>NW_022196906.1:41945408-41976085 GCF_008632895.1 Mastomys coucha | reverse complement strand
GGAAGTGGGAGGCAACAGGGGTTTGTTTTGGTTGTTTTTGTTTGTTTGTTTTTTGGAGGGGAAACTGGAAATAATATTAAAACTAATAAAAAAAAGAAGAAGAAGCTCAACCAGGACTGTTAACAGGGTTCTGGAGTCTTCCCTACATAGATCTCATCATAGAGATGCTTGGGTTTCCCCACAACATGGCTCTGGCTTCCACAAACAAGTATATATTAAAGAGGTTTGCAAGGTTTCTCACAGTCTAGCCTTGAGAGTACCAGAATTTCACTCTCACTAAATTATATTGGTCCATTAAATCACAAAAGGTAGACTAGATTCAAGAGAGGAATTAGGTTTAGGAGTTAACTCAGTAAAGGGCCCAAGTTTGATCCATAGTTGTAAAAATACCTGAGCAACGTAGCACACACCTAGAATCTCAGCACTGGGGCTGCAGGAGACTGACAGGCAAATCCCTGGGGCTCACTGGCCAGGCAGTCTAGCCTGCCTAGGGAGCTCCAGTCCAGAGAGGGATTCTGCCTGAGAAGCAAAGTGGATGGTACCTGAGGAGTGACACCCAGGATTGTCCTCTGTCCTCCACATGTATGCAACACACACACACACACACACACACACACACACACACACACACACAGAGACACGCATTCACAGACACACACACACACAAGCATGCACAGACACACACACACATGCATACACGCACACAAGCATGCATGTGTGCATGTGCACACAATGAGCAAGGGTTTGGGCTTTCTCTGTGTGGTCTGAGTAGTGAAGAAGTTGTTGCAATCTTCAGATTCGCTCCAGGGATCCTGAGTTGTAGAGGAAGAAAAAAAAAATCACAGGCAGGGTCTCCAAATAGACTTCATTCAACTGTCACGGAGGCAAACTGCCTCGCAACGCAGGTCGTGCAATGCCCAAAAGAGGGGGTTGGGGTGAGGGCCTGGCAGGCACGCTCACGCCTGCCTGCTGTGGCGTGGCGATGTGGTAGCCAGGAGAAGGTGAGCTGGTTCCAAGCCCAGAGCATTAGGGCTCATCACAATGCTGGCTGACCCTCCCTAGCCTAAAAAAAAAAAAAATCAGCCGAGCTAGTCAGTTCAGCATCTGGTCTCCATGTGCTCCCAAGCCCCAGCCAACCCCTCAGCCCCTCACTGTCACAGGTATTAAATTCCCCTGGACATGCATGCCAGCAGAAGCCAGGGTTGAAGCCCACTAATAAATCCATCTGAACACTGTGTTCTCCTGGGGCCGATCAGTACTTCAGCTCTAGTCACAAAAATAACATACTGGAAAAGACTGATTAGTCATCGGATAATTGAGTTCTTAAATGTCAAAAACAATATCGAATGAATATTCAACAGATCATGGCACTGAAACTTACCTGCTCCATCAACAATGACTAACATTCCCCCCCCATTGTTCTTTCCCAGAAATTATGGTAATATGACTTTTCTAAGGTGATGAATGTGGCTCTCAGAAAACATATTGTCTTACAGGTTAATGCACAATGTGTTGGTTAAGAAAATCTGCTCAGGAGTCAGGCTGGATTGCATCTCTCTGCATTTTATTCACCTCCCCGTGAAGAGAGAGGGGATATCAGAGTCAGTCCCTTCCAGCCACAGACACACTTCAGAGCTCTGCTCTTTGTGAATGCTACCCCTGTTTGCCTTTATTTACTTAGCTGCTCCCTGGGACCTGCGGGGATGTACTCTTTCCAATGCAATTTATGTTTAAATAAAGCCCAAGGTTCAAGTGTTCTTGGAGGCTGCTGTGTAACTGAATTTTGTGGAAAGTTAGACCAAATGTATGCATGAGCCTTCCTCTAGAGTTATTTGGGTTCACACGTGTACACACGTGCACACGTGTACACATGCATATGCCCCCGCATGCATGCATGATCTCCTCTCACTTAGAGAGATACAGGGCTTGAAGTTGTGTTTATAAGGCATTTCTGAGCCTGGAATCCAGAGAGGAGGGAACTCCCCCGTTCAGATCCAGTGTCCTGGTAGCCTGGCTGCAGCAGATGCTACTACAGCTGGGGCCAGGACCTGCTTGGTAGGGTCCGGGCTGATGCTGGGGTCAGATCACAGGCCTAACAGTGTGTCAGAGGCTTTGCTCTTGGTGGGAACATCAGGATCTGCCAGGCAACAACTGCTTTTCCAGCTGGACACTATCTGTTCCCCGTGCAGGTCTTCCTCGTCCTAGCCAGACGTGGTCAGCCCTCTGACTTTCCTCAATCCTAGCCCAGCCCGGCCCAGCCCAGTCCAGTGCAGCTAGAATGTGGAAGCCAAATATGGCTCTAGCTTCTCCCTTGTATCCTGTCTTGGGGACTGAAAAAACCACATTCTCCATCCTGTGTGTAAGCAAAGAAACTGCAGAGAGAATGCTCCTGACCCTGCACTCCTGAGGTTCCTAGTCAGGAGACAGGTGAGGAGGTTGAAATTAGTTGTTCGTTCCATAATTTCCTTCCGCCTGTTCCTAGCTTCACACACAGGCTCCGCTTGGTGCATGGATCCTCCTAACCCCTCTGAGGCAGCCGAGCAGCGACTGACTTGGACAGGCAGGAAAATAACCATTGAGTGTCAACAGTGAGCAGAGCTCCCTCTTTCTCTCTCCTGGAGGGACCATGGGATTGGGAAGAAATAGCAACCCTTCACTTCCCACTGCTCCTGCCCTGGAGGGACTTACAGACCACTTTCAGAAGAAAGGCCCTGTGAATTGCTGCTACCCAGAGCAACTGTACCAGCAGGCAGGTTCCTTGTGCCCACTAGAGTGCCCACTAGGGAGCTGCCCACCCACAGGGTCCACTGTCTGTAAATGTGGCTCCAACACCTAACCCCAGCCAGCAGAGTGCTACAGCAGAGGGCCTGAGTGTTCTCACACTTGTTTTTAATTACTGCAAAAAAAAAAAAAAAAAGTATGTCACTGTAAGAGGCAGCATGGTTCTCAGTTACCCACACTCAGATTGATGCTCTCCATGTGAAGCGGTTAGCACAGACATTTAAAAACAATTAGGATGGTGGCAAGGAGCTCTGAGAGCTGGCTGTGGAGGGAGTGGGGGGAGCCAGGCCATTAGCTCACCAGATAACTAAGTTATTTGTACTTTTGACGAGGGGAGGAAGGTGATTGGTTTCTTTAATATTTTCCTTTTGATGTCAGACAGGATCTGTGAAGACAAGAGCATGCAAGCACTCGCGCACACGCGCGTCCATGTGCACACACACACACACACACACACACACACACGAGCTATGAGCTAGGATGATAAGACAAATGCATTCTTAATGCTTTAGGAACTCCTGCCATGAAAAGCTGTGGAAGAGCTGCTGTCATGCCCAGCAGGTTTTGAAGAATGGGATGAGGCATGGAAAAGAAGATGGGAATTTATTGAGAATGTGGGTGAGGGTAGGGATGTGGGTGGGCCCTTGCCTCTGAGTCAGCCCCTCACATGCAGAGCCGCGGTAGGGAAGCCAGGACACTTGCCTTGCATGATCTGAGAATTAAGAAATGACTTTGTGGGGCTGGGAAGATGTATCAGTGGGTAAAGTGCTTCCTGTGCAAGTTTGAGTGCCTAAGTTCAAATCCCCAGTAGGCAAGTAAACATCCAGGACAGGCAGTGCTGGGATGGGTGGCCCATAGAAACAAGGAAATCCCTGTGGATTCCTGGAACACCCAGTCAGTCCAGCCAAAGCAATGGCTCTGGGTTTGGAGAGAGACCTTGTCTCAAAGAAACCTAAAGTGGAGATGGACTGAGGAAGACTCTGACCACCACACATATACATGTGCACTGATATGCATATGTACTGTATGCACACTCACATTCATGCCTACACATTAAGTAACCAGAGATGGGGGGGCGGGGAGGGAGAGAAGGAGAAGGAGGTAGGGGAAAAGGGAGAGGGAGAGGGAGGGAGATGGAAACAGAGACAGAGAGACAGAGAGAAATACAGAGAGACAGAGAGTACACAGGGAGCCAGGTAACAATGGCTATCCCATTGTGCCTTGGGTCCTCTCTATTCTCAGGCCAATCTTGCAGAAGCCTAGGAGCCTGTCTAGATTCCTCCTCGTACGGTTTGAAGGAAGAGTAAGAGACAAGCTGTGGCTCCCCCACGGATTGCAGACTGAATAGTGTCCTTCTAAATCATATGTGTAAGTCTTAAATATCAGTACCCCAGAATGTGACATTTCTTAGAGATGGGCTTTTCAAATGAGCTCTTTGTTACAGCAGCCCCCGGAGACCCACACATTGCCTACCACCACTCTCCTCCTCCTCTGCTTCCCAAGTGGAAGCCTCTGAAGACAATGTGTGATCCGCAGTGTCCCCACATGCGGATCCACCAAACACTCATTGACAAGAACGTGATAGGAAATGGTAATGAAGAGGTCCAGAAGAGGTGAGGATCTGAGGTGACTGGCGGTGGCTGGGTCTGCTTGGGAGTCATGAGAAGGCAGTGACTTCTACTCCAGCATCCCCTCACCTGGCTTTGCTCAGGCTTTCTCACCATATTCTCGGAGGCCCTTTCTCACTGTGGAAAGAAAACCAGCTGTGTGAACCTGGTAATGAACTATCCTGAGATTCACACACACACACACACACACACATACACACACACACTTGTAGAACGTTAGTTACTTTCCTCATTTCTGTGGCCAAACACTGGCAATAAAAAAACGTTAAGAATGGAAGGTTTCTTTTCACTCAGTGAGAAGGAATAGAACAGGTTGCGGCAGAGAATGCTTGCTGGCCAGAAGTGTAAGGCTGGCTAGTCTAAGTGCATTATCAGGAAGCAGAGAACAGACACGCAGTGGGGCCAAGCTGTGAAAACCTCAAGGCCCATCCCCAGAGGATACTTCCTGAAGCAAGGCTCTACCTTCTTAAGGTTGTACCACCAACTGGTGACCAACCATTCAAGCACACGAGCTTATGCGGGATGTTACACATCCAAACTACCACCTGTGGATGGAGGGCTCGTTGGAAAATGAGATAAAGTACAATATGATATCTGCCATGGTGATTGTGTCACACCCAGGAAAGAGTTAGTATGTGCTGTCTTCTTGGGTGACACATCATCACACACAAAGATCTGCCCCGAGTCTTTCCTGGGCTCTGTGACATCGACCAGCACCTCAAAAATTATTTCCAACCAATGTCTTAGTGATAATTCTTGCTGCATATCCTCAACCTTTCCCCTCATTCAGGTTATGCAAAAATTAAATATAAGGTGACTCCAAGTCTCAAATACAGCCATGAACATTTAGAAATGATTCTACAATAACGCCCAAAATATTATCTCAATTAATGGAATGGCTGGTACTATTTTGAACATGTAAAGATGCGATTTTTCAACTCAGCTGCAGACCTAGTTCCTAGATGATGTATCTAGAAGAATTCACAGACAGCCCTGAGCCAGAAACGGAGAAGCAAGGGAGAGGGCCTTGAATGAAAAGGGGCAACCTGGAGGAAGCCAGCTGCTGTCCCCTGCACAGCCAGAGAGAGACTCTAAACCTGGGTTGGCCTGGCTCACTGCCGGCCCTCAAGAAGCTGGTCTGTTTCTTGAAACACCAATGATTCTTTAATTTGCAGAGCTGTGGGCATCTCCATATGCCACCTTGGAGTGGGATTGTCACACAACAGGCACAAGAGAATCACACCTCAGCACGGAGCTCAGTAAATTCACTGTGAAACATATTTCAATTCCAAAGGCAATTTTCTAATTAGTGATGACACACAATGGTTTCCCAGTTTGTGAACACTTCTTTCTCCGGAGCTGGATCCTGGGCTATACTAAGCTTGAATATGTTACCAACCGTGTGTCTGGTCTAAGACACAGGCTCCTCAAACTCCAGACCCTTAGTTTGGATAGGGGTGTGGCACACAGACCGTGAGGCACCAGGTCTGCCCCTCCTCTGAGGGCTGTACTCTTTACAGGCTTGTCTGAAACCTCCCTGGGTTTAGTAAGCAAAGAATTCATTCATCCATTTGACGTTCATCAAAGATTCCTCAGGAAGGTGACCAAAAAAGACGTAGTTTTTTTCCCGTCAGGAGCTTACAGTCTTCTGGAAACCACGAAACTACCACTACACAAGCAGTCGAGTCACAAAGAAAAGGCTATGAGAAGGACTCTAAGTCAACTGCAAAGCTGGGAAGGATCTCCCGGTAGAAGTGATGTTTAAGCTCAGTGAGATGGGCTTAAGCTCCATCCCCATCACTTCTTTTAGGTATAAATTAATCATACTCTCTAAGATAGCTGATCATATTTTATTGGATCGCTTTTGTTTTATTGTTCTGGTGTTATCTGCTTATTTCTTTTATTTAAGTTTGTTCCTTGACGATTTCATACATACAATTAATAACAGTGGTTATTCTCATCTCCTACCCATTTTTAAACCTCTTTCCTGATCCTATCTACCCTGACTTTCCCCTACAAATCTCTGTCTCAGACTGCTATTTGTTTGGGTTTATGAGCCACTGGATCTAACTAGGGCTGTCTGTGAGGCCATGGCTTTGGAGCTATCTACAGAAGCCTAGTGGGCTCCACTGAGGGTAGTCAACTGGAAACAGTAACTCCTCTACTCCTGGAATCTACCCATAGCCCATAGTTCAGAGGCGGGGCCCAAAGCCTTTTCCCAATCCATGACTGTTAACAGGGCTAGTCTTGTGCAGGCCCAGTGCAAATGTCCACAACTGCCATAAGCTAGGAAACAAACATAAAGCGAATATATGGTGTTTGTCCTTCTGAGTCTGGGTTAGCTCATTCAGTATGATTTTTCACATTCACCTGCAAACCTCCTAATTTTGTTTTGTTTTGTTTTGTTTTAACAACTGAATCTAACAGCATTGCACATAGGTATGTTTTAATATCCATTCATCAGCTGATGGACATCTAGGCTGCCTCTGTTTCCTGGCTGCTGTGAATACAGCGGCAATGAATATGACTATGTAAGTATTTCTATAGAATAGTGTGGAGTCCTTTGTGTGTGTGTACCTAGAAGTTGTACATCTGGGTCCTTCTATGGTTTTATTTCTAGTGTTGTTTTCGGTTTATAAATCTTCAGATTGATTTCCAAAATGACCATACTAGTTGACATTCTCACCAACAAATGCTGTCTGTATTCCTGATGGTGGCCATTTTGACTAGGATGAGGTGGAATCTTAATGTAATTTTAATCTGCATTCCCCAGATGGTCGAGGGTGGTGAACACTTTAAAGTCTTTCCTAGTCATGTGTATTTCTTTTCTTGAGAACTTTGTTTCATGTCCATAGACTACTTTTTAAATCAAGCTATTTAAAGTCCACTTTTTTTTTATGTCTGTGCATATTCTAGGTACCAAATCCTTTGTCTAAAGCATCACCTATAAAGGCCTCCTACCGTTCTGCTGGCTGCCTCTTCACAGTGACGTTTTCCTTTGCTGTATAGAACCTTCTTCACTGCGTGAGGCCACCCCTTTGTCCACTGTTGGCCTTATTTTCAGCACTGCTACAGTCTGATTCAGAAAGACTCTACCTATGCCTGTATGTTAAGGTGAAGTTCTTACTTTTTCTTGAGCAGTTTTCAGAGTATCTTACATTTAAGTCTTTGACCCATCTGGAGTTAAGGAGTTTTGCTTGTTTGTTTGTTAGATTTATTCATGTTTTATTTGTGTGTGTGTGTTTTGCCTGCATGCATGTCTGTGCATGTGTGCAGGTACAGGGTGGTGCCTTTGGAGGTCAGAAGAAGGAGTTAGATCCCCTGGACATGGAATTACAGATGGTTGTGAGCCACCATGTGGATGCTGGGAACCGAGCCCAGGTCCTCTGCAAAAGCAAACAGTGCTCTTAACCACTGAGCCATTTCCATTAGAGTTGAGTTTGTAAAGGTGAGAGATAGGGATCTAGTCTCATTTTTCCTCATGTATCCAGGTTCCCAGATGCATTTGTTGAAGACACTTCTCTCTCCAGTATATAATGTGGGCATTCTTGTCAAAAAGCAGGTACTGCATGTGTGTGGGCTTATATTTGAGTCTTCTATTCCACTGATCTATGTGGTCTTTCTCTTCATTTTTGGTGGTGGCAGCAGTTTGTGTGTATACGTGCTTGCACACACACACATACACACACGCCAGTGTTTTTTTACTGTAGCTCTACAGTATAATTTGGAACAAGGTATGATGATATCTCTCTTAGAATTCATTTTGTTTAGGATTGCTTCAGCTATCCTGTTTGTTTGGGGTTTTGATTGTTTTTGTTGTTGCTGTTGTTTTGTGCTCTCATGTATATTTTAAGATTTTTTTTTTGTTACACACACACAGGCACACACATGTATGTTTGTATGTACACAGGGTCTTACTAGGTAGTCCTGATGGCCTCAAACTTAAAGAGATTCACCTGTCTCTGCCTCTCTAGTGCTAGAATCAAGGGCATGTGCCATCATGCCTGGCCAAGTTTTTATATACATATACATATACATATACATATACATATACATATACATACATACGTGTGTGTGTGTGTGTGTGTGTGTATGTGTGTGTGTATGTGTATGTGTAAAGAATAGTCCTATAATTTTGATTGGGATTGCTTTTGATAGGATGGCCATTTTTCTCACTATTTAGTCTTCTGGGGGCTGGAGAGATGGCTCAGCAGTTAAGAGCACTGACTACTCTTCTGGAGGTCCTGAGTTCAATTCCCAGCACCCACATGGTAGCTCACAACCATCTTAATGAGATCTGATGCCCTCTTCTGGTGTGTCTGAATACAGCAACAGTGTACTCATATAAAATAAACAAATGAATGAATGAATAAATAAATAAATAAATAAATAAATAAATAAAATAGTCTTCTGACTTATAAGTATGAAAGGCCTCATGGTGCCTTCATTAATTTCTTTCTTTACTGCCTTAATTATTTTTGTTGTAAATGTCTTTTGTTTCCCTCATAAGGTTTATTTTATAAATATTTATTTTTGTATGAGGCTAACAAGAATGGGATTATTCCTCTAGTTTCTTTCTCAATGTGTTTGCCATTGGCCATTGGTCTACAGGAGAGCTACTGGATTCTGTAGGTTCCCTGTCACTTTGCAGAAAGTGTTTATTAGTTCTCACAGGGTTTTGTTCTTGGGTGGAGTTTTTAGGAGTCTTAGGTATAAACTCCTATCATCTGCAAATACAGACATTTTGATGTTTTATTTTTCTCTTTGCATCTCTTTTATTTTCTTCTGTTGTCTTGCTGCTTTAACTGAACCTTCGAGTATTATACTGAATAGGAGTGGAGGGTATGGTCATCTTTGTTTGGCTCCTGATCTTAGAGGGAGTGCTTTGGGCGTTTTTATCTCCATTTAGCATGTCATTGGCTATAGGTTTCTCAGTTATCCTCTTTATTACATTGACACACACACCTCCATTATAAGTTTCTGCATGACTATGGCTA
This sequence comes from Mastomys coucha, assembly GCF_008632895.1. Classification (NCBI taxonomy): domain Eukaryota; kingdom Metazoa; phylum Chordata; class Mammalia; order Rodentia; family Muridae; genus Mastomys; species Mastomys coucha. The sequence continues at coordinate 41,966,679 of NW_022196906.1, read as the reverse complement.
TGAAAGGATGCTGGGTTTTGTCAAAGTTCCTCTCTGCATTTTTTGAGATGATCATGTGATTTCTGTCACCAAGTTCATTTATATGATGAATCACATTTATTGGTTTACAAATGTTGAACATCTCTGGAATGAAAGCAACTTTATCATGACAAATGATGTTTTTAATGTGATCCTGAATTCAGTTTGCAAGTATTTTTATTATACTTTATGTCTGTATTTAGCCTTGTCTCTTTGTCTCTCTCTGTTCCTCTTTCTCTTTCTCTCTCTCTCTCTCTCTCTCTCTCTCTCTCTCTCTCTCTCTCTCTCTCTCTCTCTCTCTCTCTCTCTCTCTGTAGGTCAGAGGAAACTGTGTAGAAGTCAGTCCTCTTCATCCAGGGATTGAGCTCAGGTCATCAGCTTTGTTGAAAAATCCATTTGCAAATATTTTATTAAGACTTTAAAAAATATAATCCAAGTTTATCAAGAAGATAAATCTGCAATTTTCTCTCATTTTAGCTTTTTCAGGGAAGTACTGGCTTCATAAGAAGAGTTTGGAATGTCCCTGGTATATGGAATACTCTGGTATATGGAATACTCTGAGCAGTGCTGGTGTGGGCTCCTCCTTGGAGCTCTGTTGGATTTCTGCAGTGAGCTCTGGTTTGGCTAAGGGAGGTTTGCCAGTCTTATCCTTTCAAAGAACCAACTTTTCATTTCACTGATACTTTGTGGGGATTTTGTTTGTGTTTCATTAATTTCTGCCTTGATTATTTTTTCCCTATTTACTGCTTTAGAGACTGGCTTATTCCTGTTCTTCCGAGACATTAATCATTGGATGACTGGTCCTGGTCATTTCTTAGTTAGAAAAATTTATATTGATGCTTCAGTCTCATTGCTAGTTACAGATTCATTTAGGCATTTCCTCTTGGTTTAATTTTGACAGGTCAGATGCACCTGGAAAATCATATTTCCTTTGGATTCTCCAACTGAGTGGAATATACGTTTTAAGGTTTCCATGTGGTTTCCACATTTCTTTGGTGTCCGTTGAAATACCTCTACTTTCATTACTAATTTTATTAACTTGTGTTCTCTTTCTATTTCTTTAATTTAGCTAAAGCTTTGCCAGTCTTGTTTATCCTTTCAGAGAACAAATTTTTCATTTCATTGATACTTTGTAATTTTTTTTGTATGTATTTGATTAATTTCTGCCTTGGTCTTAATTATTTTCTCCATCTACTGCTTTGGGGATTGGTTTATTCCTGTTTTTTTCAAGACCTTAATGTACATCATTAAATTCCTTGTTTGAAACCTCACTGGTTTTTTTTTTTTTTTTTTTAATGTGGGCGTATAGTGCTTCATTGTGTGCCATAAATTTTGATGTTGTGCTTTCATTTTCATTACATTCTAGGAACGTCTTTCTTTTCTCCTTAAATTCTTCAGTGACTCATTCATTGCTCAGTAATGTGTTGTAAATTTCCATGAGTTGGTGTGCTTTCTGTAGTTTCTTTTGCTGTTGATATACAGCTTTCATCCATTAGGGTAAAATAGAATACAGGATGCAATTTTAATTTTCATGTAATTGTTGAAGCTTGCTTTGTGTCCTAATACGTGGTCTACTTTGAAGGAAGCTCCACTAGGAACAGAAAAAATATGTATTCTTTAGTGCTTGGGTATAATGTTCTGTAGATATCTATTGGGTCCATTTGATTTATGTTGTAATTAACTCCGGGGTTTCTCTGTTTAGTTCTTGTCAATGCAACCTATCTATTGATAATAATGGGGTACTAGAATCACCCACTGTTACTGTGTTGAGATTAATCTTCTTTTCAACTAGAAGTATTTGTCTTATGAGAAATTAGATGCACCTGTGTTTGGTGTATATATGTTTAAAATGGAAATACCTCCTTGATAGATTGTTCCTTTAATGAGTATGAAGCAATCTATTTTTAAAAATATCTCCTGCTTAGTTTTGGTTTGAAGCCTGTCTTGTCAAGTATTAGACTAAATATGCCCGTCTATTTTGTAGTTCCATTTGCTTGGATACCGTTTTCTTTAAGATGATTATTATCTTTGATGGTGAGATGTGTTTCTTAGAGGCAGTGGATAGATGGAGCCTGTTTTCCATCCAATCTGATCTTTGTGTCTTTTTACTAGGGAATTGAAACCCTTAATTTTTAGTTATTATTGAACAATGTGTACTAATTCCTGTCCTTTTATTCTTTGAGGTGTTTTCTTAGATATCTTTTTATTCACTGTCCTGGTACTGTTTAATTTTCCCTGGTGAACTCTCAGATATGCTTATACTTTTCTTCACTCTTTTCCTTCCAGTGTCCTCCAAAGAATTGGCTTAATGGTCTTATATTCCTTTAGCCTGTTTTTAATCAGGGAACATTTCTGCTACTCTTGCCATTGTAATAGACAGTTGTGCTGGATATAGTTGTCTGGTTGACAATTGTGACCTTTAAGATAGTATATCTCTTTTCAAGTCTGCCAGGCTTTAAAGGTTTCCGTCAGATAAGCAGCTGTTACTCTAATGGGTCTGCATTTATATATGACTTGTATATGACTTGGCCCTTCTCTCTTGCTGCTTTCAATGCCTTTTCTTTAGTCTGTGATTTCAGTGTTTTAAGCATAATATAGCATGGGGAATTTCTTTTCTGATCCTACCTATTCGATGTTGGTAGGTCTCATTTCCCTCAATGGGCATCTCTTTCTCTAAATTTGGGAAATTTTCTAATAGGATTTTATTGAAAATATTTGTTATGTCTTTGGCATGAAAGTCTTCACCCTCTATGTCCACAGTTCATAAGCTTAGTCTTTTCATTGTGTCCCAAATTTGCAGCATACCTCATTTGTGAGATTTTTTAGTTACCATTTTTTGATCAAGTGATCCAGTTCTTCCACTCTCTGTAATTTGCTCTGCTGATGAGACTTGTTCATTAGATTCACTGAGTTTTTCATTTCCTGCTTCATTTCAATTTGTGTTTCCTTCAGTGTTTTTCTCTGTAGAGTTCAGGTTTCATTTCCAGAATTGCCTTCTTCACATAAGCATTTGTTTGTGTTTTTTTTTGTTTGTTTTTGTTTTTGTTTTTTTGGACTTCAGTGACTCTTGTGTTGGTTCCTTTTGTTCTCCTTGTGAAAGATTATGTGGTGTTGGTTGTTTAAGGAGAGCACATTATTTGAGTTTTCCATTGCTTGGAGTTTTGAATTAATTGTGTTTTTGTTATGAGGACTGGGCATCTGAGACCTTAGTGTTGGTTGTCATTTATAAGAGAATTTAGCCCACTGTGCTGGGCTTCCATTGGCAGGCAGAGCCATATCCTTGCATGACTTGGGTCCAGGAACTCTGACTAGGGACAAAGAGAGAATGAAGAAAGGACACACACACATATACACACACAGAGAGAGAGGGGGGAGGGAGAGATAGACAGACAGAGAGAGAGACAGACAGAGAGAGAGAGGGACAGACAGAGAGAGAGAAAGAGAGAGAGAGAGAGAGAGAGAGAGAGAGAGAGGCTGAGATTACATCAGTTTTCCTTCCTAATGTTGAAACCCTTTAATACTTCATGTTGTGGTAATCTCTATAAAATTATTTTGTTACTTCATAACTGTAATTTTGTTGCTGTTATGAATCATAATATCACTATTTGGTATGCAGAATATCTGTAAAAGAGTCACTTGATCCCCCCCCCCAAGAGATCATGACACACAAGTTGAGAACCACTTGATCAGATGGTCTGGGCCCTTGGATAGAGAAGCCATAACAGCCATGAAGCTCAGCATATTTATTATATACAATTGAACAGGGAGGGGAGTTATTGAATATGGCTGGACAAAGATGTGGGGTTTGTGGTACACAACTAAACAAGGAAGCCCCTTTAACTATTCCTGATAGGAGCAATCTCTATAGTGTATCAGTCTTCAGGCAGTGAACATGGAGGAGAAAAAGTTGCAGTCCTCTTTTCCTGCATATACTGTCAACATTTGTACTTGGATCTGAAGGTTTTGCCATCCCTCTGAGTGTCACCCAGGTAAGACTTTGTCACTCCCAGGGGACTGAGGCACTTGGATATGGTCATTTCCATGACATGCCAATACATATTCTCTCTCTCTTAGGGAGAATCGTGGGTACCTATCTGGTTTCTTCCTGTGTCTGGCATCACAGCAACAGCATGAAGTGGCTAGGATGCCCAAGTACAGGTTTAGAGAAAGCTGGATCTCTTACTGAATTCAAATGCAGAGCATCAGTGATTGGGTGGAGTTACTGGGACATGTGCATTTGTTCATTTTAGGGACACAGTGTTATTATGATTCAAGCTAGCCTTGAAGTTGTAATTCTCCAATCCCAGCCTCCTGAGTTCTAGGAATACAAATAAAATACCACTATATCCACTTTTAAACCTTAAATTTTCTACCTATAAGATAAGTGCATGATATGTACCTCACATGTTTACTATAAAGATCAAAGTGAGTTCCGTAATTATAATATATTGCATGGGTTAAGATATATAACAGATGGTAAATAAAAACAATTATTGCTTCGCTTTCAGAAGGCCTTGTAACTTGTGACTGATGAGGTACCCAGAGACAAAGCCTAGTCCTTTACTCCATCTTCCTAACCAAATGACTGACAAGTCATCGCAGAGGTATCATGGGGACCCACCTGAGAGAGATGAACCCTGTTTCTAAAGGGAATCTCCAAGTTTTGACAAAGCAGCCAAACAATGTGCAGAGGAGAGCATCTCACAGCACATTCCCCTGAGGAGACTTCTGTGGTTGAATATGAGTCTGGAGATGAGGATATGGAGCCAGGAGAGGAGACACTCCAATCACAGAACTCCACTCTGGAACCAGGAAGGTAGGATCCACAGTCTACACTTCCTGATATCCTTGGGTTTAATCTTACCTTCACCTCACCTGCGGATCTTGTTCTCTCCCTTGCCTGGTTTTTAGCTTTTACAATCTCAACAATGGAAAGCCCTTCTCTGCTCCTTCTAGAGTCCCACTGAGGACCTATACCCAGTGATCCCAGAGGAAATATGTGTATGGCTCTAAGCCAGAAATACCCTGGAGCGTCCCCTGCCACACCTCGTCCCCATTCCTTGTTCCCCTCCATAGAAATCAGAGCACCCCACAATAAACTGAAGCATCCTCTTTCTCGTCTACAAAGCCCTGTTGTTCCTGAGGCCTCCCATCATCCAGGGCTTCCACCTCAGCACCTTCAGTGGACAACACACTCTTTTATTCTCTCCCATGCATCTCATTTCTTTCGGGTGTCCTGTCTTCCCAAGCCCTGCTCTCCATCTATGATCCCAGGGACCCCAAATGCCTCTCCCCTTCTGTCCAACAGCATCCAAGACACTGGGCATTTGTTTTCTCACTGCACGAGGCTACACACTGATACATTTGTACCACAGGAAGCAGAAAACTAGTTTAACATCTCATTTATTTCATAGATGAGAAAGTAATTCCCTGCTGAATGATTGTCCCAAACCAACAATTCAGAGAGGAGGAATTTACTGGGCTGCCAAGGACCAGGGTGCATTACTGTCACGCCGTTATACAAGGGAGCTGGAACCTTTTTCTCTCTCTCTCCTGTTAGCCTGAAGAGAAAAGCCATTAAATATGATTAAGGTTAAGAGATTGCTAAAATTACAAACAGCCGCCATTCAATTATTTTGCTCTATAAAATGCAACGCAGATTGGAGTTATTTCTCTGAAATGTGTTTTTAGAAAATAACATAACACAACTAATGTGGTCTGATCTAGCAAATCAGGTTCCAGACACCACTTCTAATGCAAAGCTAAAAGGCTCATAATTTAACTCAAACTTTGTAACTTAAGGTCGTCAGGTTTTTACTTTATAGAAAAGCTTTGTAAAGAGCAAAAGCAAAAGAAAAAAAAAATCAATAACATCCCAAGTTTAAAGTCATCCACAGCCAGAGAGTCGATCGGTTTTATCACTCAGTGAGGGAGAGACAAAGTCTTAATGCACGCATGTGTACATGCATGTTCTTGTGTGTGAAGGTGATCATTCGCACTCGTTCACTTGCATGGGGAAGCCTAAGGATGTCATCCTTGGGAATGCCCATGCACCACTTTTGAGATGGGGTCTCTCATTGGCCTGGAGTTCCCCAGTCAGGCCCCGGGGATCCTTCTGTGTCCTCTTCCATGTCCTCAGTGGTGAGCGTGCATAAGCACACGCCATGATGCCCAGCACTTTCTCTTGAGTGCTGGGCACCACGGTCCTCGTGCAAGACAAATGCTTTCCCAACTGAGTCACTCCCAGCACTAAACAGAATTTGTTTTGTTTTCCATTTTTCTAATTTAAAGATAAAAGAAATAGCACCAGTGTGGATCTAAACAGTTGAAGTAAATCTCTGGTCTTTTTTTCCTTTTGGTTCCTAGGACAGAAGCTGAGTACTAAGATGTCAGTTTCAAAGGTGGTAGAAAATGGAAAAATAACTCCTCTAAGCCTATGCAACCCACATGGCCCTCGGGACCTCCCCTGGTGCCAGGAAGAGAAGCCCAGGCACTTACTCTCGCTGCCCTTGGCCTCACGGTTCACAAGGTAGATGACTTAATCTCAGCTTAGGACGAATAAAAAGCTCAGCTGCATTGAAATGAATTTTCTGTCCAGTTTGTGCTGAAAGTAAAAATAATTGGAAATCCAGACAAACCTCTATGCAGATATATTAGTGGCTAGAGATTTCTGGTTATTACGGTTAATAAAACACCAGAATTACATTATGCTCTGTTCACAGGCTCTAGCCCAGGACTCACAGTCCCTCTAGACAGAATATAAGCCATTTATGAGCATAAACTTTGTACACAAGCTAAACACATAAAGCCATGTATTAGAATTGGACAAAAACATTGCAAGCTAAATAGAAGCCAGCTAAATGCCAAATCCCCTGGGGCTGCAGAGATGAGGGCTGCTCCCAGGACACACAGGTGGATTTTTCTCTTGGCCACTCCAGCCAGTAAGATTACCCATAAGGAACCTCATGGGCTCCTGTGCTTCAGATCATATCTTCAAACGAGTATCACTCAGACCTCAAATCACAATGCCTTGGGAACCCACAGAGCTCTGCAAAATGGAGCAGAGGCTTGGAAAAGCAGAAATATGCAAAAGAGAGGGCATGGGGAAGAGGCGCAGAACGGTTTTGTACCAGCTCAGATGCTCCACCAGTTGTCAACGATGCTGCTGTCTGCAGTTGAGTCGGAAGCACGTGATTAGACGAAGGATTTCATCTGACTTGTGGATAGCTGTACATGAAAAGAATGCAGGAATAAATATTTCACATTAGGAGTGTCCCTGAAAATCCATGATAGATAACCAGTAGGGACATTGTGAGGACACAAAAGCTGTCCTTTCTATCTCCTCCCAACTCCACATGTTTCCCTGCAAACCCTTCCTGCTTATCTAGCGAACTGTCCACCAATTGTCAGCAATGGGTATTGAACACCTACAGTCTGTGCCAGACTTTGTTATGAGTTGAGTTCCTGCACTCGGGAAGCCTTTATTCGATGAGGGAGGGGTGCATATGTGCAAATAATTATAAATCAATCAGTCTGGTGGATGATAGAAGAGCCATGTGAGAGGGGCATGACAAAGTAGGCTGACCCCCTCCCACGGAGTCAGGGGGGCTTCATGGAAGAGGGGGCAGTTCAACCTGGTCTAGAGTATAGACTGTTAGCCAGGTAGGGAGCTCAAAAAGGCAAGGAGGGTAGTCCAGTCTGAGGGCAGAGTCTATATAGAAGCGATACAGATGCGGGTGTTAATAGCATGTCAAGCTGTTAGTGTGATGTGCAGCGTGGCTGGACTATGGAATGAGAAGGGGGTATGCCAGGAGAAAAAAATCCAGGAAAACAGGCCAAACCGAGGAAGCCCTTGTACACCACACTAAAGATGATAGAGACCCACTGAAAGTCTTCCCACCAAGCAACCACTGGTGTGTTTCTGAGAAAGATAGCCATGGCGGTAATATGGGGGACTGAGGTAGATGAGGAAGACAATGGCAGGGAGAGCAGGCAGGAGGCTGAGAGGCAATAATCCCAAGAAGGAATGTCAAGTCTGAGCTAAGGCTGTGGCTGCAGAGCCCATTCGGGAGTGATTGATTTAAGAGGTATTTAGACAGTAGAAGCCAGAGCACTTGACGTTGATTGAACGAGAGCAATAAGGAAGGGAGAATGTGAGAACGAATCTGCAGCACAGGTACCCAGCAGGCATTCTGGAAATCAGGGGCTGAGACTCAGGAAAGTACTGGGGGCCTTGGGGACACTGAATCCTCTGCTCAAGGTCACAGAGAGATGAAACTGTCATATTTCCCTGATGATAGCCCTGATGCAAATGACCCTTTTGCCGTGGCTCAAAATCCCTAACCCCAAATCAAAGCAGAGATTGCTTTGGAGTGAAAAAGAAAGAATACAATGGGAAACTCAGAGGTTTCCTGTCAACTGTCATGTCCTGGTTTTAAGATGAGGCAGTGACTGGAACCACAGGTAGTATACTGAATCAAGATGGTGGTGATTGGAACAAGTGTGCCCCATGGAAGTCCAAACATGGAAGATTAGACAAGACACCTCAGTCAGTCAGTCCGAGCCCTGGAATCTGTGTTTAAAAGACAGATTCCATGGAGTGCTGTGGAGGAAGAGACAGAAGGCACCCTGAAGTTCTCTGGCCAACAAGTCTAGGTTAATCCACAAACCCCAATGAAAGGCCTTGTCTCAAAAAGCAAAGTAGAGGCTCCTGTCATCTTTACACCTATAATTGAAATCTGGTCTACACTTGTGCACACATACACACACGAACACACACATATCTGCACACACACACACACTGCACACGTACAGACATATACCCTTCCATAGGAAGATATACACCTGTACATACACCTGCCCATACATGTACATACATACAAGTCCAAACATAGACCAAGGTGCTAGGGCCAAGGACAAGATGAGAATGAGGGTAAGATGCCCCACGATATCAACACAGGACACAATTTGACCAGGCAAGTACAAAGACAAGAGAACAGAAAATTGTAGTGAATTGGAAATAGTTAAAAGGAATTTGAATCACCGTACGGTGGAGGAGTGGGTGCCAGGACAGCTTCTGCCTGTCTCTTCCTCGCTTAAGCTTCAGCAGTGTGAAATGGCTGTCATTAAGTCAGAAGAGGACCCTGGAAAGGCCAACACAAGGCAGTTTCCTGCACACAGCAAGCCAGCTTGCATTTCCCTGTGGGTCATATTCATTGAGAACTGAAATCTAGGACAACCAGCCATGGACCCCTCGTCACTTGCAACTTGGTATACATGGAGATGAAGAACTGGACTCTGGTCAAGGCTATGATTGCTGGTGGCAGTGTCATCCCACACACCCACAAATTGCTGATCAGGAAGAAGGAACAACAGAAGACCATCTAAGGATGCCTGGATTCCTTACTATCTCACGACTCTCAGTATTCCTAACAGCTGCCCAGTGTTGGTGATCCCAGTGGACTGTGTCTCTCTGGAAAACACAATTTTGCCTTTTTTGTAATTCTATTTGAATAAGTTGGAGGCTTAATTAGCCTTCCAACCAACCAAATTTCTGCATTCCAGTCTTAACCATATTTAAGTGTTCCTGTGACTTCAAAGGAGCCATTGATTCTGAAGTAGTGGGTTTTGATTGAGTTGACTTTTTTTTTCCAAACTGTTTGGATTTTTATTGTGATGCAGAAGTTATAGTAACAAATATTTGGTTTTTATACAGACATTATTTCCACTCTGGTGGATAAGCTCAATAAAGGTCATATCCCAAACTTTAAAAAAAAAAACAAAAACAAAAACAAAAAAAAAAACATGGTTAGGGTATTCAGCCACATGCCTCAATAAAATGCCCTGGATTCTTCTGTGCTTGTCTACAGATTTGTCTACAAGTTCTTCTGCCCTGAATATTTAGCCTCCTTCTATAGAGCTGGAGCCAGCTAATTGGGATTAGGCCAGCATTCATGATAGATTGGTCCCTAAAGCATTGCATGAGGGGCCTGCCATTTAGGAGGATCCAGTTGAAGACAGCATGCTCTTGTGGAGTCTGTAAAGAAAGCGAGTGGAAGAGGTAGCTCAGCCAGAGGGTGCCATGGCAATGCTTCTGACCCCAGGTCTCTCAAGAACATGCTATACAGATGCTTTAGACTCTTCTGGGCTTGGCAAATATTTGAGGAAGTCCTGCAGGCATATTTCTATATGAACTCCACTTGGCCTCAAGGCACACTCGTATAATGAGGCTATTCTTATATCAATGTACTGTCCAGGTGCTCCTATTCCAAAGGCAGCTGGGTCCAGCATCGGGACCCACAAAGTGAGAGTCAGGTCACACCACTCACTGAGAAGGAAAAAGGAAAAGAAAAGATGTTCTCAGGTTGCCAAGGCTTCTGTTGTGTAATGTTGTGGCAGGCGAAGCTGGGGCTCCTTTATATACTTAATCATGTTCCATTTCCAGCTGACACAACTCAACAGTGTATGACACAGCACCACTTAATAAGACTCACTTTCAACTTCGGAAGAGGGATGATGAAGCTAGGGGAGGGAGGGAGAGAGAGGAGGGGAAAAGCTGAGCCGGGATGATGAAAATGATAGGGCTTTATTTTAAAACAGAAAGTCTGTTGTCAGTTTAGATTATAGACTAAGCAACCAGGACAGGTCCTTGGAGGTTAGAGACATCGCCCAAGCACAGCAAACTCTTCCGTACAGAGGCACTGAGCTGGAAGAAGCCAAGGCCTTGCTTGAGGAAGTGGGGTAGCTGTGCATATCAGGTCAAAATAACGTTTATCGTAGCTTCTGGGGAGTGATGGAAGCCGGTAAAAGCAGTTGTTCCTGACCTGGACAGCTGCCCAGTCTTACCTCTCCAAACAAACAGTAATTCCCTTGAAAGCAGGGAGCATAACCTCTTACCTTTGTAAAAACTCTATCGCACCACACTGCTGCTTGCCAGAGACGTCTCTTCCACCCAAGGGCTTGCCATCATCCCCATCGAGAATGAGAATGCATAAGAGATATGGAGTGTGCTGGAGCCTTAGGAATCAAGGAATTTGATTTTCTTATTTCATCCATTGGAAAATTGGGCACAACAAGTTAAGGAAAATTGCAGATAGTGAGACCACTCTTAGAGGCTTATTCAGATCCCAAACCTAGGACAGGACTTCTTAGCCTTCATCCGTTGTTCTTTCAATGATGCCTTGTTGCCTCTCAGATTGTGTCTTCATGTAACTTCAGAGGCATCTGTCCACCCACCCATCCATCCACCCACTCATCACTATTCCACCCACTCACCTATCCATCCCCCATCCATCCACATATCTACTACCATCCACTGTAGCCACCCACGTATCATCCATCCATTTTGATCAGCCCCTTATCTGTTCAACCATCCTTGCTTCCAACTTCCTTCTGTCAGACTCATTCCACCTCCATTGTTTCTTCCCTTTCTTCCTCAAATACTAGGCTCTGTGGAGGAGGCTCAAGAGCACAAGATGAATTACTTTGTATTGTGCTCAGTTCTTTGTATCCTCACTCCCGAGAGAGGAAGGAAAACATACATACAAAGCTGAACCCCAAGCCACATGTGAGAGTTACAGTGTGGATCTGATGAAGAATTTGAGAAAACATCAGAGTGGGGGGGAATTTGAGTATTTTAATAAAGGACAGTGGCAAATTGCATGGTAAAGAAAAACATTCTAGGCAAAAAACACAAAGATGACCTCCCTAAGATGTTCTTGTTTGGTGGATTTGGGTAAGCTACAATATTTTTGTTGCTTTTGATTTAATTTTGTAGTTCTTAGAATGAAACCCAGAGTCTTGTGTATGGTAGACCACAGACAAGTGGTCTAGCCTGAGTTCCTTCCTCTGACCATGCTGCCCATTCTGTTTGAGTTCATCTGCACGAAAGAATGTCCCTTAAAGCACTCTTTCATGGGATACCATTATCTCATGACTGCCAAGTATCATTGGTTGTGGAAATAAGTTAATTGCTGGACACTATCTGTAGCCCAAGAGTTAGATCACACCTACCTGCCATTTATTCATGGAATAACCTCTTCTGGTGACGTCTTGGCTTTTATTGTCACTATAACCTGGAATTTATAGGTGTTATCTAGATTGATGTCTGTCTGCCCTTCTCTGTAGATAGGAATAAGCCTGTACAGACAGAGCAGAGCCTCTACTTCATCAGTGGGAGTACAAGAGGGGGAAGACTTATATAGAGATTGCAGGTAGAGAGGGAGCCAATAGAGAAGAAAGGCATGTGAGGGCACAGAGAGGAGTGTCTGCATGTGACAGAAGTGGGCAAGGCGTGGGTGGGTGGAGAGCTTTGCTTCTTTTCAAACAAGAGATCCTACACATCAGACCTAGACATCCCCACCACTCTCTGAGTTGTTTCATCTATCCACCACTCTCCGAGTTGTTTCATCTATCCTAACTTTTATGTGCATGTTTTTAACCTGAGTTTACAAATGAGACGTTATTTGTGAGTTGCTTTCATATCACTCTTAGAGGAGGAGTAAAACTAACATCTCCCTAGAGCAGTGGTTCCCAACCTTCCAAATGCTGTGACCCTTTAATACAGTTCCTCACGTTGTGGTGACCCGCAACCAATAAATTATTTCCATTGCTACTTCGTAACTTCTCACTTTTACTAGTATTATGAATCACAATGTAAAGATCTGTGTTTTTCAGTCTTAGGTGACCCCTGTGAAAGGGTCATTTGACCCGAGGAGTCACAAACCACAGGTTGAGAACCATTGCCCTAGTAGGTTTTGGTCCTCTATTCCCACTTCATGGGATTCGAGGCACATCCCCCACATCCCTAAGGAGCACATGTCTGGAGATCTGTCTCTCATTCTACCCTGGGAACCTGTATTGCTTGCTTTTTTGTAAGTTTGGAGAAAGAGGGTTTATTTTGGTTTTGAGTCCATCCTCCATGGCAGCAAGAGTGTGAGACAGGCATAATAGTCAAGGAACCTGACTCATCACATTTTCATTCATACACAGGAAGCAGAGAGAAAAGAGGAAGTTGGGTGACCAGGATATAAAACCCCAAAGTCATGGTGGGCCAGTGGCGCAATGGATAAAACCTCAAAGTCCACCCCAGTGACACACTTCCTCCAGCAAGGCTCCACCTCTTCAAGGTTCCATAACCTTCCCAAAGAGCATCACTAACCCCGAACGGAGTGTCCAGATACATAGGTCTACAGGGGACAGTCCTCACCAGGCTACCACGGTTCTAGGTGTCCGCCACTCAATTCTGTATAGAATCATCTCAATCCAGACTCTCCTGAGCCTTCCTCCACTCAACACTTTACCCTAATCCCCTAGCTAGAGTACTCCTGCATTGAGTATTGTAGTCTTTGTTCAGACCCTCAGTGGTCACTGAAAACACCTCTCTGGTATCTCACATCTGAGCGGTGAGTTCTTAAGATGGATTCGGTCTCCTGGACCACCTTCTTCCGCATTTACTAACCAGCAGCTACCTGAATACAGAGTTAGGCCTGCACTTGGCAGCCACTGCTCTGTTCAGAGCCCCTCTTCATCAGAACACCATGCCCTCTCCCTGCTTGACCAGGGTCTGCTCTCCAGGCCTCACACCCAACACCCTTCCCCTGCTCTTGACACGAAGAGGAGACAGATTTCTCTGCTCAAGAGGCTGGAAACCATGGTGATGGCCATGACTAAAGCACAGAGAAACAGAGGGCTGCTAGAGACTGAGAGGAAGGGGCTTTGATTGCATGGTAACCCATCAATTCCTTCTGTCTCAGAGCAGCTTCAAAGTGGAGAGCGTACAATCTCTCTCCACCCTCATCAGAAGACATCGCTGTGGAAAAACCCCGTGACCTTGTGCATATTGAAACAAGGAGTTCACGGATCTGTTTTTCTGCCCTAAATGACTGGGTTGGAAACTGGGTTTGTCAAATGTTTGTAGAGAGGGTCGCAGGGTCGCGGAGGCACCTGTGGTGCAGTGACTGACGCACAGCTCGTCGAGTCAGTTCCAGGTTCGCATGCGCTTCATTACTAGCTGTGTGACGGGACTAGTTACTTAGTTCCTCAGCTTGAAGTTGGTGACAGAGTGGGAGACAATACCCGAGAGGCAGCTCCCACAGTGCCTAGCACACAGTGAGCACTCAGCAGACGGTACTTCTTACGATGCCAGGTTTTGTGTTAGAGCCCAAAGAAGTAGGCTGCAAGACAACACAATTTATCACTCCCCCCCCCCAACCCTGTGTTGCCCACTTCCCTTTGTTGGTGAGCTCAGGAAGGGTCATGCACGCAGAGAGCTGAAGGAGTGGGAATGAAAGAGGAAGCCAAGGCTGGTGGAGGAGGGAGAACGAATCCCTGCATCTCACTCTTCTCTCCCTAACAGGAGCAGCAGCAATCAGCTTCTCCTCTCCCCTAACTTGTTTCCATGGTTCCCACCCAGGCTGCCTCAAAAATCTGTCACACTTTTAGCATAATGTGTAGTGAGCGCCACGAAAAAAGCTTGTGTCACCGGCAGAGTCCAGGCCAGGCCCTTCCTCCCGTTCCCGGGGAGGGGGTGCTTCTGGCCCCTGAGGTCAGGCTGGGCACCTGCAGCCTGGATCTCCTTTGAGTTCTCTGCTCTGTCCAAATTACCTATGCTCGCCAGGTCTCCCTCACAGGTGGACCCATTAATGGTGTTGCATGCACAGCCTGTCAGCTCTCTAATTACACCTTTCAGTGGCGGGCTGCCTGGTAGATTTCCATGCTTTCTGTTGGGTGTCTTGATCCTTGCCACTGTCAGAATAAGTTGTGCTGTGGCCTGGCTGTCAGAGCAGAGATGATGGCTCTTGCTTTAGCTGGTCTTTTATTTGTCTTATGGTCAACCAGTCTCTTAAAAAAGAAAAAGAAAAAAAAAAGGGTACAAAGAACATAGAGCTGACTGTAGAATTGAAAGCTCATTTTCATCATTTGTTTGCTGAGCATTTTTGAACAAATCGTTTAGTCTCTCTGGGTCTACAGCAGGGGGATGATGTTAAGAGGTGCCCCACATATGAGACTTCCTGTATAAGGAAGTCTTTGGTGTAGCTGGGAAGGGGAGTTTGCTATTCTTTCTCTCCGTCTTTCTCTCCTTCTCCCTCTCACCCTTTCCCTCTCCTTAGCCCCTCTCCCTCTCACCATCTCCACCCCCCACAGCATTTATAGTAAGCTTACAGATAAGAATGGGAGATCCATGGTCTCTAACTGTTGCCTGGCCCTGCTTTCTCGGGCCTCCAGCACAGTGAGCAGGATGGAATGCCGAGAGGTAGGAGAGATGTGAGCCAAAAGCACATCTTCGAGGACAGCGCAGAGCTCACAAGTACTACAGAAAGACTTCTTGGGCTACTTATGTTTCTTGGGTGCCTCTGTGTGCAAAGCTAGCCCCACCGCTTTCCCTGGACTAAGCCTTGGGTCACACATAGGATATGATTTTTTTTTTTTTTTGTGAATTTCATACAATGTAACTTAATTATATTCACCCCTGACTCCTCTTCCTAACTCATCCCAGGCCCACCCTACAGAATTTGAGAAAGTTCTTAACAGCTATACTTCAGTCAGGGGATTAAGATCTAGAATATATAAAGAACTGCAAATATTAGACACAAAAATCCAAAACTCCCAATTAATAATCTGGCCAATGGAATGAACGGATAAGTCTAAGACAATGAACTATGAACGTGCAATAAACATTTTTTAACAGAATTCAATTATCTTTAGCCATCGGAGAAATGAAAATTCATACTACTTTGAAATTCCATCTCGGGGCTGGTGAGATGGCTCATTCGGTAAGGGCACCGACCGCTCTTCCAAAGGTTGTGAGTTCAAATCCCAGCAACCACACGGTGGCTCAAAACCACCCATAATGAAATCTGACGCCCTCTTCTGGTGCATCTGAAGACAGCTACAGTGTACTCATTTATAATAATAATAAATAAAAATTAAAAAAAAAAGAAATTCCATCTCACCCCAGTAAGAATTAATACCACCAAGTGGTGACAAATGCTGGCAAGGATGGAGACAAAGGGGAGCCCATGTTTGATGCTGATGGAAGTACAAACTGGTAAAGCCATTTTGTAAATAGGAAAGTTTTAAATAGAACTACCATCTGATCCAGTTATAGCAGTGCTGGGAAAACACCCAAAGGACCTGACATCCAACCACGAAGGCAGGCGCTCACCCGTGGTTACTGTTGTTCACAGGAGCAAGGAAATGGAAATAGCCTAAAATGTCATCAACACATGAATGCAAATGCAGCACATATACACAATTCAATTATATCCACCTATACAGACGACAAAGTGTATTCTTGCCTTTTGTTTATTATATCTGAAAATGATCAGGTGACTCCTTTGTTGAGGGCTACCAGCTAGCATAGAATCAGCTTACATACCTGAGGTCTAGCACAGAGAGAACACTTCGCTGTGCCTTAACATCTCAACCCCTTACCATAGTTCTGTGATAGAGAGAAGTGTGGGGAGATTAGGTGAAAGGCCCAAGGTACTGAGGGGAAAAGCTGAAATTTGAACCCATTTGTGCACTTTCTATTAAAAGCTCAGTGAGACTTTCCCCCAAGAGCCTCAGTATACTTCCCCATAAGAGCAGAGGGACAATGTCCCAAGGACCAGCTATCAGGGATAGGAGCTGGGACAAAAGCAGGGGAGGCAAGATATCCTTAGGGCACACAGTATCATTCCCTTCAGAGAAGCAAAGAAATCATTCCACTGTCCCAGGACGATCCTCTAATAAGCAGACACACACACACACACACACACACACACACACACACACACACACAGCAGATTCTCTGTAATCTGGCTGGAAGAATCAACCATGTGACTCCCAGGGTACAGTCCTCACTAGCTAGCTACTGCTAGCTGCTTCCCCAGATGTCACCATCAGAGCCATTGATCACCAGGTTAGCCCTCATCCTTTCTGACAGCACAGCAACTCTCCTCACCTCTGAGGGTCCTGTCTCTCTCAATGGACTCTGCTGGACAGATAGTGAAAGTGAAGGCCACAGCAGCCTATCCTCCAGCCAAGGACTCCCACCCTGGAAAGAAAACACATTTCATAAGAGACATAGGCCCAAGAGAAGAGGCACAGCTTCCTCCACCAGCTGCTACGCAGCCCTCTTGTGTCACTGAAGATATACCCAGTGCTATGTGTGTGGTGATGCCTGGAGCTGGGTTCAAGTCTCAAGTTTGCTTGTGTCCCCAAGCAGCTTCTTCTCATTGGGCTTTTACCTTCTTTGCAAAATCAAAGAGGTTGACCTAAATACTACTTGGGCTCTAAGAGCCACCATGTCCAGTGGCTCATTTCCCTCTGCTCCACAGGAAGCACAGTTAGTAATAACTATAAAAGCCCAGCCCCTCCCTAGAAGCAGGCACTCTGAGATCTACAGATAACCACAGCTCCCTCCTACTGGATGACAAGGGAAGAGCAAGTACCTGCTGCCCTGACTTAGGACAAATCTTGTTTCTGCCAAAGTTGCTGGCTCAAAACAGGGGTTCAGTATATGAAGGTGGATGGTTGGGTGGATAGATGGACAGATATGGACAGACAGATGGATGGATGAACTGACATAGGGCATGTGCATGGGCAGACAGAGTGGTTCAGAGAGATGGCTGGATGGATAGACTGACAGACAAATGTACAGATAAGCCTGATGGAATTTATGTTCCTCTTCCTCCACCATATTCTGTTCCACCCCAACGTGACTACCTCCAAGAGTTTCATTCAAGACCCCAACTGACCCCATATCACACACGTAGGTGAGGGTTTCCTTAGGTGCTCTGGCCTTGGCTTTCCCACCCTGTCCTGCTGGCTAAATGCCCACGGTGCAATGAGGAACCCTTTTGCTAGCCAATAATTAGCTATGGAGAAAGCCAATTAAAAATAAAACCCAGATTAATAGGAGGGTACAGGTGTACTGTTGCCTGCAGGTGTACAATGGATTGCTTTAATTTGTGAAGAAAGCTCTTCTAGTCTTAAGAGATGGATGCCTCCAGACACTCAGCTCCCTTTCCTCAGCAGAACAAATATTTGTTTTACTTTTTTTAAAAGACAGTATTGCTGTGTAGCCCAGGCTAGCCTTGCAGTCATAACAATTCTCTTACCTTAGCATCCCCGTCCTCCAACACTCCTGAGAGTTAGGATTACAGGTGTGAGGAATTCCAGGCTAATTTCCCTCTTTAACCAACATACTGGTCAAACATCTGCACAGCTTTCTGGGTGTCAGGATCACTCCTCCTGTGAGACACACAGCAGAGATGCAGCAGCTGCTCCAGTAGCCCTTGCAACATCTATAGAAACAGAGGCTTCTGTCTGCTGTCACAAGGCATTGGCCCTGTTGGCAGTGAGTTAAGGAGACTGTCTCATGGTGATATGAGGGTGCCTGTGTCTGGAATTATGTGCACTGCCTTATAAATGTCATCCTTCTCCCCACTTCATTCTGGTGACAAGTCCTGAGTACTTGACCAGACATCTCCTGGCTATCTAAGCCTGGGAACGGAGATAAGATCACTGATTCTGTCTATGACTACCAGATAAAGCTAATAGTAAAGCACAAGCCTAGAGTCAAATGTGTCTAGGTTCGAATCCCTTGGGCAGGTGCTCACCCTGTCAGTGCCTGGGCACTCACATCTGGGAAGAGATTTGACAAGGATGAGGGATGGCTCAGTGGGTAATGGTGCTCAAAGCCAAGCCTGATGACCTGAGTTTGATCCTTGGAACCCATGTGATAAGAGAAAATTTTTTCCTGAAGGTTGTCCTCTGACCTCCACTTGTGTCCTGTGGCATTTGAGCATACACATACACAGAAGTGTATGCAGGCACAGTGCACACACGCATGAGGATATGCATGCACACACACAAAATAAGTAAGTAAATGAGATAATACATACAATGTGCCTTACCCTAGTCTCTGATGTGTGAAAGTGCTTGTTATCACCAGCAGCCTCACTCTGTCCACAGACTCACAGCTTCCAAGAAGGCAGGAATCATGTGGAAATCTGTGTAATAGCTCTTCAAACAGTGACGGGAAGACTGGCCAACCAGGTCATGTGAACCACACACAGGCCAGGTTTCCAGAAGTAAGTGTCTTCTATGCTTTGCAAGAGTATGGAAGCATCTGCTATTAAATTTCCTATGTTTCTTCTTCTCCAAGAGCCCATGTTACCCTGTGCACAATAAACAAACTGAGGGAGGGGGAAGAGAGCAAAGTCTGAGCGGCTGGGAGATCCCAGCTTCTCCTGTTGGGTGAGGCTCTGAGAAGGGTCATGTGGGCATCCA
Source organism: Mastomys coucha (assembly GCF_008632895.1). NCBI lineage: Eukaryota > Metazoa > Chordata > Mammalia > Rodentia > Muridae > Mastomys > Mastomys coucha. The sequence continues at coordinate 41,947,383 of NW_022196906.1, read as the reverse complement.
TGCCTCCGTGTGTGGATCCAGGAGGTGCTGGTGACATTCAATGCCGATTACTCTTGGGGCATGGGATTGCTGTGCTATGGCAACCCACCCCCTGAAATGCCTGATTGCTTAAGAATCGCTTTGCAAATGTTTATTTTTTTTCCCCATGAATCTTTAATCAGGTACCTTGATGAAGCACACAGCAGCCATCTCCAGAGAACTGCTGGAGATGGCTTGATCAGTTCTTTTTCTCACATAGGGCAGTGGGAATGAGTGTACCAGCTGGTTCCTGTACACTGTCCTCCCCCACCAAGACCTCTATAACACTGCACTGAGCCAGGGTACCCCAACTCCCCCAGATGGCCAAGAATCTCAAGGGGATTCCAGATGTCCCAGTCTGGTAGTTTTTAGGGACCTTTGTTTTTCCTGGCACACCACCTGTGGATCATGAGCTCCCAGTGCCAAGAAGTGGAGGGTACCCAGCCCAGCCCTTCCTCCCTACTCTAACATCTAAGAGAACCTTTGAACACTTGAAAACCTAAAGTAGATTTTTATCCTTCTTCTTGGCTGCCTTTCTGTTTTCTTTCTTTCTCTCGTGGCTATCTTTGAAAACAGGGACCAAAGAACCTTGCCTTGTCTCACTCCACTCTGGCAGAACATACTCCCCGAGAGACTTGGACATTTAACCTGCTAGGAGCAGGAGGCTGGAGGTGGGGGCTGCTCTGGAACTCCCAACCACAGGGAAACTGTTCCCCAGGCCCCTCCACACACAACTCAACTCCCAGCAAACTCTGCTTCAGGCAGACTCCTGACTTCCACCTCCCCCTCACTTATCCCTGGCCTCCTGGGATTATGGGGAAAGCCATTACCTCAGGATTAAGCTTCAGTTTGATTCTCATCAAAGACTCTGGTCACTGAGTATTTGCTTAACACCAGACCTTTCAGGCCCCATCAAATTTAACAAGGCCTGACAGATTTGGGATTAAACAGAGAAACACAGACAAATCCATACTTTCATAGGAGCCCCTAGTGACTGCAGCAGGACAATCAGGGTTCTAAAGAAGCAGGCACTACAGTTAGTGCTTGCATTGTGCCACCATGATGACAGCCCTGCTTCCCAGCTGCCAGCCCTGACCTCTGCCCAGCTCCTCACACTGGATCGAAGCTTTTTACTCTAGTGAGTGAAGAGGCTCAGCTCACATGTGTGCAATGCAACCTCATTGGGAGCTGGGTCAACATGGTGTAAGACTCCAGGAGCAGAGAGTGGTGCAGTGTGGAAGGAGGAGTCTATCCCTCTGAGCTCCTGAGACAATTTCTAGCTCAGCCATGCACTGTGATCAAGGGTACCTGGCTCTCCCCAGAACCTCACTCCAAGAGGGATTTCACTGGATTCGATCCTCTGTGTAGGAAGCAGATCCAGAACAACCAGGCAGATCTATCTCAGGAGTCCCTTTGCTGTATATGTCATTGATGAGAAAGAACGTATTAGTAGACAACTTAGGAGCTACAAAGTAGGCGTCAAGTCTGCCTTGCTATAATGTGTAACGAGGGGTTAACCCTAAGAGACTCAGATCCCTCACCTGTAATATGGGAGCGTTGAAGTATAAATTACTTAACCTCAGAAAGATGTTAGACTGAAAACAACCACATAAAATTTCCCAAACTGATGTTCAACTCCTTTCTTCAGTGCACGTGCACATGAGTGCAGCCCCTATCTAGGCCAGAAGGCGGCATCAGATGCCCTGGTGCAAGAGTCACAGGCCCTTAATGAACAGCCTGATATAGGTGCTAGGAACTGAACTCCGGACTTCTGCAAGAGTACCATGCTCTGTGAACTGCTGAGCCATCTCTCCAGCCCTCAACTAGTTTCTGCCCTCTCTCCTTCATACTTGTTTATGCAATCCAGTTAGTTTAAAAATTGCAAAAAATGCCAGGCAGTAGTGGCACACACCTTTAATCCCAGCACTTGGGAGGCAGAGGCAGGCGGATTTCTGAG
>NW_022196906.1:41926191-41945319 GCF_008632895.1 Mastomys coucha | reverse complement strand
GGGGGGGGGGGGAGCCCTTATATACCTTATTCTCTTGACTTTTGTGTTTCTACCGGAGCAAGCACAAGGTATCTTTTCCATGCTGGGCCCCTAAAAAAGTGCAGAGCTGTGTGAGGAACTACATACAATAAACTCCCCAGAAGTAGCAGTTGTCGAGTTTCTCTGAGACCTGCTGTCTGATTGCTCTCAGGCTGTCTGCCCAATTCCCTTTGGCCTTGCCTAGCCACTAATTTACACCATTGCCTTTCCACCCCAAGAGCCTGGCTTAGGCTCAAACTTCATCTTTAGAAATGGGGGAGCTGGAGAAGGGGGTGCCAGGGAGGCCCCACTTTGACTTTTATTGCAGTAACAAAGAAGAAACAATGGCTGGTGTTTACTGAAAATTAATTTTTTGGAAATTACTTTGTCATTTGTTTTACTCTTCTTAATTAAAATTTACTTGGTGAAGAGAACACCCCATAAATTAACTCAGATGCAACAGCAAATTAATTAGCATTTAGTGACTAGACATTACTCACAGACTGGACAAATTGCTTTCGGGCTTTTGCCTGCATTTGGTGAAGTGGGTGGGGGAAAGGGAGGGTCTGGGTGCTGGGTGAGGGTATTTGAGGCTGATGTTCTCCTGAGTAGTCCTGGCCCATGTCCCCCTGTCACCTGCGCTCTCGACAGTCCTGTCATCCTGAGCCAGTCCTGGATATCTGTCTTCCCAGAGGTTTCCCTCTCCCTCCCTGGAAACAACTAGGAGGACACCAGGGCAGCCTGACCAGACTCAAGACAGTCTCCCCTGAAGGCCAGCAAAATGGAGAAGATGCCTTCAGGAGTCTTCTTTCAACCAAACGGACCTCAGGTTGTACAGACAAGGGCTTGGAGAAATCAGTGCCAAGTGTATTCTATTCTTAAGTCATGTGACAGATTCTTCTCAGAGGAAAAGTCTCAAATGATGGTGAAGACTTGATGCAGGGACCAAGCTGGCTGAACTGCGACTACTGACACCATGTTTCTTACAAAAGAGGCTAAAGGGCACTAGGGACTTCGGTTAAGAGCAAGGCTGAAAGCCATGCTTTCAATCCTAGCACATCTTACTGATCCCTGGCCTGGAGCAAGCCACTTACCCTCTCTTGGCTTGGGTTCCTTTGGACACCAATAGTCTAAACCACCTGGGATTGTGTTAAGGGCTAAATGAGACATAGGATGGAAGTCCTGAAATCAGAGCCCAGCATATGGCAAGGGCCCAGAGTACATGGAAGATAGCTGGCATGTAGCTCCAGGGCCAGATGCCAGGCCTTGAAGCAGAACCTGGTCACTTACAAGCATCAGAACTTACCAGTGCCTCAGTTTCCCCATCGAGTGGAGACAGAAAGAGGTTCTTGCTTCTAGGGTACATGGTTTAACATATGCAAAGTATTTAGAATGGTGTCAAGCATGTAATGAATGATTGGTGGGTGGTTTCTTATCGTCTCTCGCAGTAATATCCATTTACTTCTTTCTGACATCATGACTATGTCTGAGAGACAGAAAGCTCAAAATGAAGCTAGTTCCTCATGACCATCTGAGAAGGGGGTCAAGGTATCTATCGTCAGTGCTGGCTCTTACTGAAGGCTCATCCCCACAACATGGTGGCCCACAAATGAACAGGGACTCCATCCATCCTGACAGCCAGGCAACAATAACCATGCTATGGTGCAGCCTGATTCCTCTTAGCTATGCGAAGCTCATCCCCAGAGATTCCCCCCCTCCCGGTTTCCTGAGTAGCATGGGGGATGGCCTGAAATGGGTAGTCCATGATACACACTGACCTACAGCAGGCTCTCTGGCAAGCACCTATGCTTCTTTGGGGCAAGCTCACTGCTAAGGAAACACGGGAAGTGACCCAAGCCTGGGATCAGAGCAGGAGGCAAACTCCAGGCTGGCCTGTCCAGAAGTCCCCTTCGACCCACTCATGCACTGGGAGGTCTGTGAGTATCGGCTCTGAGAATTTCCTGATAGTCAGTTCTAATGGGGATGGGAGCAAGAGCAGACCCGTCTTACCAAGCAGGAGTCCCTTCTTCAGTTGGGATTGGCCTTGAGAAGCCAAAGGCCAAACTAGAAAAGTAGCTTTGTTGGGTACCATGTCAGACAAGGTGCTCATATGGTGCCACACTCCTGTAATGCCAGCACGTTAGGAACTAACGCTGAAGGATCTCAAGTTGGAAGTCACCTTGGGCTCTCCTAAAATAGAATATTTACAGTTTCCAACTCCTCAGAGGATCACAGGAGCTACACCTAGACAGTGCTCGTACAACCAAGCATCTTAAAGGGAAGAAAAAGTGTATAAGTGTCTCTTGTCAGCAGTGGAAGTCCAATTCCTTCCACAGATATCAGTCACTCCCTTTCTTGGACCATTTTTATACATCTCTTACTAGGTGGGAGACACTGTATTCAGTGCCGAGAGTGCCCAAACAGATGAAAACCAGCCCTGACATTTGGGAAGGGGTACCTACTATGTAGTGGGGTATGCTGGGAATATTTCTTTATCAGTGGTGTCTCCATCGAATTATTTTTGGAGAGGTGATCTCACTCTGCAGCTCTGGATGGCCTCATAGAGATCTGCCTGCCTCTGCTTCCCAAGTGCTGCCATTAAAGGTGATAAAGCAAATGTTTTGGAGTACCCAAATGAGTTAGGAGCTGTGGGAGGCATGTGTAAAGAGTTCTACACGTAGAGTGTGCAGTCTAAAGATAAGAATATTTTTTTAAAAAAAAATTATGAGTTACTACTGTGACATCTTTAGTATCTAGTCACCCCAGACTTATGTTCCCATGTGACCCTTGATAATGTTTGGAAGTTCCCCTCAAAGGCCCATGAAACAAAGGCTTAGCTGTCAGTAGGTGGTACTATAGGATGTAGTAAAAGCTTTGATAGGCGGAGCCTAGTGGAAGGAAGTGGGGTCATTAGTTACACTCCCTAGTACAGTGCTTGGGAAAGCCCAGTGAAATAGATACTCAACCATTTTCTTTCTCAACGGTGTCTGTGTGTGTGTGTGTGTGTGTGTGTTGTATATTCCATGTATGTGTGGGTACCACAGAGATCTAGAAGAAGATATGGGATTCCCTGGATATTGGGATCCATTCCCACATCCATCTTTCTCCCAAGCTTCATCACTGGTTGTCATGAAATGAGCATCCTCTTCTATATCAGCCCTGGCCATATCAATACCAGCTCAGAAGAAACAGGACCAAAGGACTGTGACAGAAACAAGCACCACCGCTCCTTTTAAGTTGATATGTAGAATGTTTTTTCATAGCAACAGAGAGTTAATACATTCTGGTTCCAACCAAATGGTCTGATCCCATGCTGCCTCCATACCTGCAGGCCTAACTAATCCAAACATCTCAGAGTCCTGGGTTGTTCTAGAAATAGGTGTATGGACCAATTTCTGTAGAATAGGCATGAGGAGAAGGCTTCCAGGGCATGAAAAAGTTCCTCACTTTCAGGAGAAAGCTCTTTTGTTCCTTAGGACTTGCTGTTATCTGCATGTTGCCCAGACCCATTCTCCTTTTCAGACAAGACCAAAGGCACAGCTTATACCCATGATGGTGGAACACAGACACAGAAGAAACCTGGACCCCTAGTACTACCCTTGAGGCCCTGACCCTCCCACCCCTGCAGCCTGCTGTATCTTCAGATCTTTAGTTATGTGAGGGAATAAATCTCCCTATTTTTCACCCAGCTGGATTCCAGGTTTCTGTTCTTTGCTGCTACAGCATCCTGTGGAACGATGGGCTAATAATACTACACATCACTATTAATAGTTAACATTAAAACATGCGTGGCCTTTCACAATATGCTTCCCATTCATTACTTCATTTGACTTCCAAACCAACACCACCAGAAAGGGCTCCTTTCTACTCTTAAGTCACAGGTGGAGAAGCGAAGACTCTGGAGCTGTGGGTGGTTTGCCAGTGCTGTTCAGCCAGAAAGTGGGAAGCTGGACTGTCCGTGTACATGTGGGTCAGCCAATTCCATTGCTATTAGCTTCTTCCTATTTAGACAAGGTGGTGGCACTTCAGCATTGTTTTTTAGCATTTCTTCTGGGATGAGCAGGAATGGATTTTGATCAAGGGCAAACAGATCCAGAAAGGGGCTTCCTGTGGGGCTCCAGGGGTATCCACTCTAACAGCTGTCATCAGAAACTAGAAAGCCTGGGAGTCGGAGGTGTAGCTCAATAGACAGAGTACTTACTTCATATACATGGAGCCTCAGTGCAGCCAAAAGAGGGTGTGTTGAAAGGTGAAGGCACAAGGTCTGAAATGCAAGGTTGTCCTTGCCTACATAGCAAGTTTGAGGTCAGGGTGGGCTGCACATGTTTTAAAAGAAATGAAAAAAAAAAAAAAAGGAGATGAGATGAGACAAGACTGGAGCTACCAGGAAGGCAGATGGAGACTGAAGCTTCACACCTTGGGCAGTGACTGCTTCCTGTGGATCCAGAGTAGTCCACCAGTGCTGATACACTGTTAAGAAACAGAACAATGCTGATACGTTGTTAAGAAACAGAACAATGGTTTCAGTGTTGAAGCTTGACTTCTCTCCCGAGGGAGTTCCAGAGATGATAGATTCCAAGTCTAAGGGGAAGAGGACATAAGGTGAGAAAGAAGGAGCCACGTGAGGACCTTGAAACAAGCTCCAGTTCAGAACAGCTGGGGATTCTGTAGGTCCAGAGTTGGGAGTGATCCTGGTGCCATTGCTGTCTAGGATATGACTGTGGGAGAGGGAAAGAATGGCAGAATCCTGAACACCTATGATGCCATGGAGGGGCATACTCAAAGAGTAAGGATCAGGCTGAGGCCAGACAACGGCTCACAACTATGGATGGGTCCAGTATCAGGCTGTCCACTTGAAGGCATGTTCCAAGGCAGTGCACAGCTCAGAAGAGATGCTGGGGAATGAGAGGGCCAGCTACTCATAGCACCCATTGCAACCCTTGACCCATTGAGACCCTTGATCTTTCCTTCCTCTGGTTGCTAAAGGGGCTGAGCACGCTTCTGAAAGCTTTAAAAATAAAAAGTACTAAACCACTGAAGTAATTTGTCCTTGTATCACCACTTTGGAGAGGGACAGGTGACAGTCCATGGTTGGAATCAAGAGCTGGCTAGGAATGGTAATAGTGTTCTGTTGAGGGTTAGGCAGCAGACCCACAGGATAAGAGGAAAAGGGGCTACCTGATTGAGAGCCCTGGGGTGGCCACTGCAGACACCTACAGGCTAGGGACAGGAAGGTTAGCCCCACTGCTGTCAACAGAAAACGCTGATGATTCGGAGAACCCAGTTCAGTCACTGTGCAAAGGAGAGAAGAAGACTCCGAGAGGGGAGGTCATTTTGTTTTAAAGCATCTACACCCTTCCCTTCTACACTGGTGTAGTCTGGGAAATTAAAGTTACAAATGTACCTATGTATAATTAGAGGTTGCAAGCTGAAATCTTTCAAAGACAATTACAGGGAACAGAGTAAATGACCAAGGTGAGAAATAGCACGTTTTGAGTACCAGCTGCTTTGGGTAGGGGAATCTGGATGATTACCATTATCAAACAAGCACAGCAAATGTGAGATCACCCAAGGACCGGGATCACAGGACACATTGCTTCCTACACTTCCGTGCTAAGTTTTATTGTGAGGTAGAGCAGGAAGCATGGGCTTTGGAGTGGAATATGGTCCTGGAACTTTCTATTTCTGTGAAAATGAACTAAGATACAATTATACAATGAAATAGCATCTCACAGCATTGTGCTAAGGGTCCAATAAGATGGGATATGCAAAGGGCTTGTTCCCAAAGAGACCACACTGAAAGCACTAATGTGGTTAGTCTGTCAAAAGTAATGTGCCATATACACGGTGTATTTGTTAAGAAGAAACACTTCATGTAAAGTATTCTCACTACAAGCAGAGGCATTTCAAATTTTAAAAGCCCAAGAGAAAGAACTCTCCCTCTTCCTCCACCCCAGAGGCATTCCAAAGCAAGGGTCCCATTTGACTCTTTTTGTGTAACACAAACTGTTTCACATGCTTTAGAACACCTACATTCTGATCTCAACATTCTGAGATAAATTCTGCGTGGATACCATTATTGGTGTCAATGAAATAAGTCGACATTGTCTCTGCTTCTGGCCTTGACTCCTGCTTGCCATGGTCTAGGGGACATTGAAATTCTCTGTGGCACACTTGTGCGCACTTAGCTTCCAGCTCACAGCAGACATGCCAGCAACCTCAAACATTAGCCACACACCAGTTACATGATAGAAGCTAAACTATTACTTATATTGAATATTATTCAACCATCCCACAAGGCCTTTGCAGTAGAAGCCATAAAGAAGAAACCCATGCTCCCAGGTGGAAAGCATGGGCTAGCTGTGGTGCAGATCAAAGTTAATCCAAGTTTTCTCAGACACCAATACTTCTGTACTTCCTCAGGTCCATATGTCATCTGGCATCACCTTTATATTTCAATATATATTGTTTCATCTCCCAGCCTTAACAAAAGCTGTCAGGACAATGCCAAGGCATCTTGGACCCTCTCCACCACTCCAAATGCACAGTTAACTTCAACAAGAGCGTGCTTCCTGTTCAGTTTTCATATTAGAATGAATCTGCCCCTTGATCTAATTTTAACTCGCAGTAATCTTCCCATTAGAATCATGACATCTCTGATCTTTTCAGTGTTTCCATTGGGCCAAAGCATAAGTGGTCCATGCATCACTGTGGACAACCTGGCTTTGCTTTCAAAAGTGTGTGTGTACCAGGGCTGGGAAGATAGCTCGGTGGGTAAAGCACTTGATGTGCCAGCGTGAAGACCCAAGTTCAGATTTCCAGCAGCCAGCTAAGGAGCCAGGTATTGCAGCATACCTGTAAGCCTAGCACTGCAGGGAGAGAAAAGAACAGGCTAACCAGTCCAGCTGGTTGAGCAATTGATTCAGTGAGAGACCTTGTCTCAAAAAGTAAGGTAGTGAACGCCAGTGGGAAATATCCAACCTCTGGCCTCCACATGCATGTGTACCCTCAAACACACAGACATATGCTTTTATGTAACAGACTCACACAGACACAAACAGACAGACAGACAGACAGATGCATGGATATGTTTATACACACACATTCATATACACTTTCTTCTGTAATTCCTCCATCTACAAATGATACTCGTGCCTCTTAAGGGTCTTTGCTGCAGATGTCTACAACTCCATCTAGGATGCCATGCTGATTTCTGCTCTAAACTCATTAACACAGGACAATACACTGCTTCAGTGCAGAAGTTTCACCATGTTTCAGTAACCACTAAGGATCCTCAACTGCCACCAACCGTTCAGCCAGTCTATCTCAACATTCTAGATTCATGCCACACAGCAATGCCCCCATCTCTCCATGTAATAGCAAGACTCTACTCTTTGTCAAAACATAATCTAACAGTTACCCTTTGGTCCATGAACACTACTTCTAATAATCTACAGCAAGGAAATCATTGAAACAGACAAAGATGCACATGACACTCACTGCATATTATATATAATAACCTCAAATTGGAAAGCATCTCAGTATCAACAATGAGAGGATAGTTAAATAAATTACAGTGCATAACTATAATGGGATATTATGAAGCCTGTAAGGATCATGTTTTAAAAAGATGGTTAAAGACAGAATAAAAATGTTCATGATATTCTATAGAATTAGAACTAAAAAGAAGGAGAAAACACTTTCAGTTCTATGGAGGATGGCTGAGCCGGAGTTATGCTGGTTTGTATGGTCATGCTGGGAGAGACACAGGTTACATCAATAAGAGAAAGCTACCTAGAAACACATTTTGGTGAATGTAAGCTGGGTTACCTAATGGCTAGCAATGTCCAAGCTATAAATGATTTTCGGAGTAGGTGATGGGCAGGGTGAGTTGGAATGGATGGAAAGAAAGAGTCTTATAAAAGGGAGGGGTGTGGCCAGACAGGCAGGATGTCAATCAACCCATGTTAGAGCAGGCATGTCTGGCTTGGGTGCTGCTCTAGACTACACTGTATTAGCCTGTGGCTAGTCCTCACCCAACCACATGGGCAGCATCTGTGTCATTCTCAAGGCCTCCATTTAAAGGGTTCTTTTCTCTTCCTATGAGTCCTATCTGGTCTAGGTAAGTCTCAAGGCCACTCAAGTCACCCAAAATAGCAAAGAATAAGAAATAGTTACCAGCCAAGAGGAGACACAGTAGCTAAATGCCATGAGATATGACTGATGGGAGGCTGGACTAGAAATAGAAAAGAATAGGAATAGAAAATGAATGTAAGAAACTCTGCAATCCTAGCACTTGGAAGGTAGAGACAGGAGGCTATTGAGTTCAAGGCCAGATAGAGCTGCACAGAGTGAAACATGATTTCAACACACCACACACACACACACACACACACACACACACACACACACACACACATGCACACACGCGAAGCAGGGAGAGGAACTCAGAACATAGGTGAATGCCAAGGAAATAGCAATGAATAAGGTATCAATTGTGTTAGTAATAATGTACCTATGATTTTAACAAAGTCCAGAACGACATATTAAGCATAAGATGACAACCTCAGTGGTGACTAGAATAGAGTACATGGGAAATTTTTTTCGGTCATCTAATTTTTCTATAAACCTAAAATTATTTTACAATAAAAAGTTTATTTAAGGGGCTGGAGAGATGGCTCAGTGGTTAAGAGCACCGACTGCCCTTCTGAAGGTCCTGAGTTCAAATCCCAGCAACCACATGGTGGCTCACAACTATCCATAATAAGATCTGACTCCCTCTTCTGGAGGGTCTGAAGACAGCCACATATACTTACATATATGTACTTACATATAATAATAAATAAATCTTTAAAAAAAAAAGTTTATTTAAAGCTGGGCAGTGGTATGGCATGCCTTTAATCCCAACACTTGGGAGGCAGAGGCAGGCGGATTTCTCAGTTCGAGGCCAGCCTGGTCTACAGAGTGAGTTCCAGGACAGCCAGGGCTACACAGAGAAACTTTGTCTCAAACAAACAAACAAACAAGTTTATTTAAGAATATAATCAAAATATGTTGATATGTTGTATGAAATTATTAAATAATAATAATAATAATTTAAAAAATCAGGATCATCAGCTATCTATAAGATGTACTTCTTATGCTCAAAAACAGTACATGTGGTTACTATAAAGACACCTATGGTTACTTTAAAACACTTAGTTGTTGTTTAAGAAGTTCTCACTCCCACTATTGGCTACCTCTTTTTTTTTTCCTCTCTTTTTTACTTTCTTCTTAAAATCGATGCTAAAAATGTCTTTTTAATAAACTCCAACTTTGCTTCCAAAAAGAAGTTCATTTAAAAACAAAACATGTCTAAGGAAGAAGCTGGAGAGATTTGGCCTGCGTGTGCCCTTTGTAGAAGCTGGCTAAAGGAGGCAAATTGGATGGATGGAGCATTAAGAAACCAAGAACAAAGTGCTTGGCCCAGAGAACCAGGGTGCCAGTTACATCCTGAGCCTGGAATTTAGGCCTGGTTCCTGCCAGCAATACCCCTGCTTCTTCAGGCCTCCGGGATCTACACGCGATTGTCTGCTCAGTTGGGAGCAGAGCAAGCAGGGCCAGAGATCAGAAGGCTTTGTGTTAAGCAAGACAAAGCCAACCTGGGCTGCTTACCCGCCACTCAAACACCTGTGTCACTTTCTATTCGCTCACCCAGAATAAAGCCGTTCTTTCATCTTTTGACAAATAGCTACACAAGTCGATGGCTTATACACCTTCCAACAGAGAAAACAGAACCCACTGGAATTGGAGAGTCAGGTTGCCAGGCTTCGAGGCATCCGCTAGAGTTAATGGGTACTTCTTTTCAAGATCCCAAATTCGTGCTTCTAAGGAGCAGAAAGCCTAAAGCCAAACAGGATGGTTGGATGATATTCTGTCACGAGGGGAAGAAGAAACCCAGTGATGAACAAGAGACCTGGGGTGGGGGAGACACATACCCTTTTTCCTGTAATCAAGGAACAGAATTTGAGGAGCTCAGGGGAGACTGAAATCCACCACTTGGGAGGCTGAGGCAAGAGGATCATTTTTTTAAGACCAGCCAGTGAGACTGGAGAGAACACTTGGTAAAGTTCTTATCTAACAAGTGTGGGGACCCGAGCTTGATCTCCAGAAGTCATGTAAAAGATCTGGACAGGGTGGCTTTTGGTCGTAATCCCAGTACAGGGAAGGCAGAGACAGGTGGATCCCTGGGGCTCCCTGTCTGCCAGCCTAAATACTTGGTGAGTTCTGGGGCAAGTAAAAAAACCTTGTCAAAAAAAAAAAAAAAAAAGAAAGAAAGAAAAGAAAGAAAGAAAGAAAGAAAGAAAATTTGTATATATCCACTGTGTCTGAGGAAAGATGCCCAAGACTGTGCATGCCCACACATACACAAACATGTGTGTACACACACAGACCAGCAGGCTTGGAGTACATAGTGAGACCCTGTCTCCAAGAAGGAAAATAAAAAAGCACAAATATGCAAAGCACTGTCTCTGTGGCTTGAAACACTGAGTCCCAGTCCCCCGGCTCCTGAGTGCTTGTGGTCGGTGGGTCTAGCCCTGTGCCCTGACCTGCCCTGGCCTGCCCTGCAATCTGACTAGTCCTGGGCTGACTTCCACTCCAGAACTTACCATTGGCCCAGGCTCTCTGGAAATGGCTGGCACTTAGAGCCCAGAGCATGGCCCCCAACAGGGCCTACTCACCCCCTCCCACTTGCTCACACCCCAAGGAAAAGAAGTAGGGAAAAGTTTGGGGGGTCTTATGATTAAAAAATTGTTGGGGCAATGTCTCATGCATGCATCTGTTATGCTAAAATAACCATCCTTTCTAACCAGGCCCACCTGCTGTCTTTTTCAATTTTAAGTATTTCTAAGTAGCAATCAAATCAGTATAATTTGTTCTTTATCTCGGCAAAACCATTGTGAAAGAAAAATGTGACCATTATGTTACATCAGGGAAAAATACAAGCCCTTTATCTACAGCCTTCTCTATATTCTATCGGATCTCGCAGTTGTCATTATGCCAGTTGTATTTAATGTTGTTCAAATGAACAGAGCTTTCTTTAATCACTACAGCCTTCTTTCCCCTAAATGCTTTTTCCAAGGTTATGGTTTTCAGAGATAAATACATAAATACCAATGTTATGAATACGTTAAGGGTATCCAAGAGACAGCTTTCAGGATTTGTAGCAAGAACCTGCTGTCATTGGCGTTACACAATAGCTGGCTGATGTTTTGAGTATGAAGTTACTGGGCATTAGGCAAAGGCCTGATACCCTACAAGGTGGCATGAGGCTATTTTTGAGGCGATCACAATAGACCACTCAGCAAACGCTGACTTTAGAAATCTTGTATCAGGATCCTCACTGCTAATAACCGAAGCCGGTAAGTCCAGAACTGTGGACACCCTCCATCCACAGAAGGAGGGGTATGAGGGGAGCTGTCCTGCAGGCTTCCAGACTCCATCTGCATACAGCGTCCGATGTGCCCACCTGACTCTCAGGACAAGTGTGAGGACCAAGGCTATCTCTTTAAACCTAAGAGCAACCATCCACTTCTGTTTAGTCCTTTTGGAAAATAAGGCCCAGAGGCAGCAAGAGGTCAGATGACTCCTAACATGTATGCCCAGTTTCCAGCAGAGCTGAGACTGGAACCCAAGCCCACTACAAGTATAGCATTGTTTTGCTGCCAACTGGAGCACCCCAGCTCTTTAGCAAACATTACTCAGGGTGACTCTCGGGTTATAAGAATTCTACACTCAGTCACTCAGACATCTATTCAGGAAACACTTATTCTTTGTGAGATGCTGAGAATAATAACAAGCACTATTAATAGCTAATATTTTTGAGTGCCTGCCACCATTTTAAGCACTAGGTGAAAATTAATGTATTTTCCTTCCCAGGAACCCTAGGGTAGGCGCTAAGGTGACTGTCATTTTCAAGATGAGGGAAGCCAGGCACAGAGAGGTTGGGTATCCTGCCCAAGGACACACTCTGAGGGTTTCCACCCATCAGCAGGTGTCCTGAGTCAGCACTCTTCATCCCAGATTATTCCCACACCATTGCAAGTGCTGAGGAGATTCTGTGTTGAGTAAAGCATTATTATCCTGCCCCTGAGATGCTCACAATGCAGAGAGGAAACATTTGTGTAAACAAATAAAGAAAACTCAAGAGATGATATAATGGGTCTAGAAAGAAACATAAACAAGTACCAATCTCGGTGCTGGGGAGGAGAAGGGGGTGCTGGCTAAGTACTACAGGCAGAGTGAAGGACTCTGGCTAGACAGGAGGTCTGGGGAACTCTCCTCTGCAGAGTTTAGGTGAGTGGGATCGCTCCAGGTTCTTATGTCTAATAGGACCACTACATAACCCTCAAAGGGTCGCTAATGACCTCGAGGATATGTCAATCCAGCTTCTTAGCTCAGGAAATACTACAGAAGCCAAGCATGGACTCTGGACTTCCAGGACGGATGTCATTCCTCCAGTGGTCCTTTGCTTCCCCTCCCACTCCCCCGGGGCCAACGAAACTTAAGGCTGCCCCCAAACACACAGTGGAGCTAAAGATGACCTTGACTTCTGATCCACCTGCCTCCACCTCCCTAATGCTGGGATGTCAGGAGTATGTCACTAAGCCTGGCTTATGCTATGTGAGAGATCAGACTGGGGCTGCACGCAGGCAAGGCATACTAAACCCTGAGCTACATGCCAGCCCTTGTTCAGCAAAAATACCCTTGGAATATTTTGACGACAGCTATGAAGTGTTGGCTTGTTTATGATCTCCAAGACTTTGGATAACTGGTAGCAAACTTGAACCTGGCTCCCTACATCACGAGATGATTCATTTGTTTATTTGTTTGTGTTTGTTTTGGTGCTGGGGATAGAACCCGGAGCCAGGCACCACCTAGGTAAACACTCTGCCCTGCCCTCCCACTAAAAGTCTAATCTTCCCTCTCACCAGCTCCCTTCCTCCTGTGTTTAATGTCCTCAAAAAGAAACAATGATACAGAGGATCTAGGCTGAAGGGGAAAATATTTCAACTAGCATTTCTTGTTCTCTTGTTCTGGAGAAATTGATGAATCTCTCTGAGCCTCAGTTTTGCTGTCTGTAAAAGGGGGTGGTAATAACTGACTACCATGTTACAGAAATGAAATGGGACAGCCCCACCCAAGGGATCCTCTCTTGCGTTCTTCTTTCCTTGGGCTAAGCCAAGCCCCTCCCTGTTTCAATATCCCATTTGTCTGGTTGGCGTGACCTAGATGTGACATGACACATTTTCTCACTCAGCTGTGGATGATGTGAACAGACCATGATATACTTACCATATAAGGAAATACAGCCTGCCGGCCGAGTGCTCTAAGCTTAGTCTGTTTGGCTTCTGCTCCGTCAAGGCATTTAATGTCTCTGGCACCCACATTTTTAACAAAGGAAGCTGAGACAGAGAGATCTGAAGTGCTAGGCTAACCTGGACTATATAGTGAGACCCTGTCTTAAAATGAAGAAGAACCAGCGAGATGACTCTGTGGGTAGAGGCACTGTTTGGACTCAGGCCTGATAACCTGAATCAAATTAGGTGCTCTGAGGGGAACCTTTCAGAGTTTGGAGTCCTTCTTTTTGGGACCCAGAAAAGTCAGAGAGTGGCCTGGCTACAGGAACCCCACCCCCCACCTGTCATCAGAGCTGCCACAGATATAGATCTCAGAGACCCCTGCCACTACAGAGAGTCCTCAAGTAACCAAAACCAACCTTGTAGATAATCTGGAAACCCCTCATTCAAGAATCTACGTGCCCACTTCTCCTGCAGCCTTCCCCCTACCCCCATGCCGATACACATTTTGATCTGTGGGTTTTCTCATGGAAGAAGGAACTGAAGCGCTGGTAAGCGGCTGCAGCCTTACCCTGGAACCCATCTCCAAGGCCATGCACTCTTCCTACCTGAGGGGCTGTGCAGTGTTTACACAGGGTAAACACTGGTCATCTAAGTGGCTTGTTTTACCCTAGTCCTGCTTGCCAAACAGGAAAACAAATGACACTCTGTTACAAAGGAGTGTGGCACCAGGAGAAGACAAAGGAGCTCCCCCCCCCAACAGTTATCCATTCATGTCCCCACCTCAGCCAGGGCCACAAACACAATGTGACTGAGATGTTGGTAACTAAACACCATGTAAGCTGAGAGCGGGAAGACTCCTCTAATGAGATGATTCTCAGGCCAGTGGTGAACAGTGCAGTCTAGTTAAGAAAGAAAGCCATCTTTGATTACGACATGGACACAAGTTAATTTGATTTCATTCTGATTTGAAAGAAGGGATTGGAGAGGTGGGAAGATGGTTCAGATTGTAAAGTGCTTACTGGTGTGAGGACCTGAGGTTGTATCCCCAAAAAGCAGTGTGGATTTTAGCCTGTCTGGAACTTGGCTCACATACACAAACAAGTACATCCATGCACACGCACACACACACAATTTCAGAGTTCATTTGTTTGTTTGTTTGTTTTTGTCTTTTTAAAGAAGGCAACTGAAGCCTGATGAACTATGACTGGCTAACATCCCCAAAGTAGTCACATTGTCTGACAAAACAAATTCTCCTAGTTTTTTGTTTGTTTGTTTGTTTTGTTTTGTTTTTGTTTGTTTGTTTTTCAAGACAGGGTTTCTCTGTGTAGCCCTGGATGTCCTGAAACTCACACTGGCTGGCCTCAAACTCAGAAATCTGCCTACCTCTGCCTCCCAAGTGTTAGGATTAAAGGCATGCGCCACCACTGCCCAGCATAAATGCTCCCTTTTAAAAATAGATATATTTATTTTTCATTTATATATGTATCAATGTCTGCCTACATCTATGTATGCACAACATGCGCATCCTTACTGTCTGAGGAGGGCAGAAAAGGGCATCAGAACCCCTGGAACTGAAGTTGGACAGTTGTGAGCCACCATGTGGGAGCTCAGAAGGAACCTGGCTCTTTGCAAGAGCAGCCGGTGCTCTTTCCTGTTGAGCCATCTCTCCAGCCCGCAACTTCTGCACTTTTATCCACATTGGCGGCAACATTAACCAAAATATCAAAGTAAATCCGTCTACTATTGAATACCGGCATTTCATAACGGTGAGAGGAAAGATTTCAATTCTTGGGTAGTTTAATCCTCAGATGTGGGCTATCTGGAAAAGAGACCCCATTTCAGAGCTGAGTGCCCTATTTCCTAGCCACCAAGAGAATAAACTTGAACCCAGTGGACCAGTAAGACTGGAAGAAAGCTGAAGCTTAGCTTAGGAGGAAAGAGCACAGGGTGGCCCAGTGAGGGAAGGCAGAGTGTCCCCTTCTCCTCTTCTCCCCTCCCCTCTGGCCACCCTGCTTCGGCTGGTAATGTTAATCAATGAGATTAAATATAAAAGTAGGTTGCACTGAGAAGTCTCACCTGGACAAAGATTAATGGTCAAATGCTTTCAAAACAATACATGTTTGGTTAATTAAAGAAGGAAAGCCAAATGTGGTGGCTTATCCTCTGTAATTCCAGAACTCCAGAGGCTGAGGCAGGAGAATTGCCGTGAGTTTAAAGCCAGCCTAGATTACATAGTGAGTTCTAGGCCAGCCTGTGCTATCTAGTGAGTTCCCCACCAGCTTAGACTACAGAGTGAAATCCTTCCTCAAAACAAACAAACAAACAAACAAACCATAAATGTGAATCATGTATTCCTCTCCCTTGGCTGGGGGTGCAAATAATTCAGAATTCACACTTTACAATGTTGGAAATGATAGCATTGGGTATTTATTAGAATATAATAACAATTTACCTTAAATTTTTATTTATATGAACATACTAGCAAGTAATCATATAAGATTATATAAATTGTGATAGTTAAATCCTATTATTTTACTATTACAAAAATTACAGTTATTTTGTACCAACAAAAATATCAGGACTTTTGTATGTGAAATAGCATAGAATCATAATGCAGGAATGCCCCAAACCAGCAGTATGATTGTGTATTACATTCTCATTTTATGCTGTCTTCCACAATGTTAGCATGTGTGTGTGTGTGTGTGTGTGTGTGTGTATGTGTGGTGTATGGGTATGAATATGCTCATGTGAGTATGAGCATCTGTGAATCATGTATGTGTGTAGGTACACATGGACAAGTGTGGGTCTCCTTATTCAATTACTTCTCTACCTTATTTATTGAGGTGCAGTCTCTAACTGAACCCAGAACTTACTGACTGAAAAGAGCCATCAAGCCCTAAGCATCCTCCTGTCCCCACTTCTTCAGCAGCAGCATTACAGGTGCACATCGGTTTCCTCAGGTTCTTATGTGGGTGTTGGGGATTCAAACTCAGGTTCTCACACCAACTGTGCCATCTCCCCAGTCCACAACTGATCTCAGCTTCCTGAAGAACATTTGTTTTTATCTTCTCGGCATCTCAGTGGCATGAGATAGGAATTATCTTACGCCCGTTTGACAGATAAAGTGAGTAATTGGTGTGGGGGGTAGATCATCAGTAGAGCGTATGCCCAGTATGCATACAGCCCTGGGTTACTTCCTAGCATCAAAAATAAAAGAAGGAAGACAGTCTGTATGCGATCCTGAAGTATCTGAGCCAGGACTTGAGCCCAGAGCTGAGGACACCAAGCTGCATGCAGGGTCCTGTTTCTTCTGCTAACTTCTGACATGTAGTGCAGCACTCCGAGTCCAGCGTGTGTTGGCTCCTTCCTTTCCACAATCAAGAACTCTTCCGGGGAGGAGGGAGTGGGAACAAATAGGTAGTATCATTATTATTTTCATTATGCCCTTGCTTTCAAATAAGAGTCACTCTGGTATTTACGTTCTGTACTCTTCCCTGGACAATATGCAGTTGTCTCTCCAAAAAGGGAAACTGAGGCCCAGAGCCATCTGACACCATCTGTACCTTGCTTCTTGCCACTGAGGTAAAACAGTGTGAATTGTTACATTCTAGGCACCCAGGTCCCTCAGGTCACACACCAGTCAGTCATCCCGGCTCCTTTTTTCTCTATCTGCTTCTCCTCCGGCCCATCCAAGCCAAATCTCGGCAGCTCTCACACTGAGAAAGATGCGGCGCTAGTCATACAAAAGTGCTGGTGATGGTTGCAGATCTCTGTCCCTCTGGAGAGAAATACAGCAGTGTGGAGTCAAGGATGCCTTGCCCCCAAGTGTAAGGTCCTAAAAGGAGATTCTTACCAGAACTGTCCTTGCATGTGGGAAGCCCTGGGTTCCAGCAAACACACGAAGAATGAGAAATAGCCCTGACTCGTTGAGTGTCCACTTGCAGTGCCCTACTTCAACTCCACAAAAAAGGTATTTGCCTCCCCACAACCCCCCCTTTTTTTTATAGTGGAAGATACTAAAGTTCCAAACATCTCAACCTCTTTGCACAGGAATGGCAGTAAGTTCCAGGAGGAGATGCTATTGCGTGGTTATATCACCACCCCCACCCCCTCGATTGAAAGCATCCCCTCGTGGAGGGAAACAAGCAGGAAAGGCTCGGGAAATTCACAAGAGTTTTAACTCACAAACAAGTCAGGAGCCTTCCCAGGCCCCTGTGGGAACAGTCATATAAGCAGTCAATATGCATAGGCAATATCCTGCCTCAAGTTGTGCAGGAGCTCTAGAGAGGTGGCTTCATGGGGCCAGCTTTTTGCTGATGCAGCTGTCCAAGTCATCCATGCTTGTGTAAGAAACTGTGGTGTTTTGAATGAGAAATCTCCCCTATGGTCTCAGACATTTGAATACCCCGGTGTCCAGTTGCTGGTGCTGTTTGGGGCTTGCAAGCCTGGGCGGGGCAGCTATGGAGATAGGGAGAATGCTACTCTTAGCTGTTCAGCTGTTTGTGAAAGCAATGGTCATCTAGCATTGGGAATGCAAGTGGACATTTATTCACCAGGGGGAGTAAAACTGAAAACAAGCCATTCTGCCTCCTATGCTGCGTCTGTCTAAAGTCATTGAAAACTCATTTACAACATAATTTTCGAGTGCGCTTGAGGGCTAGGCTGTAAAACACTGTCATGTGTGTCAGAAAAAGGCACTAGAGCACTTGTTGCTCTTGCGGAGGACCAGCGTTCAGTTCCCAGCACCTGGGACAGGTGGCTCCCAACTTCTGAACTGCACTCCCTCTAATCTAGCTTCAGTGGTCACACATACACATGGGGGGGGTGAAGGAGGGAGAGAGAAAGAGAGAGGGAAAGTAATTCCTTTAAAAGTACAGCTTACGAGTCCGCCTCAGCAACAGGAACAACCCAGGCATGTGTAGCTGATAACAGATTACCAACCCCTGCTATATACACTGTTCTCTTGTTCTGTTTGATTTCTTTCTAATGCACCATGGAATTGACTCAGAGACTAAATGACAGAGCAAAGGGAGCTTTGTCGTGGGAGATGGAGTTGAGTAGATACCAACATGCCGGGAAGGAGTGATTTGTGAAGGTCCATGAGATGAATAGTCATTTTCCCAGATGCTGCAGTCAGGTAGGACTTCCTGGAAAAACTGGCTCCTCAGCTGAGATGTAAGTCTAAGAGAGGCCAGCAGGAACCAGCCCGTGCAGACCTATCTAAGCCTTTCAGAGTCATTTGTGTAAGATCCCATGGACCATGGCACTCGGATCTCTACCTGTGGGTCACAACCACTTTGGGGTCCAATGATCTTTCCAATCGGGTCAACTAAGACTAGAAAATACAGATCCTGCCATTACCATTCACAACAGTAGTAAGATTACAGTTATGAAGTAGCAACAGAAATAATTTGGTTATGGTCGGGGGTCACCACAACCTGAGGAATCATGAGTAAAGGACCACAGCCTTGAGAAGGTTGAGAACCACTATTTTAGAGGTGTCATTACAGCGGAGGGTGCAGTGACTAGTTCTGCCTCTGGGAACAGTGACCAAGGCACTTCCTTCTCTCCCTTGCAAGTTAGATGAAGCCCTGAGACCAGACTGGCCCCGTGAGATATGAACCAGACTGGTATGTTTTAGTTACTGTGAAAGTGTACGAGTCAGTAGATAATCCACCATGTTTCCGTCCTCTTGGTATGGTGGCTGTGAGGGTGGGGCTTAGCAGACCTCACCCGTGGAACAGAAAGGTAAAAGCTACTGGCGGTG
>NW_022196906.1:41920933-41925984 GCF_008632895.1 Mastomys coucha | reverse complement strand
GAGGGATGGGGGTAGGCGTGTCTAGTGAAGCAAGCCCTCACTTCTGAGTAAGAAGTTAAAAGAAGAAGGAAGGAGCTGGCTATATAGTTATCTCTAAGTCAACCATACCAACCTGAAAGCACAGTAAGTACAAAAGCCCTGGGACACATGAGTGCCTAATGGCCATGGCTGGTGTGAGCAGCCAGTGTGTGCCAGACCGTTTTGGGCACACTGCACTTTCTCAAGGGGCCATGCCTTGGGCAGGGAGGTGGGGCATGAATCCCCAGAGCAAGATGGGAAACAAGGTTCTGCCTTGCATTATTAAAAAAGAAAGAAAGAGAGAGAGAGAGAGAGAGAGAGAGAGAGAGAGAGAGAGAGAGAGAGAGAAAGAAAGGAAGGAAGGAAGGAAGGAAGGAAGGAAGGAAGAAAGAAAGAAAGAAAGGAAAGGAGGAAGGAAGGAAGGAAGGAAGGAAGGAAGGAAGGAAGGAAGGAAGGCAGACAGAGAGGTTGAAGGACAACAGGGCAGAACAGGCTACATCTTTCAGAGCGGCAACCAAAAACATCTTTGCTGGGATCGGGACTCTCCACGAATGACTTCTGTGAAAATGACCTTCCCTCCCATGGCCAGAGATGATGACCAGTTCTGACCGCCTTCCCCGATGCTCTCTTGAGAAGAAGCATCGAGCACACACAATTTGTTTAAGCAAACAAGTTGTACGGAGTTGTGGGATTTAAAATCTCTCCTTACTAAAAATAAACCGGTTGTGGAGAATCCCCAAAGACAAAGTACATCTCTTACCTTGGGGGCCCGAGATGGGCTGGCAGCCCTTATCATTAGCTGTAATGTGAGGTCAGGAGGGGTGGCCCAGCCGCTCTCGGATGCGTGGGCAGCTGGCTGATTTCCTGGGACCCTTGAGAGAAAAACACAAGCTCTGCATCTGAACAGTGCTGGGTTTGTTTATCAGTAATGATCTTTTCTTTAAGATTCTTCAATGCAAGCTTCTCCCCGACTGGCCTTACAGCCACCATCTTGTCTGTCATCTTGCAGGGTTAGTGGTCCAGAGAGCCCAGGGAAACAAAACGTACACTTGCTTTCCGCTCTACTCCGATCAAAGAGTGGAGAGCTGACGCCCATGCCTTCTCCAGGATGTTCAGATAAAAGATGGGACATTCCAGCTCCCAGAGTGGGTCCACATGGGCTACAACAGTCACTCAAGCTCTCCTCCTGCCATCCTCTGATACAACTGATCTCTCTATACACGCCTGCATATAGATAGTATTTAGAGCTACTTTGTGTCGTCGATGTGCCGGGCTTGTCTACTTTCAGTGACCTAGAGCAACTCAATTCTGTCCCTGGAAAGTGAGCTTCAGGTGGGTCTTATGAAGTATTTGGCCACTCTACCCCCTTGAGTGGCATCAACAGCTGGAGAGTGCTCAGACCAAAGGATTGTAGTATTTGCCTGTGTGTCAAGTGTATCTGCGGGTATGACTGTATGTGCAGATATGTCACATGTATGAACTCTGTGTCTATGAGTGGATGAGAGTATGCAGTCACTGCCATGGGGTGGATTCACACAACTTGGAGGAGGGAATACATGGGGAAAGAGCATGTGCAGCCAACATTGGAAGTCAGAAAAAGCCAGGAAAGTAACGGTTAGGAAAACACGGAAAGTGGCATAAAGCCTGGTGTGGTGGCACACACGTGTGACCGAGGGCTGGGGAAGTAGAGACAGCCAGTCTAGCCTACTTTGAGAATTCCAGGTCATTGAGAGACCTTGTTTAAAAAGATAAAGTAGATGGTATCTCTGGTGGTTTGGATAGGAATGGCCCCCATAGATTCACCTGTTTGAATTCTTGGCCCATAGGGAGTGGCACTATTAGGAGGTGTGGCCATGTTGGAGTAGGTGTGGCCTTTTTGGAGGAAATGTGTCATTGTGAGGGCGGGCATTGAGGTCTCATGTGTTCACGCTAGGCCTAGTGTGGTAGTCTCCTTCTGTTGCCTGGGAATCAAAATATAGAACTCTCATCTCCTCCAGCACCATCTCTACCTGCATATCACCATTATCTTAGTCAGGGTTTCTATTCCTGCACAAACATCATGACCAAGAAGCAAGTTGGGGAGGAAAGAGTTTATTGAGCTTACACTTCCACATTGCTGTTGATCACCAGAGGATGTCAGGACTGGAACTTAGGCAGGTCAGGAAGCAGGAGCTGACGCAGAGGCCATGGAAAGATGTTTCTTACTGACTTGCTTCTCCTGGCTTGCTCAGCCTGCTCTCTTATAGAACCCAAGACTTCCAGCCCAGGGATGGCACCACCCACAAGGAGCCCTACCCCCTTGATCACTAATTGAGAAAATGCCCCACAGCTGGATCTCATAGAGCCACTTCCCCAACTGAAGCTCCCTTCTCTGTGATAACTCCAGCCTGTGTCAAGTTGACATACAAAACCAGCCAGTACAACCATGTTCTCACAATGACAACAATGGACTAAACCTCTGAAACTATAAGCCAGCCCCAGTTAAATGTTTTATTTTATGAGTTGCTGTGGTCATGGTGTCCCTTCACAGCAATAAAACCCTAACTAAGACAGTGCCTGGGAAATGACACCAAGGTTGATCTCTGGTCTTCACACACATGCAAATACATGCGAACCTATACACACATGAATACAAGCACACACACACACACACACACACACTCAGTGACACTGTTGTGTGGTGACAGGGTCTCACGTTGCCCCAGTCTGGTCTCGAAGTCACTATGTGACTTTCAACTCTAGTTCCCTTGCTTTTACCTCCTAGGTGCTTTGACTACAGTTGTGAACCACAATGTTTAACATCAACATCAAAGACATTTATTGGACCCTTATGGGATGTAGTGGGGTCATTTCATACAGAGGGAGTGGGCTATCCTAAGACTCAGGGATGTACAAGAACTTGGTCCATGTCACTGGGCAATATGAAGCACTTCAAGACAGTTTTAAAGTTGGAAGAGATCAGGTACCAGCCTGTGTGTTGAGCTCTAATGGCTTCAGAAAGGGCAGCTACACAGTCTGTCACAGCCACACAATCACATAAATACCTCCTACCATCCAGCAAGAGAGCTGTCTGGAGCAGGGTCTACAAATAGGAACTGTGATAACCACTGCATCAAAAGGGAACTCTTGAACACATTATTCATTGGACCAGACCCTTTCAGTGATTCTCCTAGTGACCCCATAGCATGATTGCCCTTATCCCATTTGACAGGTGAAGGAAGTGGGTGCTCAAAGACACAGACTCCACTGTAAGGAACTCACAGATGAACTCTGGATTTCTCCTTGTTTTGATGGAGACAGTCTATTGATTTGAATATCGTGCCCTCTCCTCACATAGGATGCCAACTCATAGTCAGAATAACAGCATCAACCAGCACTTATCAAATTGGCCAAATAGTAAAATCAAGGGAGGTTGAGAAGCTTAAGATAGGACAGCATCCCTCTAAGATGTACTGGTGTAAGGGGTCTACCCAGTGTATTGATAAATGGTCATGATATCCACATCCACAGGGCTGGCTGGAAAATCTTTAGTCTCCTCCTGTATGTGGTCATGCCTTGGTGCTTTGCTGTTTGTTATGCAAGATGGCTGAGCAGCGTCACTTCTGATTAACACACGGTTCCTGTAGGTGTGTTAATACATTCAATCAGGTTACTGTCAAGTCAAGCCACCCAGGGAGCTGTTCTGCCTCCTGAAGGTGACTTTGCAGCTCTGCTCTGTACAAGTCTTAAAGTTTAATTGGTAACAGACAAACCTTAATTCTTTACAGACTCTCAAGAGGTGCTTCAGTTTAGTTCCGCCATCAAGAAAAACATACCCAACATACTAGAAAGCAATGTTTGTGACTATTAACAACAACAACAACAAAATGCCAAGGAGTTAAAATTGGAGGGGTAGGTTGGGCTATGGAGCACAAAATGCAGAAATCATCTGTCTTAGTCAGGGTTTCTATTCCTGCACAAACATCATGACCAAGAAGCAAGTTGGGGAGGAAAGGATTTATTCAGCTTACTTCCACATGGCTGTTGATCACCAGAGGAAGCCAGGACTGGAACTCAAGCAGGTCATGAAGCAGGAGCTGACGCAGAGGCCATGGAGAGATGTTTCTTACTGGCTTGCTTCCCCTGGCTTGCTCAGCCTGCTGTATTATAGAATCCAAGACTTCCAGCCCAGGGATGACACCACCCACAAGGGGCCCTACCCCTTTGATCACTAATTGAGAAAATGCCCCACAGCTGGATCTCATGGAGGCACTTCTCCAACTAAGGTCCCTTCTCTGTGATAACTCCAGCCTGTGTCAAGTTGGCACACAAAACCAGCCAGTATAGCATCCATCTCAAAATGACTTCTTGGGCTGAGAACAGGGCTCAGTTGGAAAAGTGTGTGCCATGCAAGCATGAGAATCTGAATTAGTTCCCAGGACATACATCTGTTTAATAGGCCAGGAATGGTGATGCACTCTTACTATCTGAGCAGGGAAATGGAATCAGACTTATTCCTAGGGCTTACTGGCCAGCTGACGAATTCCAGGATAGTGAGAGACTCTGTCTCAAAAACATAAGGTAGAGGAAAAATGCTCCAAACTATTTTTTCCACATGTACATTCATACCTAAACACATACACCCATGTGTGCTCTCACCAGCAGAGAAACATATGAGCTTGTATACACATCCACATGAGTGTACACACACACACACATACATACATGAATCCTTACCTTTTGCAAGCTTCCATTATGTAGGACACATTACCTTGTTACCATTGGGAGCATAAATTCATGAATGCCTTTCATATTCATTAAGTCCCTCGTTCATTCCGTGTATGTCACTGGACATCTGAAGATACCACCCTTACAAAGACATCTTCTGTTCTAGCAGTATCTGTGTCTCCACTCGGCTTCACCACCAGATATAACAGATTCAGAAGGAGAGCAGAGAAGAGGCAGTAAGAGCCCTTAACCAGATCAAGACACCACCACACACACACCACCACCACCACACACACACACACACACACACACACACACACACACAC
>NW_022196906.1:41811103-41920449 GCF_008632895.1 Mastomys coucha | reverse complement strand
CCACCACCACCACCCACACACACACATACACACACACACACCACCACCACCACCTCCAATAAAAAAAAATGGCACTGAGTAGGATTGATACCACAGATCAGACATTGTTTTCACCAGAATCCAGGATCCAAAGCTTGGTTAGGGTTAAGAAGAGAAGAACAGATGAATTTTGAGTCTGGCTCAGCATAGAAATTTTAAAATTCACTGAACTGTGTTATTCAAATAAATAAGATTTGACCAAGTTACCAAAGGGGAGAAAAGGAATATTATTAAGAACAGACACAAGAAAAATCAGAACTCTAAAGCTAGTCTATAGATTGTCACGTGAGGTTTTTCTTTGTTTGTTTTTTATGAACCCCATCTTTCTGACTCAGCCTCTGCTGTCTGTGGTTTGATTCTCTCCTCATGGGATTTCTGCAAAGCCCTCCTTCCTGCTCCACCATCATCCACCAAGCACTGACTCAGCTTGGCTTCTATATACCACTCTGTATGACTTTGAAAACCCTCTGGTCCTAACTCTTGCTTAAAGTTCTCCACAGATCTGGATAAATCCAAATGTTAGCACCAGCGCTTAGGATTCAGAGGGCATATTTGGGAACCAACACCTTCAGCTCCAGCCCTGGCTTTGCTTTACTGGTTAATTAATAAACTCTTGTATCATTGTCTGTGTTTCTATGTTCTTTCAAAAATGGAGAGTGCGGTGGAACTAGTCCCTACTGGAATAGTAAGCAGAACTGATTGTTAGATGTTGTCTGCTTTTAAAAACCAAAGCTGATGGCTCAGCCATTAAGATCATGTGCTGGTCTTGGAGGTGACTGGGGTGTGGTTCCTAGCACTCACAGTCAAGCAGCTCACAGCCACTTGTAACTCCAACTCCAGAGGATCTCACACTCCTTCTGGCCTCTGCAGGTACTTGCCTTCTGATGTATGTGCACATGAGCACAAACACTTGCATATATGCCAATAATAACATGCAGCATGAACACACACATGCAGCACACACAGGCACACAATACACACTTGCAGCATTGCACACACACACATACAGCACGCACACAGGCACACATATACACATACACAAACACAAATAAAATCTTTAAGCTCTTACAACAGTACCTGGCACACAGCAATCACTGACCAGTGCCCACTACTGTTCTTATCATAAAGAGCTTCATAGCTAGAGTTTAATTAACAAAGCTGAGAGCTGCCAGAGAGGTCTAGAGAAATGGGCTCACTTCTTTATCTTCACTACCTGACACAGTGTGACAGTATAGAACCTGGCAGTGGAAAGTGTGACATTGTTACTGGCTGGATGGACATCTGGACATACAGACAGATGGATAAATGAATGATGCAACCCTCTTCTCAAACAAAGATTCTTGGCCCAAGGCTCTGGGTAGTGTTTGTACAAGGCCCTGATACCATCTGTGCATCCCTCCTCGCTGGGCTCTAAAGCTGCACGGAAGGGGCTGTGGTAACTTAGCAACGGAGGCAGCTTCCATAGAGACGAAGCTGCAGACAATGAGATCAGGTGCCAGGTCCCACCCTACATTTGAGTGCAGAGCTCATGCAAACAGCAGCCTGCACCCCTGCCTCGGGCTCCTGCTGGTCTTGACACTACGGGGAGGGCCAGACCTATCCAAATTTCCCTGTGCTGAGTGTAAGGGGGCGCTTGAGAAGGCAAGATTAATCTTTCTGGAAGTGTTGGAAAAGTGCATGGTTCTCACAGAGATCAAAGGACAGTATACCCTTGGAAATGTCCTTCCAGACCAGGGAAAGAGAATGGGAGCGATAAACAGCTAAAGGTCAGGGGAACACAGGGTTATCCTACAGAACCATGTTCCAGCCGTGTGAGGTCCCAGGTTGGTGTTCCATGGAAGGCTTCAGAGAACACAAAGAAATGGCTACGATGACCTTTTTAGTCTGAGGTGTGTGTGTTAGGGTGGGCAAGACAGGGACACGCAAATGAAGCTGTTTGACTGGAATATGCAAAATGAGATGCCCATCCACAAATGCATGCTGGGTAAGGTACTGGGGCTGAGCCTTTGTTCCTTGAGCCAAGCTTTGTTCTTGTCTTTGTAAACTGAGTGGGCCTCAATGTTGTGGCTAAGGCACCAACAGTGAATCCGTATGAACCCACGCTGCTCCAAAGAAAGTGTTCTCATTTGGATTCAACTGAAAAACAAGTTCCTTTTTTTCCAGCTCCATTCCCTTCTGATCCACCCAGCTTTGCCCATGACTCATTTGTAAGACATGGGGGCAACTTACAACTACATAGCAGATTCAACTTCTCTTTTCCCATCCCCTCCACCCCTTCCCTACGAGCTCAAAAAAAAAGATGCTCACAGAAGCCTGGGATGTGTTCTGTTGCCATCCTGGTGCCCAGGCAGAGTGGGCTAAGCTGCTAGAACTATCAAGCCCCTCCCCACACACCCCTGCCCCACACCTGGTGTCTGGATTCTAAAGGACACTAACTGAGGCCATTGTCCCAAGTCCCTGGAAGTCACATGCAGGTGGGAAATGTGGGGATCAGAGAAGGACCAAGGAGAAAGCCAAATGCCAAACTGACATCTGATGCTCCTTGGGAACAGTGAGGTATAAGGGAAAAGGGAGAGGGCACCCATCTGGTGGGGCCCACTCAACCTAGCTAGTTAATGATAAATGTAAAGGCAGAATGTTGGGTGGAGGCCAACGGCAAGGGAGACTGGGTGAGGATGGGGATGAACCTAATTCCACTCTCACAGCAGTGGAGCCAGGGAGCCTGCCTGCTCCTTCCCCAGTGCTAAGAAGCCTGTGCTGGAGAAGAGACTATTCCTGGAAAAGCTTGCCAAAAGGTGGTCCCCCTAATGAGGCAATAAATGGGGTAATTACTGACTAATTACTGGCCCTCCAAGTGCCTGGGAAGCCTTGGGTAAGAGAATTTGGCCAGCATAAGGCCTCTCAGCTCCCATGAGCTGGAAGCTTCACTGAGAGTGCAGACAGGCCAGTGAGGGGCTGCGCTGAGACCTGACTTTTTACCCTGGTAGTTCCTTCATTTGCCTTTCCCTCTGTCTGGCTGTTGGGAGACTCCTGAGGCCTAGGTATTGCCTAGAACTTGGAGGCTGCTACATGTCCGGGTGTCTTTGAAGATGAGCCCTAGCCAAGGCCCACAGCCCCAGCCTCCCTTGTCACCCTGTCCTACTCCAACATAGCCCTGCTCCCACCTGAGCAATCCCTGAGGCCAAGGGTCACTAGGGACAGGGTCAAAGTGCAGCCTCTTCTTAGCACCCTCGCCTCCTCCCTCTGGGGAGCACTTTCCCAGGGCAGGTACTTTCCTTCCAGTTACAGAAGTAGGGAAAGTTCACCTAGAAAAATAGACCTTGTTCACAGAATGGAATCTTGAAGCCATCAAAGGGGTCCATGTATTTTGACTAAGGATGGGCTCGGGTAGTTTTGGGGGGATGAAATGTAGAATAATCGTCTTAGTGTCTTTTCTAAGTCACATATCGCTTTGTTAGTTTAGAAATATTAAAAATACATCACACAGGGCTTGCTCTGCCTGGAAAGCGATCCTCGTTGGCATATTAAAATTTAAAGTATAGTTTATTTCTACAGTAATTACACTTTTACTAATTGAATTTACCCTTAAATATTTCAAAGTTTTGTAATAAATTGAGCTACAAGATACAGAGCCTCAAGATATTTACATTCAGTCGTGTTTGGAAAACAGGCAAAAGCTTGAAAAACGGAAATAATTGCAAGCATTAGAGAAGAAAAAGGTTTGTTTTCTGGTTTGTTTTGGTTTGTTTTGTTTTTTGTTTTTCCCATTGCTCCTGAGGAGAACACGCACTGCAGCACACTAAGATGATGAGATTCTGGCTATTTACATGTGTTCCTTGTTTTGCTCTTTGCAGACAAAGTCTAAGGACCAAGAAGAGAGGTGTGTGAAGTCAATGGGTTCAGAGAGGCTGAGTGGGGTGTCCAGGGTAACACAGCAATACCAGAACTGAGGCTTGTCTTTCAACCTTACACTCACTGCTAGCAAAAATTCTCTGGCCAAACATTCATCAATAGGCAAGTGGGCGTGTAGAGAGTGAAGTATGTGTGCCGTGAACGTCGTTTGGACTTAAAGGCGAAGTAATTCCGAACCAACAACGCTGCCAAGTCGCATCCTGGAACATCCAACACAACAGGGCACTTGCCATATGAGTCCCCATTGAGTATGCAAAGCTGTCTGAAGGAAAGGCAGTCTGGTGGTTGCCAGGGTCCTGGGGGGCACAAATCTGGAGTGCTCGTGAGTGATAGCTCTGTAATGGTGCGATCCCGACAAGGGATACTGGCAACCACTGCACAGAAATTATGAATGTATTTTATGCTGCTGAGTTGTACATTTAGCAGTGGTAAATAATACTTTCTAAGTTGCATTTTTGTGTGTGCATGCATATGTGTGTTCCCATGTCACTTTTGGAAGTCACTGGACAATTTTAGGCGGCTCTCAGTTCCCTCCTTCCCTCCTGGTAATTCACTTCCACCATGTGAATTACCAGGACAGAACTCAAGTCTTGGTGGCAGGTGCTGTACTTGAAGAGCCAACGTGCTGGCCCACAATGGTAATTTTTAAAAAGTGGTTTTCTCTCACAAAAGTTTGCCCCCCAAGGCATTGCTATTTCTTTCACCACTTTCCAGGGCTTTTTCAAAGTACCCCATTTCTGTTTATTCAGACAGGTTTGAGAGCCAAAATTGTGCAAGATTCTTTCCTGAGCCAAAGCAACCTGAACCGATTGGTTCTTTCTGTGGATGGGAGGGGGAGGTGCTCCTAGTCCTGGGTGCTGTGTGTCTGGGAAAGCAGATTTCAGGCTGGGCTCTCCATGCACACAAATATTTATTTGCAAGCTGACCCCAAACGAAGCACTCATCCAGTGAAGTCAATGTCATTGTATCCTTTAGGAGTGACAGCCAGCTACAAGAAGACATAGCATTCCTTGGGCAGGGAGTTAGGAGTGACTCTCTGATTAGTGTCTGTAAATGGGGCTTGTTTGGAATGTTTTGTTATTGCTTTGAGGAGTGTGTACAGCCATTGGACTTGCCAAGTTTGTAGATCTTTCTCTGAAGGGCAGCAAGAGGTCCTGCATTTGATTTCTGGTAGACTGCACACATGGGGACCTCTCCTTGGTCCAACAAAGAGGACAATTTTATTAATTATGCTAATTAGTAAATATTGAAGGGAGATAAAAATAGCTGCTGGAGATTTTGCACTAACTGCCTAGGTATTGTCTTCTGTGTGTGGTCCCACATGCTACCTAGTTGAAACACCCTTGAAGTATGTGTTCCTGGGATGCCCTACCCATTAGCCCACCACCCTGTAGAATTTAGATCAAAATTGTGCGGTTAGGCTTGCCAGACAAAATACTTGGATGGTTTGAGTGAGAAAGGTCCTCTCCTGTTCTCGGGACGACTGAACACTTGGTCACCAGTTGGTGGCGCTGTTTGGGGACGCTTAGATGATGCAGCTTTGCTAGAAGCCTTAGATCACTGAGGAGTGGCTTACCTGAGCTCTCAGCTTCCCACTCCAGCATGTTTGCCTGCTTCCAAGTCTCCCACCACGATGGACTCTGGCACCATAAGTCAGGACAGGTTCTCTTTCTCACGTTGCCTTTGGCCATGGCTGATTTTATCACATCAATACAAAGAAGTAACTAATAAAAACACATATGATCATCAGGACTTACATTAAGAAAATCTTTTATATTCATCTGCAGTTCACATTTTCCTCTGTGTTCTGTACTTTCCTTTGCTAACTTGAGCAACTCTGCCCACTATCCACACTCCACTGACATCTTAAAATGCTATAGACATCATACAGAGACAATACAATACATATCCTCGTGGTTTAAAAAGAAAACATAAAAGGTCATGTTTTGTCCCTTCTATGTGACCATCTCCAAGCAGAAGTCTTCTACTATGTTACAGTAGATGTTAAAATAAGCCTCTATTTTAAAATCCATAGAGAAACCAATGGCTATTTCAGCCGCTGTCTATGGTTCTCTAACCACGGTGTCTGGCTTCTTGTCACTGACAGAAATCTGCAAAAGGGGCTGGGATTCGGCTCAGTCAGCAAGCGCTTGCTGCTTAGGCATGAGCACCTGACTTTAGATCCCTGGCATCCACATAAGAAGCTTGGCATGTACCTGAATCCTCAGCGCTGGGGGAGTGGCGACCAAAATATCACTGGAGCTTGCTGGCCGGCCAGCCTAGCTCGACTGTAGAGCATCGTGTTAAGTGAGTAAGTTTGTCTCCTAAGGCGAAAGGTGAGGAGATGGCTCCTTGGGGAAGAATCCTTACTGTAAAAGGATGAGGACCTGAGTTCAAATTCTGAGCACCCACATACAAAGGCAAGTATGTGGCCATGAGTAACTGACACCCCAGCACTATGAGGGAGGGGTAAAGACAGGAAGCTTTCTGCAGCATATTGGCCACTGGCCTCCCTAAAACTGTGAGCCCCCAAATTCAGTAAGGGATCTTGTCCCAGGGGAGTAAGGTGGGGAATGATAGACACCTGACAACCTCCTCTGATCTTTGTACAACAAGTACAGTAGTACAGAGAGAGAGAGACAGAGACAGACAGACAGACAGACAGACAGACAGATAGACATACACATAGAGAAAGGTAGAGACAGATAGGCATACAGACAAATAGATATACTGAGAAAGGGACAGATAGGCAGACAGATATGAACACACACACACACACAAAAGAATTAAGAAAGGTTAGAGCCTCAATCAAAGATAGAAGTCCCGGCTTCTGTTTTCTTTGAAGTGTGTGAGGAGGGACTTAGGGGATATGGTATTGTCCCTGTGTGCAGGTCTGCTCCTTCCGCCTGTGTGTGCAAGTGTTGCTGATGTTACAGAGTCTTGCTCCTGGTGGATAGGAATGCCAGGGATCTGGTATTCTGGGTTGTGTCGAGAGGGATGCAAAACTCACTGCCAGGGCGGGCAGGGCGGAGCCTGCACACTCGAGGCAGGATGGATTGCAGCACCTTCTCTGAGTGATTTCTGTCATTGTTCTGACTTCCAGCTTTGTCCTCAGTTTATTTGTTACATTGGCTCAGGGGGAAATGCTCAGGGCAAACATAAAATACCATTGTCTATCCCTGTGCTTCAGTCCTCACTTCTTAGATGTTTGAAGAAGAGGGAAGACAGAAACAAACCCTCGCATCTCTAGTTAGGCATTAAATAGTCCCTCCCAAAAACCCACAGAAGGTAAATTGTGTTGGGGGATTTTTTTTTCTTTTTTAATCAGTGAAAAGGAGGCGTCCCCAGACCAGACCCGGCAACTGCACCTGCAGGTACCCCCTACCCTACAACACACACACACACAAAGGTCACTGAGTGGGTCAGGCTTCAATGCAGCTGCCCAGTGTGCTAGGGCCACCTCCTCCTCACTCCCTGTGCTGCAGCTTAATAAAGCTTAATAAAAGGTGTGATTGCCATGGCAACCTCAGAAACACTGTCAAATAGATGGCCAATTATTATTCACTCATTTACTGTTTATTGTAGCGATGCCAATCACAATGAACTCCAGGGGTGTATTAATGGAGATGTGATCCTGGGCTCAGGGCCCTGGGGGAACAGCATTGTAATGCTTCATTCATTAGCATGTTGCCTTCCAAGGGGAGGGCACACAGCCTCTCTTAGGTACCTTAGCATCCAAGCACAGCCAGGGAAGACAGAGTGCATACCACACACACATATACACACACATACACACACACACACACATACACACAAGTGTGCGTGCAAGCACACAACACACGTACACATGCACACACACACATGTGCACATTTGTGCAGGCACACGACACCTGCATACATCTAGCACACAGAGGGACTGTTCCTAGAGGAAACACAGCTCTCCAGACAGACAAACAGAAACTTTCCTCTGCTCAGCACTGGCAAGAATTTTGATATTCGTCACTTTCCCCTCAGTCTTGTTAAACCTCAACCAAGGTCTCGGGAGCCAAGGGCAGGTCCCTTCTGGGCAGCCCTCTCCACTGGTGGCTTAGGAGGCGGGAAGAGAAAGCAGCTCTGGTGATGCTTCTCCCTGGGCAGACTGAGTAGTCCTTTCTCCCAGTGCTTAAGCGGTTTTCTAGACTTTGGAATAGTTTATATACATAATGAGCTTTGGGGAGATAGGACCCAAGACTAAACATGAAGTTGTCAGGTGTTTCCCACACATCCAGCACACAGCAAGGCCGTGATTTTACACGTTTCCATCTGATGATGTCCCTTCACTTGGAGTCAGGTGTGGAATCTCACACTGTTGTCATTCAAAAATCTCAGATTTCTCTGGGTTTGAATCCTCCACACTCACATAAAAGCCAGGCACAGAAGCACGTGCACCTGTACGTCCAGAGTTGGTGGAGAAGAGGCAGGAGGATGGCTGTGGTTGGCCAATGACAGCCTAAACCTAGATACAGCAAGAGACCCAGAGGAAGCAAAGCGTGGAATGGTAGAGCCGGTCACTCAATGTCCTCCTCTGGCCTTCACGTGTGCAAGAGGTACATACATACAACACACACACACACAAAGAGAGAGAGAGAGAGAGAGAGAGACCCCTCAGATCTGAGAGCCTTTTGGATTTTAGAGTTTTTTAAAGAGGGCTGTTTCAACTCAACTCGTGTTAAAACTGAACTGTCACCCTGACTCGGAGCACTGTTCCCCCTCCTCCCCGAGGTCTTCTTTCTTTTCCGTGCCTGAACCTAAGAAAGTGCAGGGTAGATGATTTGTGAGTTGCTAACTTGCACTTTATTCTTCCTGTCTTCTTTTTCAAGGACGTTGTGAGTTGCTTCCTGAAGCACAAGTTGCAGGTAGGCCCTTGCCCTGCTTGGTTTCTTGGCAGGATCTTGCCAAGCCTCCTTAGAGAGGAGAGAGGGAGGGTGACTGTCCACAGAGAAGGACAGAATGGAGCTTCCCGAGGCTGGAGAGTGCCTGAGAAGACTGAGGGCCCAGGACTAGGGGCTCACAGAAGAGGGGAGTCTTGTACTTTGGAGAAGGGAAACCACAGATGGGGTCTGGAGGCCATTACCAGAGGAGCAAAGTCAGAGCAGAAAGGCCTTTGAAAGTCACCTAGGCAGGTGGCACTGCAGGGATGACCTGGGTTGGGGCAGTGTAAAGATGTCCCTGCAATAGTCCCAGCTAGGGACAAAGCCAGAGTGTAATGGATGAGCTAAATCCCAAACCCAGCACTCGGAGCTCAATTGTAGTTCCCCATTAACTAGGTGGCACGGCAGGTGCTTCAGACTCACTGACCCCTGGGACCTCAATCTGTTACATAGCAACACTGGGTACCACCCTGTGTGTTTGTTCTCAGCTGCAGCTGAGATGGTCCCGCCTCTTGTCACGGGCATCCTATGAAACTCAGGTTTGCCTTAGGCAAAGTCTTTGAAGGGACACGTTTGAAGTGCAGACATACATAAAAAGTATCTGGCACATAGCTGGTGCTCAAAACTATCTGCTGAAAGAGTCACATGTCAAACCTAGGAGGAATAAAGAATTAGAGATAATCATGGACATTCCAGAATGATCTCTTGGAGGGCAGAGCAGAGGAAATGGGTACTCATGGATGACCTCAGGACCCATCTTCCATTTCATTCCGTCCTGAGGTACCTTGTCTATGTCACTGTGACCAGATTTCTTCCCAGAGGGCGCTGCTTCCACTCTAACTGATGCTCTGTCAAAATAGTACAAGAGAGAAAAACACCTGTTCATACAGGTGCATTTCTTCAGCTTTTCTATGGACAGGCAGGTGGTCATTTCCACAGATGGAAAGGGAGGTCGTGTTCATTAGCAGACAGTGACTAAGGCTTGCCCCTTTCCTTCCTCGTGCAAGCTGGGGATATCGTGCCAGGCAAATTTCACAATCATAAGCTTCCAAGTTTGGCATTATTGATGTTATCCTTTTTACAGAGGTGGAAAACACAGCCCACAGAGGTTCAGGCATTAGTCTAAGGCCATGTAGGCAGTATATAAAGAAAGCAGGGTCCAACCAGACCTACTGCTTTAAGACACAAGTACTAAGAAAACCTGTCAGAGCATAAAGGGTGGGAGAGTAAATATAGGGCATTTCTGATGGGCTCCACCCTCCAACCTTGATGGGCTGCAACTCCTGCCTAGTGCTCACACCATTCGGTCTGAGCGACGGCTGCAAGCCTGATCCTGCACTTGCCCGGTCTATGTCAACACCCTTTTTGCCTCCTCCAGGGCTCTTCCTCCTTGCCAGGTCTTATGTTTTTGCTATGATTTGACACTGAAGTGCCTCTCATTGGCTCATGTGTTTGAACACTTGCTCCTCAGCTAGCAGGGTTATAGGGAGGTTGTGGAGCCTTTGGTTCCTGGGGAGGGGACCCTGAAGGTTATGTACACTGCAGGTTGCATTCTGCCTCCACTGGCTTCTGACCAAGGGAAGACTCGGCCAGAGTATGTTCTTGCATTGCCTCTGTGGTCACCTCTCAGCCATGATGAGCCACACCTACAACTGTGAGCCAAAATAAGTCCCTCCTTCTTTACGGTGTGTTGCCAGGTATTTGGTTGCAGTTATATGAAAAGTAGCCAATCTAGGACATTAGAGAGAAGCTAGGTCCCAGAGACCAGTAGAGGGAATCGCTTAACTCAGACCCCTTGATGCCTCTCAACTGGACACCCAGCAAGATTCAGGCTCCTCATCTCAGAGTCCCTCCCTGACTGCATCATCTGAGATGATCATGGTTTGTGGCTGTTGAGGGCTGGCTATCCACCAGACTCTGTACAAGCACTTTACACACGCTGCCCCCCATTTGATAGCCCAGCAGTCAAGGTCAGCAAGATCCATCTCTTTTTTTTTCAGATGTGGTCACCAAGAGGAACCAAGAGGGTTGGTGACTTCCCAACAGTCCACGACTAGGAAGAGAAACAGCAACAACCTTGGGACCCAAGCTCACTAGATTTCAAAGAGTGAGCTCTTGTCTATTAAGGTTCTTTCTCTCCTGCACACACCTTTATCCCTCACTGTGCCTGCAGATCATTGGCGGCATGGGCTACTGAGTGCTGAGCTATCAGGGCTCAGGGAAGGACCTGGAATAGCATCCTTCCTCGTGGGGTGACTAGCTGATGCTGTGAAGGGCCTACTGATGGGTTTTGAGTCGCGGCAGGAAGCGTCTGCAGACACCAGGCCCAGGCAGTTTCATGTGTAAGAGGTTTAATTGGAAGGGGGTAGGGGGGTAGCAGCGCAGGAAGAGAGAAGGGGGAGAGAGAAGAAGAAAGAGAGGAAGATGGAGGAAAGTACCCACATATTTATATGTGTGGTGACGTAGCAGTCCAGGTAAAGGTGGGAGCTGAACCCAATGGATTCTGGGAATATGGTGGCCGTTGCCCTGGTGACAGGTCTGTGGACCCGCCCACATATCTGCTGCAGGCAGGTTCTGGATGCTAACACCTACTATGCCTCCTCTCAGTCACCGGTGGGTGTCAGGAGGAATGTCAACACCAGGACATGGGGCCAGGGATACCTGTGCTCTCTTTCTCCCATGAGCTTCCTCAAGGTGCCATCGGAAGCCAAGTCACTTAAACTCTCTCTTAGGCTTATTCCGCCTGTTACGAAAATGTAAATAACTATCACAGCATAAGTCACGGGGTTTTACGAGGACTTAATAGGATAATGGACGTGAAATGCTTTATAAACTGTAAAGTGCCACGGAAGCGTGAGGCTTTGTAATTAATTACCGATGAGTATGCACATGCTCACACACCCACATCCATAGGTGCCCATTCATGCGTACAAACACACATCCTTGCTCCAAAGAGAAATTAGCATAAGGACTCAGCCTGCTTACAGCCTCATGCTGGGACCTCCCTGCATCCTCCACCCTCCCTTCCCCATTACCCACTTAGACTGAGTGGGCTCAGGGAGGCTGAGCAGGTTGAAGAGCTTGGAGGAGAAGCAGGTGGGGCTGGAGCACACCCTGCTCCTGCACACCTGCCTAGTCTCCCGTCATCCGGGTTTATTTGCTGGTTCCTTGACAAACCAGCACCTGGGGAAGCACAGCCAGGCCTTGGCCAAGATGCTGTGTGGAGCGGGGCAACCTAAATAGACGGTTCCGTGCAGGAGGTCTCCCCTGTTTACCAGCTGCTCATTCATGTGTCCTCTCTGGTCCCTAACCTGTATTCCTTACCTACAGTATATGCAGTCCTGTTCCTAGTGATAAGAACACAAAGAGAAGCCTATTGCTAGGAAGGGTAGAGCTTGGTGGTAGAATGCTTACCCAGTATGCACTGGGCTCTAATGTCCACCTCCCAGCAAATCCAGAAGAAAAGACCTCTATATAATCATCTAAGGCAGCCACATGAGCAAAGATGAGGATGTAGTTAACTGTGGCTTCCTGGGAAAGTACAGAAGGCTCTGTTCATCCTGGGCAGATAGGTCTACTGCATAGAGGTGACACAGGACGAATAGCTCAGTGCTGGGGGGCCTGGTGTCATGCGCATGAGTCTGGACTTTGCTCTGTAAGCCATGGGGAGCCAGGAAAGGAAACTGGGAAAAATTGTCACATGAACTAAGCAGAGTACTCTCTCTCTCTCTTTTTAAATTCTTGTTTTTAGTACTTCCTCTCCTCTTTTAAAAGCCAGATCCCAGCCCAGTGATGGTGGCGCACGCCTTTAATCCCAGCGCTTGGGAGGCAGAGGCAGGAGGATTTCTGAGTTTAAGGCAAACCTGGTCTACAGAGTGAGGTCCAGGACAGCCAGGGCTACACAGAGAAACCCTGTCTCGAAAAGCCAAAAAAAAAAAAAAAAGGCCAGATCCCTCTTCAAGCTTGATAGCAGTGACAGAACCATGCTAAAACCAGTGAAAGAATATGGAATTGATGAAGTCCATAATCACGCCCACATGTCTATTGCTCCACCCCCATTGCACACTGCACCAGGTTTCTCAAAGTGTGTTCCCTAGGAGAGTAGCAGTAACGCCACTCAGAACACGTTTGTCAGACCTGTTGTTCATTCCAGACCTGCAAGGTCAGGCACAACAGGGTGGCCCAGGCATCTGGCAGAGCATTGTCAATATTTATAACCGGATTAGGCAGTTCTGCACATCTCTGATCAAGGAGGGAAGAGTCCTTTCTGCTCACAGTTACAGAGATTTTAGCTCACAATCCTTTATTCCATTGATTCTGGGCCCATGGTGAGGCAGAACACCATCATGGTAAAGACATGCGGGGAAAGAGGCCGTTCTTTCTCATGGAGGAGAGGAGAGAGAGACAGCGAGTGAGA
Source organism: Mastomys coucha (assembly GCF_008632895.1). Lineage (NCBI taxonomy): Eukaryota > Metazoa > Chordata > Mammalia > Rodentia > Muridae > Mastomys > Mastomys coucha. Next base: position 41,907,171 of record NW_022196906.1, on the reverse strand, counting down.
GGGGGAGGCAGGGATCACCTAGACCCTTCAAAGGTGGCCTGTTCCTTCTCACTAGGTTCTATTTAAGTTTTTTACCATCTCCTGAAAGCATTGTCAAGTATGGCACACAACATGCAATGCTCCCATCCAAACCATAACACTTGTGTTTTTTAAGCTTGAGGCTTCTGTTTTATGCTGTGCAAGGTACCCAGTCATTTTAAACACCTCCTTCTGCGCTCATCATGTACACATAGATGCCTTTAAAAACTGGACGATACTCTTAATTGAGCAACCTGTTTGCCTCATGCTGTAATATACTTCCTAATCACCAGTTACAGAACTGACTCCTTAAGAAAGATATGTATATTGATTTCTGGGGTATGAGTTAATAAAACATATTCAGATATTTACTGTTGGAGCTCCAGGTCATTGACAATTATGTCATTACCTAAAGTAATGCTTCACAATAAACAACCCAATCTGGCAGTCTTTGCCGTATTTCGTTTCCATTGGATGGCTCTGCAGTCCTGAGACCCTCGACCCAATCACTCTCCCTTCTTCTTTTCATGAACACTTCAGTGATGGCCCAAGAGATCTCTACTGTGTGTGTGTGTGTGTGTGTGTGTGTGTGTGTGTGTGTGTGTGTGTGTAGAATATACATACTCATGTGGGGGTGTGCACCTATGGGTATGTATGTAGAAACCAGAGTTTTACATCAAGAGTCTTCCTCTCCATCTTGATATTTGAAGCCTCTGCTTCAGTTCCTGCCTCCCAGGTTCCTGCCTTGACTTCCCAATCTGCTTTCTGCTTTCTGGCTTGCTCCAGTTGCTTCTGTTTGCTTTCTGTTACACACTAGGACTACCTCCCCTGAGGTGGTCCCACCCACAGTGAGCTGGTCCTTCCCACCTCAGTCATTAGTCAAGAGAATGTCCCCAAAGGCCAATCTAACCGAGGCATTTTTCCAGCTGAGGGTCCCTTCCCTAGATGATCAGAGTTTGGCTTGTGTTAAGTTGAGAAAAACAAAACACATGTAGCCAGTGCACAGCAGTAGAATGCAATGAAGGAGGGTTTACATCATTGTCTTCAGACTCCACTTGTATCCTCTGGCTCCCGCTGAGACGATACCCAGGCCACAGGCACCTGAAGCTCCTCCCTCTTTGCTCTCCTCCACTCATGTCCCTTTTATCATATACCAAATGGCTCCAGAACTTGTGCACATGCTGAAAGGTGTCAGCTCTGTCTCAGATGAGAATGTTGACTGACAGTTCCACAAATCCGCGTGGTTTTCCATGCCTGAAGCCTGGGGTCATTCTCTGAGGGTTTAGGTGGAAGACCCGAGTACTGAAGAGGGTCTTTTCCAAAGACTCAGAGAATGAAAGCCTTTGTTCTTAATTATATTGCTGTAAAAACATATCTATTTTAACTTTGGAGTGATTCATTAGCCCCTACCAAGACAGGAGCATGAAGAGGTTTAAAAGCCAAAAATAACTAACATTTATTGAATATTTATTATGCTTCAGGCATTGTGCTAAGTTCTTTACATAAATTCATTTGAAGTTCCCAATAACCCTGTGAGGTGTTAGCATGCTTCTCTCTCAGATAAGGAAACTGAAGCTAAGAGAGGTTAATTAACTTGCCTGGAGATGGAAGGCTCATAGGGAGACCTGGATTCGAACCTTGGAAGTCTGTCTTTGTTCTGCCTGTCAGATTATCCGGATCTCCTTACAGAGTTCAGGCCCCTGAGCAAATGGACAATGACCCAGGGATGGGCTGTGGGCAGGAAAGCAGAGAAGGTGTGGATGATGCCGCAGTATCTAACCTACCCTTCAAAGGCATGGCTGGTGGATAGGGAGTCCACAGAAACTGGAAACTGGCCAAAGGCACTGGGTACAAGATTGGACAGTTAGTACCTGAAGAGGAGGAGGAGGAGGAGGAGGAGGAGGAGGAGGAGAGGGAGACAGATACAAAGCTTCACACATTATTCTCTGACCAATCACCATCCCTTCCATTTTGCCCTGGGGGTAGTCTAAGGGATAAACAAGTAAGAAATCCACAGACAAATCCCAAAAGAAAATATTCTGTCTGTGTCTGACCCTTTGCCATCTCAGCCCCTCTCCAGGGAAATTTCTTTGAAGGATTCCTGGTTTTCTCTGGGATTTTGCCCACACAGGTAGCAGGAGATCCTGGCTCTTGCCTCTGTAAGTGGTTCACTCTGTGAGTGGCAGGGGGCAGGCCTTTACTTGCCCTTCTGTGCAGTGGGATCCCCATGTCCCAGTAAGGTCATGACTTTGAAAGGAACTTGAACTTGGTAAAGCCTCTAGCACATAAGTGTGAACTATCGATCTCTCCCACTTCTCTCTTCCTCAGCCTCCCCTGAAGCCAGACCTGCCAGGATCCTATACCCCAGCTCCCAAGAGAGCAGAACTCAGAAGGGTGTCATAGAACTGAGGTCACCCTGTCATACGCCCAACTGCTGCAGCTCTCCCTGCAAGACAGTGGTCCTCTGAAGGCAAGAGGTGGCTACTCCCTACCACAAAGCTTAGAGGATGCTTGGAAGACTCTCCATCTTCATCCCAATGTTACCTCTGAAAGTCAAACTGGATCCCTGGGCTGTAGTCACCTCCAAACTGAACTAGAGGCCACAAGGGTTCGAGACAAGGAGGTGCCTAGCCCTGTCTGCTCTGGAAGGCAGACAGAGCACACGGCACACCATCCCACAGTCCATTTTTCAAAGTTTGACGTCAATTTGCGGCCTTAGATTGGTTTTTGTTTCTCCACGCTTTGTTTTCTTTTTGGTGATGAATGGTTATTGTCAGGCTGGCTTAGGGGAAGCGATAGGCGGCAGGTGGGGGCTGGGGTGGAGAGAGCATGGTGGGGGTTTTCACGAAGGAGTTATTGTTTACATTTCTTTTCTAGGGATGAAATGGAGTGGGAGGTGCCTGAGGTCACCCATGGGTCACACGAGATAGATGCCAGGGTCACTTTGTGACTGAAGTCCCCCTTCATCCCAGCTGGGAGCAAGCCAGACCTCTGCCCCTTTCTTTTCCCCATAAGTACACGTCTGGTCTGGGGGGCGGGCAGTATGTCATGGCTGAGGTGGCTGACGCCGTCAACTGCAGATAAATACAACCAAAACAGACCCAGAAAATTATTTCCTCTTAATGGAAAAATTATCAGGCCCGGAGCAGCCTGATCTAAGGGCTTTTAGAAGCACAGAGAAATACACTCAAGCCTGCACTCAGCTCTCTCCTCTCCTGAGCTCCCTCCCGGGACAGCTCTGCAAAAGCCACGTTTTCCCAGACCTTACAGAGCACACACAGCATGGCCCTGGTTGGAAGAGAGACTGTAGTTTAGGGTTACAGAGGCGATTTGCTTGGGGTTGTCGGGGTTGTGAGCTTGAAGAGATCGTAGAAATCACTCTGCCCATCTTGCTCACGTCCCAGATAATTAAAGTACAGCTCAGAGAGGAGTGACTTTGCAAAGGTCCTCAGCCACTCAGCAGTAGGACAAGAGGCTGGAGCCTTTGTGTCCGAGGCCTGTTTCCATTACCCACAATTCCCTGGTACATTTGCATAGGTAGAACACCTCTTGCTCAAACATCAGGACCCCAGGAACAGGGATGTTGAATTCTAGGCAGGAATTGTCTTATTAAAGGCTTTTTCTTTTTGTCACGTTGGTAGTACTAGAATTCAAACCCAGAGCCTGTGTGCATGCTAGCAAGCATTCTGCCACAGAACTACAAGCCTGCAATTTCTTCCCTCTTCACGGAGCAAACATCCTCACCTCGTTGACTCTGGGCTCAGTGTTTGCTTTGATTAATGTAACGTTAGCGATGCGTCAGGGGGCAGAACGTCGGTGTCTTTGCATGACTAAGCTCAGTGGTTAGCATTTCTGCAATCAGCCATGAGCTAGAAGTAGCCACGTGGAGCGGATCTCAGTACATTCCTCGGCTTGAAGCTGTGCTACCCCAACGAGCACACACAACTGGGAGAGACAAACACAGCTGTTTTTGTTATAAACCTGCGGTCTTGCAGCTGAGTCTCGGAAGACTCTAGCTGCTACTGTACTCTGATTCTCCATTTTGAGGTGGAAGCTGGTCTAGATCTCTTCTTCTCCTGGTCATTGAGGCCACTTAGAGTTATAAGAGAATGCTGACTTGGATTGGTGTGGGTGACAAGACAAGACTGTCATAGGCTTTTGCTGAAGGAACCTAATGTGCTCTAGATCCACCTTCTTTTTCTCCCAAGAGATTCCTCATGGTAAAAGCTTACTGTGTTAATTATGAGAGGATGACTAGTGTGTCAGTCTCCATATCCCAATGGCTTGATGTCTTCTGCTTCTTGTTGCTATAGCAACACACTAAGACTGAATATATATACATACACACATATGTATATATGTATACACACATACACATATATGTACATATATACATATATACATGTATATATATATACATATATATAAACATATATATATATATATGAATGAAAAATTTGTTTTGGTTCAGCATCTAGCGCATCTTAAAAGTATGGCACCAGCATCTTCTTGGCTTCTGATGAGAGCCCAATGGAAGAAGAGCAGAGAGGGATGTACAGACAAAAAAAAAGGAGACCCAAGGCCTAAAACATCTAACTTATTCCTACAAGGTAGAGATTAATTTAAGCATGATTCATCTTCCACGACCCTAACCCCACTAGACTCCAGTTCCCCACAGCACTGCACTGAGGAATAGAGGTTCCCACCCATGACTCTCAAGGGACGTGCTCAAACCTTCACAAAGCATGCTTTTTCCTTAGTCATGACACCATCTCATACATGCAAGTTCCCCCAAGGCTCAGAGTCTAATATCTCTGTAATCTTCTAGATTCTCCCTTGGGTCTACTTACAGCTGTGTGTGGAGCAGAAGGCAGTGTAGAAGATCTCTGAGGAGCTGAGCACCCTGAAACTCCACCCATATTTTATTGGCCAAAACTCAGTTTCATGGCCCCACCAACCTGAGAGGAAGGAAGTAGATGGTATTCATACACCAGGAAGAACAACATCACTGTGAGCAACCAGCCTTTCCTGTGAGCACACCAGACCCAGCTTTAACACTTCCTCCTGTGCACAAGGCTGCAGGTTACCCAACAGTTCCTTCAGCTGATCTCTTTTGGGATCATGAATTCATGGAGACCTCACCCTTTCATTGAGAATGTCATCTCGCCTCTGATCTCTTCCATCTCTATGGACTCAAATCCGAATTCCTTCCCTTTTTATAGATCAGCCAAATTGATTTGTACAGTCTACCTGACTCTGGTCCCAGGAGTCTTTACCACAGGAGACTTCTTTCAGCTCCATCCTAGCTCAGCCCTTTCTCCGGGCACAGTTTCACCTGAGGGATACCAAAGTCTGGTAAAAGAGACAAAGCTCTCACACTTAATAAGAACATAGAAAGTTGTTTTGAATTATCAAACATTTGCTATTTCAATGAAAGTAGGGTTTGAAGGGGAACCAGTTAACTGGCTAAATTAGAATGGACTAGGAGGGATGCAGAATGGGGGTGGGTGGGTGGACATGAGGAGTCTACCAATATAATCCAGGAGAGAATGTCAAGAGCCTGAACTAGAACTGAAGATGAAGCACACAAAGAGAACGAACGAGGTGCTGAAGAGATGATGGCAACTGGAGCCCATGCCAGGAGGCACTTGTTGCTTGAGATGGAGGCAGAAAGAAGGCAAAGAGAGGTTCATCCCCTGTTTCCAGCCCTGGAGCAGCAGCGTGCTTCCAGTGGGTCTGCCCACCTGCCAGCCCCTGTGCTCAGCTCCACTAAGTCTGGCCCTTCCAATCTACTGGCAAGGAATGTGGAGTTACATTTAATTAAAAGTATCTACACAGAAACGAGATTAATTAAGTCTCTTTTACCCAGGAGCCCTCTCTTTGTGTTCACTTAAATGAGGTTTTAAATGTTGTCTCAATGTTATATCTGGGCAAGATTTCTCCAGACAACACTTCGCGTGGTTCCGAGGCTTTGCTGTAGCCGGCTGGAAATTATTTCATGATGAGAACAACCCAAGGACAGTCTTCCCTCCCTCAGTCAGTGGAGCGCCAGGCAGGTGGGGGACCTTGGGCCACAGAAAGTAGACTTTTAAAATGAAACGGGGGGGGGGGTAAGTTCTCTCAGGCAAGAGCTGCCTCCCAAGGCTTCCTCTCGATGCAGAACAGGTGGTCTGAGATGCTCTGTTTGTGGAGCACTCATCTGATCAAAGACGATCTGAATACAAACATGGCCGTCCAGAGGCAAGCAGCCGCACCTGCGCCACCTGCGGGCGTTGTTCTCTGGGCTGGATAAGGAAGTTAGGGAGAAATCTGAGGAAGAGTGAAGAGCCCACACCAGCTTTTAGCACACTGTCTCAGGCTGCTTGCCTGAGCCTACTTTTAACTTTTTAATTGACAAATAATAATTGAACAACTTTCCTACAGTACTGTGTCATGTTTTTACGAGGGTGTACTAGCTGCAGAGAATAATAGGTTTTATTGTGACGTTTTCATATATGTTCATACTTTGATTTTATTCACACCTGTTACCCACCCTCCATCTCTTCCCCTTCTTCCCCAACAACAATCTCTCTTCTACTAACAAACAAAAGCATGCACTCCATATCTTTCTAGCCTGGCTTATTTGGCTTAACGTGGTGCCTTCCAGTTCCACCCATTTTCCTACTGTTAAGTTTTAAACCCAGGGCGAGCCGCTTAGGGGCCTGTTTAACACGTCACAGCCGACCTGGCCTTCCAGGTACTCGCAGCATCTCTCAGTACCTACCTGTTACAGGGTGTGCCTGACATACTCCATCCTCTACTCTAGACTCTCCAGGCTGCCCTTCCCCCAGAGGCTCCTCCCTATAGAACCCAGACATTTTGGTTACCTGCTCGCTTTTTGGTACCTTTTATTCCTTTGACCTGGCTGCTGTGCTTCTTCGTTTCGCTCTCTCCCTTCCCCATCCCATCTCCCCACATGGCTCAGGGTTACAACCACTCTGGACTCTCCCAGATGAGTCCACCTCTGGCTCTGCTCTCCCACATATCTACAATGAATTTTCTCCTCTACCATACCTAGGAGCAATCGTATCCTTTCCTTTCCTTTTTATTTCTTTTTTATTTACGTGCTAATGATATAATAGTTTTGTTTTCTATACCTTAATTTGAAAATCCACGTATAAAATTATACTTCCTCTATCCACTTATCCATTGGCTGGCATCTAAGGTGACATAGAATATTTTCTTAAAATTAATTCTCTAGAGTTCAAGAGATGCCTCAGGCAATAAAGTGATTGCTATGCAAACATGAGGATGTGAGTTCAGGTTCCCAGGACCCAAGTAAAACTGTATATAGCAGGCCTAGGTCTGTAATCTCAATGCTGTGGAAAATGAACCTAGGAGTTCCCTGCCAGTTTGCTGGCCAGTCAGCTTAACCAGTTCAATGAAAAGCCCTGTCTCACAAAATAAGATGGAATATAATTGAGGGAGAAACTCAGCATTAACCACGGACCTCCACAAGCATGTACACACATACGCACACGTATAGATCCACACAAACATACACAGATGCATTTTCTCTCTCTCTCTCTCTTCCTCAGTTCTCCAGCTGGGTGTGATGGCTCATGCTTATAACTCCAACACTCAGGAGACCATGCAGAGATAATTGCTGAATGTTCAAACCCAGCCTGGCCTACATAATGAATTTTAAGCCAGCCTGGGCTAAAAAGTAAGACCATGGCTGAAGAAAACAAAGAACAAAGCAAACAAAACAAAACTTAAATATCCAGATAAGTTCATAAAACCGCTCCATTTTTAGAGGGTTACAGGAAAAAACTAGAAATCTGAACTATATAGCAGGGATTATCATCAGAAAGTCATAGAGAGCTCATTGTAAGGTCGAAGACTGACCAAGAATGGTAGGGAAAGGTGAGCTTAGTCATTCTCAAGACATATTTTTCATTTGGGTCTTAGATAAGAATCAGCCCAAAGCCACAGACAGTTTGTGTTGGATTCCAACCTTCATCCTTGAACTTTATAACCTAATCATGACTGAGGCTCAAAGGTAATCCTATATCTCTTGCCTATTACTAATTTTATATCTCGACTTGACTGAACTACGAAGTACCCAAATTGTATCTGGCTATGTTTGTGAGAGAATTTCCCGAGGCAATTAGCAGTGGACTTGTAGACAGAAAATAAATAAAACACATCATGGGTAATGCTTCCCATCATGGGTGGACTTCATCTGACCTCCAGAATACCTAGAGAGATCAAAAGAGCTGTCAATGGGCAAATTCATTCTCTGCTTTGAGCTAAGATATCCGCCTTCCACTCATAGTCACTGGTGCCCTGGTCTTAGGACTCTGGACAAGACCAAAATGCATAATTAGCTTTGCTGCTTTTCTACCTAGCAGACAACTTACTATAAGACATCCTGGTCTTCTACAAACCAATTTCCATAATAGGTATCATAAATACATGTAAATAAATACATAAATGCCGTATTGATTCTCTTTCCTGGAGGAACCTGACTGATATACTAATTTTTACGTGTATTATTAAAACACAAAGGTAGTGCTGGCCTATAGTGGTGCACACCTTTAGCCTCAGCATTCAGGGGGCAAAAACAGACAGACTTCTGTGAGTCCAAGACCATCCTGGTCTATACAGCTAATTCTAGGACAGCCAGGGCTACACAAAGAAACCCTATCTTGAAAAACAAACTAAACAAGCAAAAAATAAAACCAATTAGAAATGCACGAAGGTGAGGGGCTGGAGAGGGAGCACAGGCAAGAGGAGCGCTTGTGGCTTCTTCAGAGGACCAAAGCTCTGTTCCCAACACTGTCAGGCGGCTCATACCTACCTGGGACTCTAGTTCCAGGGGATCTGATGCCCTTTTCTGGCCTCTGCGGGCACCAGTGTGCATATACATATACACACTCAGAGACAATTAAAATAAAAATAAATTTGTTTTTAAAAAAAACCCACAAAGATGGCTGGGCAGTACATGCCTTTAATCCCAGCACTTGGGTGGCAGAAGCTAAGGCAGGAGGATCTCTGAGTTCAAAGCCATGCTCGTCCACACAGTGAGTTCAGGACAGCCAAGGTTACAAGAAACCCTGTCTAGAAAAACAAAACAAAACCCACAAAGATGATCTTCCTCTTTTGAAGTAGGTGGTCCCTTGAGTAGTGTGAACTTGAAAGTTTCCATTTTCTCTGTGTTCCTCAGGCATGGGTCATTGTTCATTTATGAAGCATTTATCGAGCCCAGAAAAAACAGGAAGTGCCATACCCTATGCTGAAACTGTAATGGCCAATGGGATAAAGACCTCAATTTTGCCCTCAAGGAGCTTGCTATCTCTAGAAAAGAATGACTTCTCAGGACGGAGGCAGGACAGGGTCATCTTTAGGAAAGGCTTCCACCTGGCATACTGTGACATAGAAGGAAGAGGCATAAACTTTGGCCTGGGGCTACAGGATCTGGAAGAACTTTCCAGAAAATGTCCTTTAAGCCTCCACAGTTGAGTGAGGATCCAGAGTTGTATGAAGCCCAAGGATGAAATGTGCCCACTTAGCCAGAGGCCCGGAGCAGCCAGTCACTGCACAGTGGCACAGGTATGGAACATGGGGGTCTGGCTTCACAGCCACACCTGTCACTGACCAGTGGACAAATGAGCCAGCTCTGAGCCCACAGCTTCTTCAACTGTAGGGTGATAGAAATAATTCATGAAATGTTTCAAACTGTTTGTGAGGATCTCATGGGATAGTCCCTGAGCCTAACTCATGCCAGGCTCTCCAGAAATACCACACTCCTCTGCTGCTTATCCTGACTGGTAGGATGCATTATTTTTACGGGATGTATTGGTTCCTGGCAGTAGAGCAAGAATTCATTTAAAAGGTATCCACAGCTGGGGATGTGGCTACAGAATGAGCTTGTGTAATTTGGATGAAGCCCTGAGTTCGGCCTCTGTTTAGAGATACCATGTGGCTTCTTAGCCTTTGGGTGGGATTTTACAATGGATGAAATCTTGAAAACTGATCCCAGGCCACGTTTTACATAGGTCAAAATCTGGTTTTCAGTATTTTTGGTGCCCTGGCAGCGATTCAGTATCTATATGTTAGGAGCAAAGAAGCACTCCCTATCTGTCCTCCAGCATCCTTCTCCCTGTGTTAACTGTACCCAGATGGAAGTCCAGCTCTAGTCAATACAGACCTCTCAGATGAGGAGCCATGGTAACAAGCATCCATCAGCCTGGTGATACAGCTTCCTTTATTCCTGATTTAAAAGCCTGGCCACTACTCACTCCTTCCTTCCTGCCTTCCCTTCCCCCTTCCTCTCCCTCCCTTCCCTCCCTCCCCTCTCTCCCACTCTCCCTCTCTCTCCTTCTTCATTTCTTCCTTCTTTTCTTTTTCTGTGTTCTGTTCTGTTCTGTTCTGTTGTTTTGTTTTGTTTTAAGATAAAATCTCACCGTGAAGCCTCACTGACCTGGAACTTGCTGTATAAACCAGGCTGGCTTTGAATTCACAGAGATTCACCTGCCTCTGCCTCCTGAGTCCTGAGATTGTGTACCAGCTTGTCCAGCCTTCTTTTCTTTTGTTTACTTCCTCATGTTGGTTTTATCCTCACGAACTCTTGAAATGGTAAGAGCAATGGGACTTTTGGTTTGGATGAAGGACAAGGGCACTAGGAGAAAAAGAGAGAGAAGGATCTGGGCAGTGGTGGCACACGCCTTTAATCCCAGCACTTGGGAGGCAGAGGCAGGCGGATTTCTGAGTTGAAGGCCAGCCTGGTCTACAGAGTGAGTTCCAGGACAGCCAGGGCTACATGGAGAAACCCTGTCTCAAAAAACCAAAGGGGGGGGGGGATATGACGTTGAACACAGGAAAAGCAAGCATTCTCTGATCAGTTTTCCTGTGGGGAGCCTGAAAAACCCAGGGCAGGAATGGAAGCCACCAAAGTTACCAACACAAATACTTACTAAGTAAGACTTGAGGATCTTCATTGCTGGGCCCACAGTTGTGTGGCCTTCTTAACCAGAACTCAAATTCTACCTGGCTTTGCATTTAGACAATAAGACTCACAGATGTGGAACAACGTATAAGAGGAAGGATTTCCCTATTTTTCCATGGATACTCCTTGAGTATGCACTGTACAGCTCCTTATAGGAAGTGTGTTCTGCCTCCCACCAAGGGCAGAGGATCCCACATTCCCAGGAGATCCCAGAGCTGTGTTGCTGTATAGCTACCAGCCAAGCCCCCACAGATGACAGATGTCTGTCCCAGGTGACAGATGTCAGTCCCAGGTGACAGATGTCCATCTCAGATGACAGATGCCAGTCCCAGATGACAGATGCCAGTCCCAGGTGACAGATGTCAGTCCCAGGTGACAGATGTCCGTCCCAGATGACAGATGCCAGTCCCAGATGACAGATGTCAGTCCCAGGTGACAGACGTCCATCTTAGATGACAGATGCCAGTCCCAGATGACAGATGCCAGTCCCAGGTGACAGATGTCAGTCCCAGGTGACAGATGTCAGTCCCAGGTGACAGACATCAGTCCCAGATGACAGATGTCAGTCCCAGGTGACAGATGTCCATCCCAGATGACAGATGCCAGTCCCAGATGACAGATATCAATCCCAGGTGACAGATGTCAGTCCCAGGTGACAGACATCAGTCCCAGATGACAGATGTCAGTCCCAGGTGACAGATGTCCACCCCAGTCCTTTAGTGCTACTTTTCCACAGTTCTGTCCCAGGTGCAGTCATTTTGCTGTCCCAGCAGCAAGTTCTAATTCTTCTCCCAGAGCCTGTGGCCAGTAGTCACTGTGGGCACACCCTTGGAAATCTGACTAGAGCAAGCACCCATGAGGAGCTGACACACCAACCCAAGGATCCTGGCACATGTGGCTGTCACCATTTCCCATCTCCAGTACATACTGGAAGCTGCTGGCCCCATTAATGGAGTGAGCAGGGACTGGCCATAGCCAAAGATTAATTGGTAAGTGCTTGGAAAGTTTCTCTTCTGTAACAGCGGGCTGCTGCGCTTGCACTAATGGGATGCCAATTAGGATAGTAACAGTTTGGGTTCAACTTAAAGGTAAGCCCGCTCTCTATGAGGTGGGCCAGAGGGTGGAGGCCCTCCTTATTGAACTGTATGCCAATGTGGAGCAGAGGGGAGAGCCGGTGGGATAGAGAGAGACCCTCCCTGGCACTGGGGAGGCTACAGGTCTGGGGTAATTTAAATGAAGCTGAACTCTGTACCCCATCCCTGCAGCTAGGTTCCAACTCTTTGGAGTGACTTAAGACAGCGCACTATTACATATGCCAAATGTTGCTTCAGGGAAAAAAGGACAGAAAGAAAAAGTCTATTAAACACAAGAAATCAATTTGGTTTTAATTTCATTTTCACTCACTTTCTTATTCTCAGCCTTGTTTGGTCCTTTAGGTTACATCTACTGTTGCTTTTCTACTTTATCCCTGGGAATCCCAGCCCAGGGGTCCTGGACATTATGCTTCTTGGTCAGGAGTCCTGCTAGACAGGGCAGCTTTCATTCTCAGGATAGGAGGTTAGGGTACCTCCACACCTACTGTATGCCCAAATAAAGGGCCTTCATGTCCATTGGAGACACATTTTCCCTGAATTCGGCTATCTTCCAGAGATAAGTATAAGGGAGACAGAGCATATTCCAGGCTATGATGAAAGGATCTATAGCCTCATGAATGAATGTGCACAGCACACAGACAGGTATGACATCATCCACCCACCCATTCCATCTCCTCATGTGTCATTGTGCTCCACATCCCTAGCCAGCCTCTGAGCATCCGAGGGCACCAGCCTGGCTCTAGTTCTCCCCAAACCCATGTCTCTAAGAAACAGTGAAGCCCGATGAGGAGTAACTGGTTACCCAGTTACCTTCGGCAAATAGCAAGGTAGCAAGCTGGGGTACAGATAGGAGGGAGGCCTGAGGTTTCTTCCCGAAAATGGCTGACCTCCTAGCTCCTGTTTCACTACAACAACCAGTCTCTTCCAGTGCTAGAAAACAATGTCCACTCAGGCCAAAATGAAGGTGTCAGTAGGAACACACTCCATCTGATGCTCCAGGACAGAATCTTCTCTCTTCCAGATCTTTTTGGTGGCTGATAGTCTTTGGTTTGTGGCCACATCTTTCCCATCTTCAATGCCAACAGTCTGTTTTCAGCTTTGTATGTACATGCATGCTTGGGTGTAAGCATGTGGGAGTACGTATATGATCATGTATGTGTGGACACCAAAGTGAGCATGTATGCATGAACAGGTATTTGTGCATGTGCAAATGTTTATGTTCATATGTGTGTGTACACATGTGTGAGTTATGTGTACATGTGTGCATGTGTGTGAACATATATATGTATGCACACAAATATGTGTGTGTATGGCATATGCAAGAGCAGGTATGCACGTTTCTGGCTCTCTGTCCTAAAGACACCAATGACATCATTCTGGGCCCATATGGAAAATCAAGGATAATCCTCCCTCCAAGGACCTTTCCCTGAGTCACATATCCAAAGACCCCTTCTCAACTGTCCCATTCCCAGGCTCCACAAATGAGGACCTGAATCCATCAGAGACTACTATTTGGTTCCCAGTATGGTCCCTCCCTGCCTCTTCTGCCCCTGAACCCATATCCAAAGCAGCCTCTCTATGCCTCAGTTTCCCCTTCTAGGGTACATGGAGACTTCTGATGGTCTGGCTGCCTCCTCGGGGCAGTGGAGACTTGTCAAACAGAGAGAGGAAGTGTTTCCCAAGTTGTAAAGCTCCATACAGATGCAAGACTGTTATTGCCTCAGGAGCGGTGAGTGTAGCGCTTGAGAAAACTATCAGATTTTAAACCATGTGGGGGATAGGAAACCAATGTTATTCAAAAACCTCATTTACACCCCACAGCAAAGCCTCCCGCCCTCTCTGCCTTCACATTCCCCTGTGGCTACGGGGGTGTGGCAGAAGCCTGTCTTGGGGGTAGCTTTGTGGCCTGAAAACAAATCATTCTTCACAGCTTGCTCCCAAGTCCAATAAGCCAGAAGGAATTGGGAGAGAGATTTAACGATATGTATTTCAAGAAAAAGATGAAGATGTGTCTGCTTTTAGGAGATGCTGTAAAAAAAAAAAAAAAAAAAAAAAAAAGCATCATCCCTCAGTAAACCTGCAGCCAGATGCAGAGGGGGAAGATTCCTCTTACAAGCCAGGGATTGAATGTCCAGGAGTGTCTTCTTCAGAGGGAAATGGTAGGTCCCTTAGAGTCTGCCCGCTACCAAAGCCCAGCACAGCCTCTGCATGTCCTCATTACCTTCCAACCCTTACACCCTATGGCCAGGTGGCTCAAAGCCATTGCCTGTGGCCTGCCTTTGGAGTGTTTCTGAAGAACATGGCCTGACATAGTCTTGCAGATCTATTTAACCAGCGGTTAGTAGAGAAAGTCCTGAAGACCAAATCCAAACCATAGAGCGTCACTATGTAGTCAAAGCTGGCAAGGAACTAACTAAATAGAACAGTCTGGCCTTGGTCTTCATGCCTCTGCCTCCTGAGTGCTAACTTACAGGTGTGAGACAGCCCTTCTCCTCGTTCTTCTAAATAAAGTTTTATTAGAATGAAGTCTTGTTCTTTCAATCTGTTGCTGCTTTCGCACCACAACAGAGCTCAGTCATTGAGATTCATACTGTTTGGTCTTCAAAGTTAAAAATGTCCTTTACAGAAAAATTTTAACCAATAGCCAAATTAGAGTATTCAGTGGTAGATGGTCTTTGGTTGTATGCCCAGTAACTAATAGGAGGCAGAGGTGTGGCTCAGCAGAGTATCTACTAAACACACACAAGGTCCTGGGTTCCAGCCATAGCACCAAGATGGAAAACCAAAGCAACATCAGGGACTGTAACTCACGTCTTTTAGAAATTACTAAGCATTTTAGCCTTCCTGCGTCCTACCTTGTGCCACCCAGAGCAGAGTCTTGATAAACTCGAGGCCCAGGAAGGCAGGCAGGCAACTGTCTGACAGTCTCAACAGCTGGAAGCAACAGAATTGGAGACACAGGCCCATGTCTGCCCCACTCCACCACCCTACTCTGACCTCAGCTCTCCAGCCTCACTTCTCTCCCCTATGGGACCCAACAGGTGACCCTCACCTCCTCGCCTGTCTCTAGCAGCTTCCCAACTTCCAGATGTCGGAGGTCTTATTTCTTCTATCCCTTTTGTCATTGCCTCTTTTTGGTTTTATTTGGAAAAGAACATGAGTCAAAGACAATTTGCCTCTCTTATTTGTCGCTATATTTTTATGCCAACATAGCCAGGATAGTCTGCCTCCAGAGCTTCTCCTGTCTCCACTGGGGTTACAGACACACAGCTGGCTGTGCTCAGCTTTGCATGGGATGTGGCAATTCAAACTCAGTTCCTCACACTTCCAAGGCAAGCATTTTTTTTCTGGCTAAGCTGTCTTCCCTGGCTTCCTCTAGACCGTGTCAACCCTTCAGTGTATGTACCACATACCAGAAAGGATGGCTTCCCAGGCAGCTATCCCATTCTAGCGGATGCTTTACTCCACATCTCCACATCCCTCTCCCCTCCCCTGCCCTGGTCCTCCTGACTGTGCTCTGTGATTCTGCAGGACCATATCCCATAGTCCTCTGCCTGCCCCTCCCTGTGTGTTTCCCACTCTGTCCGGCATCCTTCCCTGGGTGCCTCAAGAGGCCCTCGTGAGGCTGACAGGGAGCGAGGCATTTGCATTCCACTTCCCGGGGCTGTTCAGATCTCACCTGCAATTCTTCTGACAAATTCTTATCAGCGATGCCCATGGCGGACTCTGTGGCGACTTTGTTCGCTCTTATTAGCTCTGAACAGATTAGCTCTTCACAGCGCTTGGCTGGTTCATACCGATTCCTGATAAACGTTGTGACTGATTTTTCCCCGACTGGGACTGGGCTGGGGACTGGGGCTTGGGTGGAAATGGAGGACTGGGAGGAGAGAGGTACTGGCCAGAGGCAGAGGAGGAAAATGCAGGCAGGATTACATCTGGACGATGAAATATTCATCACATGCCTGCTGGAGTGGGGTCAGCACAGGAGTCCAGCAACAGCTTCTCCACCAGGCAGTGCTTTGAAATGCACGGGCCCAGGCGGGAGGGGCCACCACAGCGGCCCCCATCTGCTCCAGAGGCTTCTGAGAGAAGGGGCAGAGGAAGTTAAAAGGAAGGAAGAAGAAACCCGCTCACCTGGCCTCCGCTGTCCTCCTCCATCTTTTCTTATCTGCTCTTCACGACTAGCTTTTGATGGCGGAATACTAATAGTCCAGGTAGACACCACTGTTCCCTGGGTAGTTCCTCATCTCCCTCTCTGCTCCAGGAACTCCAGTCCTGCCTTCCTTTTCTTTGTGAGCACTCTACCAGCTTCCCATTTTTGAGGATTTTAGACAGGTGCAGCCACTAACCAGTTCCTTACACTCCCTCAGCTAGATCGAATTCTGTCTAATGGCTTCCATTTACCACCGTCATCATCCCCACCACACGACCAGCACAGGACTGGTGGAGATGTTCAAAATACTTTTGCTGAATTAAATATGCTCTGTTCTGTTGGTGGGGGGCAGGGAGTGGGTACTGATATCCATGCTGGACCAATGAAGGCATCAATAAATAATTTTCCACTTTCTTCGTAAGACCAAATAACCTTTCCCAGGTGTTCTGACTACAATCTGCTAATTCCTAAATAACAGGCTCAACAGGGGGGTAAAAACCCAGGGGCCATCCTGTTTCTAAGCTGCCTTCATAACCTCTATGTGAAGTTAAAGGCTGGTCAGGTACACTTCAGTACACATCACACAGATGCTCAGAGCATGCTTTGGAAATGAAGATGGCTCTTTGTAGACATGGTGTGCATTTTAAACCACTCTTAAATCTGCAAAGGAGCTGGGCATTGTGGCATATGGGGTAATCTCAGCACTCAAGAGGCAGAGGCAAGCAGATCTCTGTGAGTTCAAGGTCAGCCTGGTCTACATAGGGAGTTCCAGGACATCCAGGGCTACATAGTTTGACCCAGTCTCCAAACAAACAAACAAACAAACAAACAAAACCTACAAAAGAAAACTATTTTATAACATTTTGTAGTTATTGGTCAAGGCTATCTAAAAATCCTTTCGTCTGCATACTCCAAATCCTTCATGATGCAATGTGAATATGGTGACCAGGATTTTTAGCCATAGGAAACCAATGCCACCAGCCTTTGACACAGCCCAGGATTTTCTGTTTGCTCTTAATTTGACACTGATTCTCCTGTAGCCAAGGCTAGCCTCAAACACGTTACATAGCTGAGGACAACCTTCATCTTCCGACTTTCCTGCCTGCTATTCCGAGTGCTAGGAATACAGGCAGCTGCTGGCTGGTCTGGCAGGGTGAAGCTTTCAACACTTATGTCAGATGCCTCAACACTTCCTGGCTACATCTCTTCTTTCTCCAGGCCTCCAAAGGTGACCCCAACTGTGCCTCTAAGAAGGCCTCAAGACTCTTGGCAGCCATCATAGGCTGCAGGAACAATCCACCCATTAGCCTTTTGCCAGATTTATCTTCTGCCCGGTAGCCTGCAGCACTTTGATTTGTCCCCCTGTCACCAGGACTAACGTTGATGGCAGCACCCTCCCCTTCCCTGGGGTTGGGGGGGGAGAATGTCAGGCTCTCCAGCCTCCTGCCAGAGGCCTCAAGGAAAATGGATGAGCAACTGACCTGCAAAATAAATACCAGGCTTCCAGGTTCTGATAAAGATTAAATATTGGAGGAGTCATTTCAAATGAATATATAAAAGCAAATGGAAGAAGCCTTTCAGGCAGTGACAGAGTGAAATACAGGCAAACAAAGAGAGATGTCTTTGGGTGGCTCAATAGAAGGGAAGTAGGAGGCTTTGAGTTCAGCCTCCCCCAAAATATTCCGGCATCAGGGAAGAGTCCAAAAGCTGTCATCCCTGCCTCCCTTGCCATGCTCACCCAGACATGAGCGAGAAAGCTTAGCTCCAAAGGTGCTGCCAAAAGGATGCTGAAGTCAGTCCTACTACATTGGCCAAGGGAGAAGAGAAGTATTCTGACTCAACACCACCTGCCTCCCATGTAGGACAGCCAAGAGCCTGGATCCTTGGTGGAAAGCACTCTACGGCCCCGGCTGAAAGACATACCAAGGGACAAAAAGGGCCACCCATCTCAGAGCACGATCTAGACACAGAGACAGGAGAAGCCACGGTCAGCGTGTGAAGCCAGAGTCTCTTGGACCTGAGACAGAACTGGGTTCATGCTTGCCCACTTGATTTCACATAGAGAGACTCCAAGTAACCAGAATGTTGCCTCTAGCATCAACCAAGAGATGCTTGAGCTGTAAGGAACAGCAAGCAAGACTGAAGACTAGCTACTGCTAGTCTAGCATGGCCCAGCTCTTTGCCGGGCAACCATCATCTAGGATCCCATTCACTTTGCAAAAATAATCTTGAGAGATAGATATTGTCACCGACTATGAAGGGAGGCTGAGGCCAAGGACATGCACGAGGACTCGATTGGGGGTTAGAAAGATTATGCTTTATTTATTCGTTCCCATTCTGCCTGGGTGGTAGGTTCTAGTGAACCCATGTTTACATTAGACATAGAGTCCCTGAACTGAACATAATACTCTGTGAGTTGACTATGTACATTTATTTATTTTTTAGATTTTTTTTACTTTCTTTTATGCATATGAGAACTTTGTTTGCACGTATGCCTGTGTACCACATGCGTGCCCGGTGTCTATAGGGGTCAGAAGAGGGCATTGGATCTCCTGGGACTAAAGTTATGGATGGTTGTGAGCTGCCATATGGCTGCTAGGAACTGAAACTGAGTCCTTTGCAAGAGCATCAAGTGATGGTCACTGCTGAGCCATTGCTCCATCTCTGAGTGTGTATGTTCAGTATGTTTAAAGAATTGGTCTTGTTTGTGTTTGGCTTTTAATGCTACTCTTCTTCCAACAGGAATGGCTCGTAGAGAGCCTTAAGAAAAACAGCAGATTCATGATACCTGAGTGTTAGGTGGCCTTTATGACTCAGTTGGGGTCACAGAGACTGAGCCTTAAGTGGGCTTGAGAAAAAGATTATAGCTAGTCCCCCAGGGACTGGATGGACCCAAGATGGCAATGCAAGAACTCCAAGGATTTGAGGAGAAAGATTGTCACCAGTTTGCAACCTTCCTGGGTTCCAATGGTATCTGGGCTGCAGGACATCCTGGTGTCATAGCTCTGCACGCACAGTGGGTGGGATTGAGGGGGCGGCGGCAGCATGGCTCACATAGAACGCACTCGCAGGAACTGCTATATCTCCAAAGGCAGCTTATGAAGGGACGGATATCCAGTGGCTGGGGAGGGGGAACCTTTAAGGCCATTCCTGCTTGGACATTTCAGAGTGAGGCTGGCAAAAATACAGTGGTCTCAAGACATTTAAACTGACAGGCACTGAATTTGGCTTCTGCCTAGTGGTACCTTCTGCACTAGCCAATAAGTACACAGAAATGAATGGGACCATCCTGAGCCGGTGTCACGTTTCCTTCTCACTGTCCTACAAGGAAACGGTGATTGACATGGGTTGTAGCAAAATAACCACTTTGTTTCTAGACTGTCCCCACAAAGCATCCTTACCGTGTGTGTGTGTGTGTGTGTGTGTGTGTGTGTGTGTGTGTGTGTGTGTGTGCATATGCATGCGTGCACACAAAAGTATATATGCACATGCAGGCACTTGCATATGGCGGCCAGAGGAAAATCTCTGGTGATGCAGTTCCTTAGATATTGTCTACCCTTTTTTCTTGAAAGAGGGTTTCTTACTGCTCACTTGAGCTCCTAAGTTGGATAGGCAGCAGGCCAGGAAAGCCTAGGACTCTACTTGTCTTGGCCTCCCTGGTGCGTGGATTGTGAGTTTAGACCGTCCATCTGACTTTTTTATGAGGGTTCTGGGCATTGAACTCATGTCCTGACGCTTGCAAAACAAACACTTTATAAACCGAGCCATCTCCCTAGGCTGCCAGCTTTTACTTTTTAATCTTGTTCTTCCAGAGTCATTGCTGTTTCTCCACATCTAGTCATAAAAAAAAAAAAAAAAAAAAAAAAAAAAAAAAAAAAAAAAAAAAAATCAGAGCCTAGTGAGGCTAGAGGGCTTGCTCATCACTGCCTCCCAGCCAGGAGCAGAGCGACAGAGTGCTACTCTCCACTCTGCAGCTCTAGTCATTGTTTTAGCCTTGTTTCTGCCTGTATCTCCAGAGGGCCAGCCAAGGGCTTGCTGTAGGCCCTCTGAGGGTACCGTGAGGAGTCAACGGGCCAGGTCACTGGACAGCAATCACCTCAGACTGGTTCTATTGAGTCAAGAAGAATGAAGTGTCCACCCCAATTCCTGTCTCCAGGCCTTCCTTTCCCTTCATATTACCATGCAGCTGTTTCCTTGGGTACCAGGGCAATTTAGTGAGCGTGTTTTGCATCCATACAGCAGTTTCTGATATTAGCTCTCCCTGGACTTTCTCAGGGCTGCCTTGCTGTCTCTATCCCTGACCTCTTCTGACTACAAGAGGCAGCAGTGAGCCATCTGGGGCCAGCCCTGCTAGCCTGAGGAATTGACCTCCTCCAGGGGGTGTAGCTCCTTGTGTGTCTGTGGTTGACCGGGGCCTTTCACAATACACTTCATGGCTTTTACAACACATATAGCCAGGTCTACTTTACCATGTCAGAGATTAAATGGTACAGATAGGACGAGAGCTACGGTGTTGGGGTTCAGCCCCCTTATTTCCACATCTAGATGCTCTGCTCTCCCTACTCTGCTTTCCCTCCCCCTCCTAGAAGGCAAACAATCCCCTGACTCCATTTTTCTTCTTGCTTCGGCCCAAGGTGATATTCAAAACAGTTAACAGGATCTAAGACCAGAGCACTGATCATGCAAAGCAAATGGCTTAAGCCCAGCAAGGTACTGGACAAGCCCCTCCCCCTATCCACCCAACCTTGGTCACATTAAATCCCTTAGCATGTATATTTTGGAAGTAAAAAGGGTCCCGGAGGAAGAGGAAAGTGGGGATGGAGAAGGCATTGGGAAGGCTCCAAAGGACTTCAGGGTGCTGGGTTCATTCCTATTTTGATATCTCATTAACTTGTCAGCCCCACTGATCTCCATAGCATCCGCCCCACTTGCGGATGCTAATCCTTCTGCCATTACTTGCACCCATCCACTTCACTTCTCTCTGCCTTTCTCTTTCTCCCTAACCAGTTCTCTTTCCTTCCATTTAATGTTAAGATGAAAGAAAGGGGCAGGCCCACTCTTTCTAATAATTTAAGATCCCATGCACATGAAAACGTGCAGATGAACAAAAGGGAAGGGTTGGTGCACGCTGGGAGTGATCTCCTGCCTATTAAAAATTAGGCAGGCTGAAGTGGGCCTGACTAGCAGACAGGGCCGGCAGCTCCAGGGAAGTGGTACTTAAGGGAATTTGCAATTAAGAGAAGCTTGGAGCTCTGCCACACATCGCTTCCCTTGCCTTCTTTTATTTAGAAAAGCATCACAAAGCAGGAACATAAATGGAAGATGACAATAATGTAAGGTGACAGATGCCCATTTGGCAGGGAACACCAGGAAACCAAGTTACTTACCTGTGGCATCAGTGCCACCACCGCATGCACGGCACTCCATCTCCGTCTGGAAGGCAGAGCCTTGGTGGCTATCCAGGGATAGCTGTCCAAATTCCTGGGGAGACTGCTCAGCATCCAGGTCCATCCAGCCCACTCTGGGTAAACATGGGCATCTGGAGGCAGGATCCTGGCCCCAGTAGGCATGCCCACTCTGGGAATCCTGCCTAATACAGCTGTCTGTGGGGCTGGGTAGACCACCACCACTCATGCCAGCCTTTCCAGAGGCTTGGCAGCCCTGTCTGCCAAGAATCACACACATCTTTGAAGAAGGCTCATTTCTGATCTCAGCAGCAATTGACAGCAGTCCTGATGGACTGTTCTCGAAGTTAAGGGCTGAGGTGCTCAGGGGAGCAGGCTGCTTCTGAAAGCCCTTGCGACAGGGATCTTGTGTCTGCTTGGAGAGATGGACAACAATATGACTTACAGTGCACGTGCGCGCATGCACGCGCGCACACACACACACACACCTTCAAATACTGACATGGGTCTGTGTTCTTAAACTTTCCACTGCAGTGATGGGTAGCCTGTAATGAACAGTGGTCCACATAGCAGGAATATAGGCTTTTTCTCCTTAGTAGCTACCTCATTGATGTTGCGCTATCTGGCACCCCCTTTTTCTGCGGTGCCATCCATGATGAAAAGGGATACTATGGCATCTTTATCTGGTCTCAACTCTTCGGCATCATAGCATCTAGCTGAAGCTGGTATTGCTGGGAAAAGGGTGTATGATCATAGGTGTGCGTGATATGTATTTGACATGTATGAATGTCTGATTGTGTATGTTATATACAAAGTGTACATATATATGGGGTATATATATATGTGGGGTGTGGATGGATGCATGTGGTATGAGCATCTGTGTGTGTGATGTATGTGATGTACATATGTGGCACAAGTGTGCTGTGTAACTGTCTGTGTTTGTATATGGCATATTCATGAGTGTAATATGTAGAGTGTGCTTTGTGTATATGTGGTATGTATATGTGACATCTGAGTTTATGTGTGTACTATATGTGGCATGTATATCTGTGTATGTGGTACATTATAATCTGTGTAGCATGCATATAGAATGTGTATATATGTATGTATATATGTATGTCAGTATGTAGTATGTGCATGTGGTATGTGATTTATATATTATGTGGGGTGCATAACATATATGTGGTGGGTATATTGTATGTCTGTATATTATATCTAGACCTATATGCAATATCTATGTTTCTATATATAGCATTATGTAGTATGTGTATGCATGTGTATAGTGTATCTATATGTCATATGAACATATATAAGTGGTGTGTGACAATCTGTAAATTTATGTGTGAATGTATATGAAGTATATGTATGTGTGGTATGTTTGTGTACTATGTGAACATCTGCAGCTATGTGTGTAGTATGTCTATGCAAGTGTGTGTGTGTGTGTGTGTGTGTGTGTGTGTGTGTGTGTGTATCAGGGAAAGAAACTCCCCACAGGACGGAGCATGGCACTGATACAGCTTATCTCTAATCTCTAAGTGGCGCACTGTTTTCCCAGATATATTTGTCACCTGAAGCAGCTTCTCTTCACAGGCTCTGCAGTTCCCTCTGAAGCAAGACCTCTCTGCTGTCACCTTTATTATCTAATCCTGACCACCATATAGTTCTTCGTGTTTATCGTCATACAGATGATTTTATTTCATCTTTTAGGCAACTCTGGGATGCTGCTTGTGTTTCTCCATTTTAAAAGCAAAGAACTAAAGTTCAGAAAAGACAAAAGAGCTGGGCACAAGGATTTGTGCCTATAATCCCAGCACTTGGAAGGTGACGGCAGGAGGATCAGGATTCAAGGCTGTGCCTTCATGAGGCCCTACAGAGAGAGGAAGGAAGGAGGAGGAGGAAGAAGATGAAGAGGAAGAAGGAAAGAGGGAAATGAAGGGGGAGGGAGAGAGAGATGTAAGGAAGGAGAGAAGGAGAAGAAAAGTAAAGCAATAAAGCCCAGGTAAGGGACTAGCTAGCCCCAGGGCACAGGACTACTGCAGGGATGCAGGCCCACAGAGCTCAGGGCACACTCCAGATAGGGACCTTCCTTCCATCTAGCAGAGGGTTGACATCTACCTGCTGTGGAACCAGAGAAGCTGTATGTCCTTGTTAGGAGGCATAAGGATTGTAGAACCATTTGGCTTTTGTCTTGTTTAGGTATGAACAGCCTCCTCTTAGGTGCTGTAACTCTTCACAGTATTGTTTACTTGGGACCTGATATCATGAGAATACATACACATACAAGCACTTATTTACACACACACACACATACACAAGCACATACTTATACTCACATATACGAGTGCATGCTTATACTCACATATACAAGCACATGCTTACACACACTGCATACACACACACACACACACACACACACACACACACACACACACTGAGGGCGGACCTGAAGATTATCGACACCAGGGCTCTACTCTGCCCTCACCACATGAGAGTCTCTGCAGGGGCAAGGGCACGTTTCCTGAAAGACAGATGCTCTCAGAGACTTGTGTAGGAGATTAGCTCCATTGGGAATCCATGGTTTTGGTCCTACTACCTCTCTCAGTTGTGGCTGTTCACTCTCTCTTAGCTTTGGTTTTTGCCTGGAATCTGTTTGTGGGCATGCTAAGCACTCTTTCAGATGCAGCTGGATGAGTTTATTTCTCGGCCACCTCCCTCAAAACAAAAACAAAACCCATCGTCAAACACATGTGCTGAATGCCTTGTGCAAATCATCTCACAGAATGAGACGCTCTTACTAATCAAGCTATGGAGCAGAGAACAAGCTGGGGAAGCTAAGCAGATGGCATCAAGTGACAGAATGGCCTTCCAGGACTCCAGGGCTCACCAAGTCACCTTGCCGTCTGTTCTATAATTGCTTAATAGAAGTATTTCTTTCTTTTAGAAACAAACTTTCACTTGGCAGAAATAAAGTTATTTCGGGTAAGAAACAGAACTCTCATAAGACAAATTTAGTGCCACCTTTAGCCAGGATTGTTGTGGAAATACACAGCTATGAGTGTTCCATCATTCTCTCCCAGGGCTGTGGTGATGATGTCATTTGCTTTCCTTAAACAGTGTCCATGAAGCCTTTTTGGAGGAGAGAAGAACTGCAGCTTATCTCTGAGGGGGTCACTCACTCATTCTTGCTTTGGGTGTAGTCATCTGGAGAGAGAGAGAGAGAAAGAGAGAGAGAGAAAGAGAGAGAGAGAAAGAGAGAGAGAGAAAGAGAGAGAGAGAAAGAGAGGGAGGGAGGGAGGGAGGGAGGGAGGGAGACGGAGACGGAGACGGAGACGGAGACGGAGACGGAGACGGAGACGGAGACAGACAGGGACAGGACAGGGAGAGGGTATATCTAGGACTGATCTATCATTTCACTGGATTCAGTGATCAACTCACAGATATTTCTGTGCCCTACATAGATCAGATAAAGGGACAAAGATAGTTAAACAACATAGTCCAGTTGAAAACTCCATGGCATTGGATATGGCCCTGCCAGGATATGGGCCTTCGACTAAGATTAGCTACATTGACAGCGTTGAGGGCCTGCTAGGATAAGCGTAAGGGTGGCAGGGCTTTCATCTATATCTTGTGTATCCAGCTATCCCAGAACATCAGCATGTGTGCTCACGATGTTCAGCCACAGGTGTCTGAGGAACATTATAGTGCGCTATGCCCACTTGAAATCAGAATGACGGAATCAGGAGTCATCTGGCTCTAGCTCCAGTCCTGGAGGGAAGGGGACCTGCTTCCAGAGTGAAACTGAGGCATGATAGGAAGACGGGGAAATTACAGGGACGTGGGAAGGGAACGGAGTCGGCTGGAGGCCACTCATCAGCTGAGAAGCCAGAATGCTTACACGATTAACAACCTAAGACTTTTTTCAGTGCTCAGCTGCAAACCTGCCATTTTCTAGGAATCTCCACAGAAAAACCTGTACAGATGTGCTTATTCCCAGTTTCACCTTATCAGACTATAATCCCAACCAAGGCACCTCTGCAGTCACCCCATAATCTCACTTACAAAAAGGAGAAAGAGAAGGGGGAGAGATTTTGTGGTAGCCCTTTGAGATAGAACTTGAGAGCCACCAAACTGGGATGTATGACTAACGTCCAGACATCTTTTTTCCCAGCAGGACCTTACCTACTGTCCTTGAACTCCACAGGTAGCCTCGCTGAGGATGACCTTGACTTTCTGATCCTCCTCCACTCCCCTTCCCATTCAGTATGAGCCACCATGCCAGTGTATGCAGTGCTGGGGACTGAACCCAGAAACGTACACTACCTAGATAAGCACCTACCAACCTACTGAACCCCAGCCCTTCTTTATTTACTTCCAACCAGGATCTCGCCATGTAGCTCAGGCTGGCCTCAAAAAGAAATACAGCCCAGACTAGCCTCAAACTCAGTCATCCTCCTGCTTCAGCCTTCCGTGACTATAGGAGTGAGCCAGTAGGCCCCAATTCCATATATATTCTTGCGCAGAGACCTCCCTTACTTCTCTGCTATCACACAAGACCTGAGTCCTGGCACTGGGGCCCTGCTTTTCTCTTGACCTCCCTGATCTCTAGTACTGCTCCACAGTCAGCCCCTCACCTCCTCCCCAGAGGGCTCCCAGCTCCCAGCCCTGGCTTCCACACGTGTGAATGTGGGCTTGTCCAGCACACTTGTGTAACTTGCACCTCCATGGAGCTTTTGTCAGCTTTGCAATAGGTGAGTCCCCTGCTCAGCGTCCTCTGCCGTATCCTCCACACCTTCATTAAAGGCAGTTATCCCACTGTGTGGTCATCACTGACATGGGGTTTGGTTGAATTGCAGGAGGCAGGTGGGGTATTCCTCTAGAAGGAACTTGTTCTTTCTATTCACAATTGTAAGATGGTCCAGGAGTGGGCAGAATTTGGTGGGGCAGAGTTGGGGTAGGGCAAGAGGTAGGGGAGGATAGGGGTGGAGGAAGTGGGAAAGACAGGGAATGGAAAAAGAGGTGAAGGAGGGGGGAGGTGGAAGATGTTGGAGTTGAGGTACAGGATAAGTATGTGGGGGGTGAGGGTGGAAGACAAGGCTGGAGAGGTGGCAGATAAACTATGGAGTGAGGGGGTAGGAGGGATAAGGGATGGGGAGTAGAAATGGAAGAAGTACCATTTGTTGAAAATGCTGTCTTTTTTCCACTGGATGATTTTAGCTCCTTTGTCAAAGATCAAGTGACCATAGGTTTGTGGGTTCATTTCTGGGTCTTCAGTTCTATTCCATTGATCTACCTGCCTGTCACTGTACCAATACCATGCAGTTTTTATCACAATTGCTCTGTAGTACAGCTAAGGTCTGGGATGGTGATTCCACCAGAGGTTTCTTTATTGTTGAGAATACTTTTGGCTATCCTGGGTTTTTTTGTTATTTCAGATGAATTTGAAATTGCTCTTTCTAAGTCTGTGAAGAATTGAGTTGGAATTTTGATGGGGATTGCAATGAATCTGTAGATTGCTTTCGGCAAGATGGCCATTTTTACTATATTCATCCTGCCAATCCACGAGCATGGGAGATCTTTCCATCTTCTGAGATCTTCAATTTCTTTCTTCAGAGACTTGAAGTTTTTGTCAAACAGATCTTTTACTTACTTAGTTAGAGTCACACCAAGGTATTTTATATTATTTGTCACTATTATAAAGGGTGTTGTTTCCCTAATTTCTTTCTCAGCCTGTTTATCCTTTGTGCTGGCTCAACTGGCAGTTAGCATGTAGAAGAATGCAAATTGATCCATTCCTATCTCCTTGTACAAAGCTCAAGTCCAAGTGGATCAAGGACCTCCAGATACACTCAAACTAATAGAAAAGAAAGTGGGAAGAGCCTCTAGCACATAGGCACAGGGGAAAATTTCTTGAGCAGAACACCAATAGCTTATGCTCTAAGATTAAGAATGGACAAATGGGACCTCATAAAATTGCAAAGCTTCTGTAAGGCAAAAGACACTATCAATAGGACAAGACAGCAACTAACAAATTGGGAAAAGATCTTTACCAATCCTATATCTTATATAGGGCTAATATCTAATATATACAAAGAACTGAAGAAGTTAGAATCCAGAGAACCAAATAACCCTATTAAAAATGGGGTACAGAGCTAAACAAAGAATTCTCAACTGACAAATACCAAATAGCTGAGAAGCACCTAAAGAAATGTTCAACATCCTTAGTCATCAGGGAAACGCAAATCAAAACAACCCTGAGATTCCACCTAACACCAGTCAGCATGGCTAGGATAAAAAACTCAGGTGACAGCAGATGCTGGAGAGGTTGTGGAGAAAGAGGAACACTCCTTTATTGCTGGTGGAACTGCAAGCTGGTACACCACTATGGAAATCAGTTTGGCAGTTCCTCTGGAAATTGGACGTAGTACTACCAGGGGACCAAGCTATACCACTCCTGGGCATATACCCAGAAGATGCTCCAACATGGAATAAGGACACATGCTCCACTTTGTTCATAGCAGCCTTATTTATAAGAGCCAGAAATTGGAAACAATCCAGATATCCCTCAACAGAGGAATGGATACAGACAATGTGGTACATCTACACAATGGAGTACTACTCAGCTATTAAAAACAATGAATTTATGAAATTCTTGGGGAAATGGATGGACCTGGAGAATATCATCCTGAGTGAGATAACCCAATCACAAAAAAACACACATGGTATGCATTCTCTGATAAGTAGATATTAGCCCAGAAGATCAGAATATACAAAGAACAAACCACAAACCATAAGAAACTCAAGAAGGAAGACCAAGGTGTGGATACTTCATTCCTTCTTAAAAGGGGGAACAAAATACCCGTGGAAGTTGTAAAGACTAACTATGGAGCAGAGACGAAAGGAAGGACAATTCAGAGACTGCTCTACCTGGGAATACTTCGCATATTCAATCATCAAATCCAGACACTATTGTGGTTGCCAGCAAATGCTGGATGACAGGAGCCTGATATAGTTGTCTCCTGAGAGGCTCTGACAGTACTTGACTAATACAGAAGTAGAGGCTCACAGCCATCCATTGGACTGAGTACAGGGTCCCCAATGAAGGAGCTAGAGAAAGGACCCAAGGAGGTGAAGAGTTTGCAGGCCCTTAGGATGACCAACAATATGAACTAACTAGTACCCTCAGAGCTTCCAGGGACTAAACCACCAACCAAAGAGTACACATGGTGGGACTAATGGCTCCAGCAGCATGTGTATAGCAGAGGATGGCCAAGTTGGTCATCAATGGGAGGAGAAGCCCTTGGCCCTGTGAAGGTTCTATGCCTCAGTGTAGGGGAATGCCAGGGCCGGTAAGCAGGAGGAGGTGGGGTGGTGAGCAGGGGGAGGGGGAGGGAACAGGGGTTTGTTTTAGTTTTAGTTATTTTATTTTATTTTGGAGGGGAATCTGGGAGAGGAGATATTGTAAATAAAGAAAACATCTAATAAAAAAAGTCATAATAAAAAAAAGAAAGAAAATTATCCCAGACATTTGACTTTAAAATATCTAAAAAAAGAAAAAAAAAGAAATGGAAGAAGTAGGAGGTGGGAATTGGGAGTGGGGATAGTGTAAGATTGAGGATGGGGTGTAAAACTGTAGGATGCAGGATATTGATGAGGGAGGTGGCAATGCCTTGGGTTTGTAGGCTGCCTCCCTCTTTGGCATCCTCTCCTGCCCCATCCAAGGGATCAAGGGGGAAGCCTAGCTGTTTGGACAAACAAAGGCTTTCAGTTAACTATCCTCAGTGGCTGGAGCTCTCTGCCACAAATTAGACATTTGAAGCCAAGCAGTGGCTGGAGATTAAATCCATTTTAGATTTGCTAAACTATAGGTGAGACAAAGAAAAGGTAGGCAGATTACTGTTACCCTTCAGGCTGAGGCAGCAGCGGATGGGCCGCACAGGGGCTCAGGCACAATCACAGGGCACCAACCAGAGACTTTTGGGCTTAATTTTTCACTTGTAATCAAAGCTGAGAGCCCCCCACCCCCATTCACATAGTCCCAGAAATACAAGACCTTCCTCGAATGCTTTTCACAGGCTTCATTGCCAAGAGAAGGGAAAATTATCCAGAGATAATGTTACTGATTATGGAACAGTAAGTAACGGGGAACTGCGACAGATGCCTGAGGATCGGGACCTCCAGGAGAGGGTGATGGGATGTGCAACCCTCCTGCTTGTCACGGGACCCCACACTCCTCTTGCCCTGGAATTGTGACCAACTGGATCATGTCTCAGCACTACCTGGGAGACGACATGCAGACTTTATTTAATGATCTTTCTCTTATTTCATGCCCACCCTTTGTGTAATCCAAGAAAAAAGAACACAGAATTTTAGAATGGAGACCCGGAGGGACTGGGATTGTGGGGGCAGACCAGGGATGCAAGAAGGAGGCGCTGCCCTGGCTGTGGGTTCACCTTCAGTCAGGCTAGGTGAATCCATGCCCCTTGGCAATCCATTCCTGCTCGGTAGAGGTGGATCATAACCAAACAGCTTCCCAGCCTTGAAGGGGCCAGAGGAGAGACTGGAATCTCCAGAAGAGGCAGTTTAGGGCTTGGGAGATCCTCAGGCCCTTCTGAAAACCAGACAAAATAGAATTAACCTGGTGGGACTTGGTGATGATGTAGGCCTTTAATCCCAGCACTTGGGAGGCAGAGACAGGTGGATCTCTGAGTTGGCGGCCAGCCTGTTCTACAGAGCGAGTTCTAGGACAACCATGGCTACACAGAGAAACCCTGTCTCAAAAAGACTAAATAAATAAATATAAAAATTGATGCCAGGCAGTGGTGGCACATGCCTTTAATCCCAGCACTTGGGAGGCAGAGGCAGGCGGATTTCTGAGTTTGAGGCCAGCCTGGTCTACACAGTGAGTTCCAGGACAGCCAGGGCTACACGGAGAAACCCTGTCTCAAAATAAACAAACAAACAAACAACCCCAGTGAAAAGCTTGTAAGACTTAGATTGGACCTGAAGAAGTTATCACAGGTGGGAGTTATTAAAACATGGAGTAGGATGCAACAGGAAGCTTCAAAAACCTTTTTTCTAGAGAACTTTTAAACTCCCAGCAAAGACGCCCCCTCTAAGGCTCTACCCTCTCTGAGGGCAGACAGGTCCCACTGCAGCTTTTGACCTGAGGTAACTGTATTTAATGCTCATACAGCCCCTCTGTGGGCCTGACACAAATTCGGGCACTCTCAAGGAGTATTCATGTAATCCTACATTCAGATTTAGCAGATCTTAAAATAAGGATATAGAAGTTTGGTGGCTGTACCAATGTCACTACAGGGCTATGCTTGGGAGCTGAATCTGAACTGAAACTGGACTGGTTTCCAAAGACACATTCTCCAGGTGTCGTGGTGTATGCTTGTAATCCTGGCACTGGGGTAGGCCGAGGCAGGAGGATTAGCATGAGTTCCCTGACTGCCTGTCTACAGAGACCTGATCTCAAAAATAAATGTAAATAATTTAAGAAGGCACACTCTGCTCCAGACATGGGAGAAAGGCAGAGGGAGGAAGGCCCAACACCCATGACGGCACCTCCACTGGGGATGGACTATGAGGAGCTGTGCCCCACGTAGTCTCTTTGCATAGGTAGCTTGTAGAGCCCTGGGCTGGTCTTGTACACATACAGAAGGGCTTCTCTGGCTCCAGGAAGACAGGAAGCTCCTGGCCTGAAGACTTCAGAGACAGTCACGCTGACAGCAGCCACCTGTGATCAACTATTCTCTTTGCTTCTTTCACAGGCTCAGAGAGTTGCTGCCACAAGGCCACTTGCTTTCTGACAGTGTGGCAGAGCTGGTCATTAAATCCTTGGAGAGAGGAGAAGCCATTAACCCTGGAAAGACAGGGAGTGGGCCAGAACCTCCACCGAAGCCCACACGGAACCATGGAACCTGAGGTAATGGCCTAGAGGACCCAGGCTTGTGCCCTAATCGCAAGAGAAAGTAGAACTACCTCAGTCACAAGAGAAACTAAAAAACTATTGGTTTCCAGAAAGCAGTCCCCTGCCTCTGTCTCTTCCAGCCTACCAGTTCCCATAAAAACAGGAAGCTTAGCCACCCAATGCTAAGTGGAAAGCCCAGGCCAGAGGTATGGCTGTAGGTGAGTCCCCTACCAGCCAACCTACTCTTGATTTTTGCCCCTCTCCTATTCTGTTTCTTAGGGTGGAAATGGCAGCATCTGTTCCAAAGGTCATTAGGAAGGTAGATGGGTTGATTCATCGGCAGGATTTAGGGCTGTGCTTGCCATGCGTGAATGGCACCCTGTGAGGGTCAGCTGTCACTGTGACTGCCCCTCTATAGGAGGAAGAAGGAGCTGGGGCACAGAGAAGTGGTCCTTTTTCTTTTCTAACCTAGTTCCTGACTTGAAGCTCCATTGCCCCAGGATCCTGCTTAAGAGGTTATAAACACCATCTGCAGGAGAGTGGACCGTGCCCAACGGGTGCTGGTTTTCAATCCCACTAGCTCTCTGTTCTGGACCACCCTTTTTCCTGGGCAAGCTGAGAAGCTCTAAGACTGGAGCAGCCCCTGTTCAATGGCTCTGAGTCCAGGACATGGGCATTCGCAACATTTTCCACACACATACACACTTCCCTTCTCCCTTCTTCCTGCTTGCTTGGTGGAGGTTCCTCTCCCTCCCTTCAAGTGTGTGCTTAGCTCACATCCACTTATAAAGGTAGAAACCAGGCCCATCTAGGAAGAACAGGGTAAGAGATCACTAGGCAGGGCTGGTGTCTGGAAAGGTCTATTCTTACCCATCATGTTACTTATTGAAATGCCACAGCCTAGAAGGTCTTAGCCACACAGGCAGTATTTCTTACAGTTCTGGGAGGTTGGAGCATCCAAGTCCAAATTGTCAGCGGGTTTGGTTCTTGGTGGGCAAAGCAAATAAACTGTAGTCCTGTCTGCCCTGTGAAGCTGCTGTTCCACCCTGTGGTGCTGTGCTCACAAGTGTTCCCAAACTCAGTTAAAGCCCCCACTTCCATATGCCATCATGCAAGGAGTAAAAGTTAAGAAGTGTTTTGTGACAAGGTCCATTTTTCTGTTTGTCTTTTGAGACAGGATCTCATGTAGCCCAGGCTAGCCTCAAATTCACTAAGTTGCCAAGGATGATCTGATCCTCCAAGTGCTGGGATTACAGCAAACAGCTATGTGCCACCAAGCATGGTTTTACAGGATGCTAAGGATCAAACCTGGGGCTTACTGCGTGTTAGTAGACACTCTACAAGTGAGCTGTATTCCTAGCTCTTAGCCCCATTGTTCATCAATACAGAAGGCTCTTAAGAGTTTAGTGAGAGAACTTCATCTGCCTGGCCTGGGGCAAGCAGCAACCAGATCTTTCTGGGCTTGCTAGGGATACTGAGAGGATAGAAGACAATCTGAGGAGAACTTGGGGCTCCGAGCCTGTGGCCTGGGCTCTCTTCTTCCCACATAGAACTGAATGACTGTTTCACTGCCCACCTGCTGGCCTTAGATAGCCGCACCCTGGTGCTCAGGTGGCTCTGTGTCTATTTAAGAGAGAGGGTACAGAGGCAGGAGGAAGGTGGGTCCATAGGGTGTGCACGTGTCCAAGGCAGATCTGATGGGCAAGTTCTAGGAATAGAGCCCCGATTCACTTAGGCTTCCTTAATTCAAGGCCAAAGGCAAAACCATCAAGGGCAGAGGGAATCTGGGAAGATGCCAGAAGAAAGTTGGAGAGGCCTGCATAAATTGGACTGTAATATCCCACTCCCACCATTTGTGGGATGAGTTAGGAGAAGAAGGGCTATCACAGTACATGTTTGGGCTCTACCTGGTCCTCAGCATGGCTCTGACCCAGATTGCAGAGGGGCAGCCAGAATAGCAGTCACAGGGCATGGCCTCTGCTGGCCCACTAGTGGTGGAAGATGACAGAGGTCTCATCCTGATCAAGAGTCTCGTTCTTGTGTATCTCCTCAGCCCCCTGCCTCACATCATGGTGATCTTGGGCTAATAAGCAGAGAGGGTCTTCTCTCCTGTGGCCTTGTTCTCCAGGATAGATGGGTCTCTGAGAAGATTCCAGAACATGGTATCCGAATGCCAAGCACCGACTCCGGTGGGTGTGCACTTTGTCCTCATTGGTGTAAATGAAGCTGTCCTACCTCCCTTGTCTCATCAGCAGAGCTCTAACCAAAGGGTCCTCTCTGGACAGTGGCACTCTGGGAAGGAAGTCCCAGAGTGCCACTGTGGCACTCTCTGTCCCAGAGTGGCACTCTCTTTATGCATGCTCCATTTTACAAAGGGAACTTGTGGAGAGTGGGAGTATGGGAGCCCTGCTGGACCACCTCCCAGACAGGAGGGGAATCTTTGGGATATCCTCAAAGCTTCATGCCTTCCTAAATGTTCTCTAAATGTAGGCATCCCATCACCTAGTCTACTGATTTTTTAAAAATAATACAAGCTCACTAAGTTGGAATGAGCTCTGTCTTTCTCTCTCCTATTTATCTATCAATCTATCATCTATCAATCTATTATCTATCACCTATCTATCTATCTATCTATCTATCTATCTATCTATCCATCTATCTATCTATCTATCTATCTAGTTAACTTGACTTTTGTTTCTCTAGCACTTAGAAGAGTTGTGGACACTTAGCAAGTCTTGAAACTATTGAATGACTCACTGACTCACTGACTGACTGAATGACTGACTGACTGACTGAATAAATGAATTAATTAATGGGAAGGGAGACAGCATGTCTGTTTCATTTCATGCCCATTCAACAGATGATGACATGAGGTAGAGCTAAGTTAATTAACTTATTCCCTATAAACCTTAAGCATTAGGGAAGGGTCACTTAACAACAATTGTGACTCCAAAGTTCTTTCACTTGTGTTCCTTGTTTCTTTCTTCATACAGGAATGGCTCATCTCCTTCAGTGAAGAACAACCGAGAGATATGATTTCAAGGAGTCCCCTCTAGATGACATGGGTAGGTCCAAGTGAAGCTTGGAGAGTGTTTCTTCAATACTCCCTGCACCCCCATGGAGACATGGGTGCTAGGGTAGATAGGGTAGAGCACCTTCCAGTGCATCCATCTTTTTGCTGTGTGGAAGAGGAGGGGGCTTCGGATGGCTTTAGCTGTAGATCTTTACATGCTCCTTCTCTCTAATTTGGATGTTACTGTATTAGCTACAGCTTTGGCTTCTAAGGCTACAAATTATCGTGTGTCCCTTCTGCCCCCCCCCAGCCCAGAAAATTATACATCTAGATAGAGTAGTGTTCATTAAAGTAAGATTAGGAGAGGATAAAATGTGAGAGGTATGTAATCTTTTGCAAATGGTTAGTAAATTGGAACTACCCCAATTACAATCTTGTTCATCACACAGGGCTGAATTATTCTGCCTGGGACGGGAGTCTCAGGCACAGCTCTGCTCAGCTCCCATTTCATAGACATTGGATACAAGTGATATTCTCCACCATCTGCTTCACTGGTCACTGTGCACGCTTTTTTAACTTTCTGCTTGACTGCAGAGAGGGGCAGGAGCAGGGAGGCTTCCTGCCTATTTGCGTCCAGGCCCAGCTAGGCCCACACCTTCTTCCTTCTCTGACAACAAGGGCTCTGCTGATACTGATGTGCCAGACTCCATTCCCCCTCCATACGCCCACTGTGGCTCTGTGGCTATCACTGATCAGGGGAAGGAGGAGTGTCTCTATGAAGAGTTGCCTGGAGGCTGATGAAGGTGACCTGCAGCAGGTACATTACTCCCAGGGATACAGAGGTGAGCTGATGCCCTGGGTAGGCTGAGATTCTGTTCCCACAGGCAGTCTGTGCTTATATCTTTCACTTAGCTCTTTGGGTATGACCCAAGACCCCCTGACCCCCATTACTTTGATTTCCTAAAACTCATAAATTCCCAAGAGTGAATAAGAGAGAGGGCCCCAGGATCAGGGCCTAAATCTATAGTTCAGTTTCAATATATCTAGCTATTTAAAATCTTACATGACCCTGACAAATAGTTTAATGTATTTTTTGTGTGTGAGGTTTTCATCCTGAACAAAAGTGACCATGATCAGGCTTGGCCCATGGAGTGAGTCATGGAGTCAGCGGCTAGGACCTTCCTAGTCTGGCACTCCAGCTTCTTCCTGAAGATGCAGTGTCTCTCACAAAGGAAAACAAGAGTATACTTGGAGTGGACCTGCCTAACCTCAGGCTTGGTGCTCATGTCTTACCCAGGCTGGTATCCTGCCCCCACCGGGCTTCAAAGCAACCATGCAGCCCTGCTGCTCACTGAAGAGTTGAAGAGAGTGAAGGTATCTTGTCACATTAGGAAAGCCAAATTTCCTGTCACTGTCATTTAAGAGTACTTCTTTGTCACTGGTATTAAGATCAAATCCAAAATCCTGAAGCTGGGCTATTCTATCATATCCTCCAAATCTATCTCTCCCTCGGCCCACCTCCATGTGGTCCTCCCTGTCGGATGGTTCTCTGTCCATATTCCCTCTCCCCTGCCTCCGAGGTCTCCCTTGTCTTCCTAATCAACACTCATCTCTTGGATCTCAGCTTACCTTTCTCCAGAGAAGCTTGCCATGCACTTCCCCAAGCTTAGTTCTTAGCTTCACACTACTTGGGAAGGGACAGATGCTTTTGGAGCTGGGGCTCAAGGAGCTGGCTTTAGTTAATTATGGGAATGTCCTCAGAAGAACTACTGGCACCTTTCCCTTTCCCTCTTCCTCTGTTTTACTTCCCAGACATGAGCTCTTGTACCATGAGATACTGCTTTGTCACAGGCCCAAAAGCCAGGGGACCAACCAATCACAGACACAAAAAGGGAGTCATAAACATTTTCCCTTTCTAAACTGGATTATTTCTGGTGCCTGTGATGTTAATGGAAAGCAGATCACATCTTCTTTAAGACAATCCCCTAGCTCCAAGGGAAGGCATGGCCCCCTCCTACATGCTTGCCCAGTAGCCCGCTGCCTCCTTGACAGCACTTCTCAGTACTAGTTGAGTAATTCAGGGAATGTGTATTTGCATTCTGAGTGCATGTAGCGGTCCACTCTTCACTTGTCAGGAAAGGCTGAGCTGAGCAATACCATCATAAATCCCCAATCCTGTTTCTGTCTTATGTCCTGTGTCCCATGGCGATGAGCAATGGTGTCTGTTCCATTTTGTTACTCAGAGACCCAGGGCAGTGGCAGCTTCGGCCCTTTGTGGATGCACTAAGTGGAACACCTGACCTCCTCTGAGACTGTAGCAGAGAGAAGAGAGAGGCTGGAGACTTGCCTGAGCAGGGACCATGCAGTCTGGACACCCAGAGGCAGCATCACACCCTGTCCTACTGGAGAGGGGCCGGGACACTGGGGGCTGGTGTATTCTTTCATCTACAACAAGATATAAAGGAAAATGGTTTCTCTGTATGCT
Source organism: Mastomys coucha (assembly GCF_008632895.1). Lineage (NCBI taxonomy): Eukaryota > Metazoa > Chordata > Mammalia > Rodentia > Muridae > Mastomys > Mastomys coucha. The sequence goes on along the minus strand of NW_022196906.1, from coordinate 41,870,097 downwards.
TTCAATGCCTAGCACATTGCTTGGCACGGAGTAGAGGCCCTGAAGTATCTGGAGAGGGAATGAGAGTCACTGTAAGTCTGTGAGGTCCTGAAGTCAGCTCACTGGATTGGGACTGACCCCCAGAACACGATCCTTTTATTTTTCAGGACCTTTGTGCTCTGCACTCTATCTTGTTGTCTACCCCAGTTTGTGCAAAGCTTTTTTCCCCCTCTGCACGTAGCTCACAGAATGTCATGCATTTAGCCACTTAATAGATTTGTCTTTCCTGATGAAACTGATGAAACTTGCATGTCCTCTAATCAGCTCTGCAATCAGACATCCAGCCACTCACCCCAGACAAGTGGCAGCTCAAATGCTGCTAACATTTCCTAAGTGCCTACTATGTGCCAGGTGCGGGGAATATACAAAAGCTAAGTGAGGCGAGCTGGGCTCCTGGTTCTCTAAGGGAGACACTTTGCTCTCTAAGGGGAGCAGAGAGCAAAGCCCATAGCTGTACACACAGGGCTTTTGGATTTCAAGCCAGCGCCTTTCCAATAGGGCAGGCTGTAAAGCTCACAGTACAGTGGACATTTAGTGCCTACTCTGCAATTTATAGGAAAAGCTGATTACTGAGCCCCACCCCCGGAGCTTTCAGTCAGTGGCAATGGGTGGGGCTGAGGATCTGCCTGTTAAAGACTTCTGTGTTCTGATTGTTTGACCCACTGCCCTCCTTAACGTTGTCTTGCTTGGAGGAGGGCAGAGGTCGGTAGCGCACCTTCCAAGATGGTACCTGGTACTCTGTGAGGCAGCTTATAGTCTAAGTCTGTAAATTGAGGGTGTTGGACTAGATGGGCTCTGGGGCACTGACATACAGATCTGACATTCTGTATCATATGAGTGGATGAACTCAACCAAAGCAACAGATTCCATTTAAGTTGCTTCATAGGTGGGAAGAGCTTCACACTAAAAAATTCATGCTGGTAAATACCCAGGGAAATCAAGGAGTTATCATATAGTCATGGTAGACTCAGTCCATTGGCTGGCTATAGGAATACAAGCACTGGGAGCACACACTTGAATCAATGAGGGGTCAGGGAGCGATGTGTCAGGACACAGCCCTGTGCTAATTGACCTGAGTGGGTTAGGGGATACCCGTGGGGCATGGCAAGTGAGGGGAGGGAGGCCCTGAGAGGAGATGAGGCTCCAGAGCTCTGAGTTAGACAGTACCCTATAGCTGATACTTGTTTAGCAATAGAGCATTCTTACCTGTACCATCCCCATTAGCTGGTGTGCGAGGAATAGCTTTGGGATGAAGAAATTGGCTCAGACTTGTCTAAGTTGATGTTCATGAGGAGAAGTTGGGCTTGAACCAATATGGGTCAAAGCCTGTGTTGGTCAAAAGGTTGGGTAAGGAGAGTGAAAGAGACAGCATGAGCAGACAGGCTCCATGTAGCCTTCTGGACCTTGTGGACTGTCTTGAATTGGACTAATTGGTGGGTGAATGCTAACCAAGTAGGTGTAAGAGGGTCCTAGCTAAATGCTAATGACTACAGAATGTCGTGAGAAGTCTCAGCATTGTCATTGCATCTGAGACCCCCCCCTTCCCGGAAGTGGCCAAAGAGTCCAGATCCAGCAGAAACTGGAGGTAGACACATTGTATACTTTAGAAATCAACAGCACATCAATTCCTTTCTTTGAAGATGTACTTGGCTCAGGTGTGACGGTAAACACTCGTCACCCTGGGAGATAGGAAAATAAGGTGGAGAGGACCAAGAAAGGTTTCAGGCTAGTCTGGTCTACATAGTGAGTTGGTTGGGTGTGGTGATAAATACCGGTAATCTTAGCACTCAGGAAAATAGGACAGGGGACTAATAAAAAAGTTCTAGGCTAACCTGTTCTACAGAGTGAGTTAGCCAGCTTGGGCTATCCAGCAAGACCCTGTCTTGAAAAGCAAACAAGCAAGCAAACAAAAAGATGATATCACTTTGTCAGGACATGGAGCTTGGGTAGCCGAGGAGGAACCTCATCTCTGTCTCCATGGACTCCTGTGATCTGACACCCTTGTCAGAGTCTGTACAACTGTACCTGGCAGCCTTGTGTCCCTCTCACCATCCATAGCCACAACTACACGTGTGCACGTGCACACACACACACACACACACACACACACATGCACACACGCACACACGCACACATGCGCACACACACACACACACACACCTGAGCATGGACCAAGGCTATTCCCATGTTGTATTTTTAAGTTATTCTCTTGGTGGTTTCAATGGGGATGGGAAACCTCTGTGATTTCCTGCTGTTTCATTCCCTCCTTCCCAGTAGGCTTTCTGACTGAGTCTTTTAAGAGAGCTGCTGGCTAGGCAGGAAGTAGCTACCAGAACACAGTCCACACCAGGTCAGGGAGAAGCAGAGCAGAAACAGCCATGATGCGGCTGTCTTTAAGGGTGGACTAACAAAAGAGATAGCACGTGGAGGTCCCAGTCAAGGGCAGAAGGAGGTGTCCGAGGCTCCCCTCCCTCATCCCACTGTTAACATGGGCTACAAAGCTCAAGTCTTTATTACAGAGAGAGAGAGAGAGAGAAAGAGAGAGAGAGAGAGAGAGAGAGAGAGAGAAAAGGTAGCCTCAGCAGAAGCGGGAGTCAGTAAGAGGGAGAGAGGAGAGAGCCACACGCTGAAATCAATACCGCACAGGACAAGCATTATCCCATGTGGAACACCTCGAGCCTCTGCCTAGAAAATTTGATTGGATCTTCAGAAAAACCTATTAGTGTGTTGTCAGGACCTTCTGGTGATAACTGACCAGCTCTTGCCAATCGATGCTCTTCACTTGTGGAGCTCCTGATTTCTTAACAGTATAATTGTTTTTTTAATAACGGGCCAGCTCACCCACTCCAGCAAGCCGGAGTCAAAGTCAGACTCCCAACGTGGAATGTGGTGAAACTCAGGGCTCTGGCCTCTCTGTCCTAATTGCACAATTACTTTACAGAGCATCGATGATGGGGGGCTGCCGTGGGGCTGTGGGGAGAAGGGCCTTTTTCATCTGGGTGAAGTTGTGGAGAGAGGTCACGGAAGTAATTATAGGAGTCAAAATTATGTGCAAATGAAACCATTCTTCACAAAAGAGTTTATTTATTTGTAAAGAAAAGTGGCCCAAATTGGGCCACCCCAAGACGGCAAGGACACCATGAAACAACAGTGGGGATTAGTCATCACTTATTACAGCTTTTAAATTTGCAACTCAAGAGCAGGAGGTACATTTTATCAGGGTTCTAAGTGCCCTGGGACAACAACATCATTCTTGCTCACTGGTGGTGCCTTGAAACTGAGACATCAAAGCACTGGAAACAATTACAAAGGACTGGGAACAATTCGAGATTGAGGTTCCTTACAGGAGAGCAGGGCTCAGGGAGGCAGCGATTGCCCAAGGTCACAGGCTGAATAGAGGAGGTCCAGCTGGAAACACTACTCAGGTCCCCAGCTTTGCAGCTCATCATCACCACCCTACCTACCCCTCTACCCAGGCACAAAAACAAAACAAAACCCAAACTGGAGCACAGCCGTGGGGCCCAGAAGACAGCTGGCCTCTAAAGCCTGGACCATCACTGGACAACTTGCCCTGCAGCCACATATACTGATTGCAACTGCTCTTGCCATACAAGGGAAGATCAATGCCTAAAGATGGTGTTTAATTGAACACTTAATATAGCTCAAGTGTTCTGTGCTCATCTGGAGTAGAACAGCTCACCACGCTGAGCCCTCAGGTGCCTGGGGGGTGGAGCCTTGCGAAGGGGTCAGCTGCCCACCTGCCAGCTCTGCTCCTTCCCTTGGCTGGCTTTCCTCCAAAGCCTGTTTCACATATGTAGGGAGAGGAAGATTCAGGAGAGGGGAAGAAACAGAGGGGGAGTGAGAGAAGGGCAAGGTGAGAGAAAAAGATGAAAAGACACAAGGGGTGGGGATGAGAAATAAGAGGTGGGGATAGGAAAGAACAGGGGTGGGGATGTCTTGGAAATCTTTACAGGGCCTAGAACCTCAAGATTCTAATGAAGCTGGCTTCCACTGTGACAGCATGCAGCCCATACTGCCCACACTTAAGGCCTGCCTGAGGTTTTTTTAAAAAAATTAGTTTCCTTGTAGCTTGCTGATTTGTTGACAATGGTCTTTTTGTAGGTGTTTAATTGAATACTTAACACATTTGATTGGACAGTTTTTTTTTGATTTTTGTTTTTTTGTCTCCTTTGGATTTTGGAACTCCCATTTATTTCCTTTCCAGAGATCAGATGCGTTCACAAGCCCAGGAGGTGTTAGTTACTGTGATATGGGTGTTGTACTTATGGACCTCAGAGCATTGTATTTATGGATGAATCAGCCTAGAGAGATAACAGGGCAGGAGGGGAAAGACAAAACAAGCAAAAAGAGCCCATAACTTTGACCAGGATAGGAAGAAGCAAAATTCAAATTCAACAAAGCACACAGGAGGAGTTATAAATGTCTTAGAATTGCTGGCTTAAAAAAGAGGTAACAGGCTATACCTGCCTATTTCCAGAAAAGAAGCAGACAGAAAACACATCCAATCATAGATGGTTTCTTATTATCCAATCACAGATAGTCTCTCATCATCTAGTGATTTTCGAGTACAGAGCCAGGATAGGCACTTGGCTTTGGAGATAGGAGCTGGGTCTGTGTCTACCTTCAGGGAGTTTACTGTTTTACTTGGGGAGAAGGAAAGTAAATAAACAGTCCAGATACGAAATAAGGAGGTAAGAAGGAGGGACTGAAAAGGCGAAGGGACGAATCCTGAATTAGCCCCCAGGAGGGACTCAAACTCCTCCCGACCCTCCATCATTTTCCAAGGCACAGAGGTAGGAAGGCTGCTGAAGTAGCTTGGGTGCATAGAACAGTGCGGAGCATGGAGTAGGACTGAGGTCCAGAGTGAGGGGAAGGCATGTTGTGAGCAGTTGAGTTGATGGTAAGCCCAAAGTCAAGCAGAAGCCTTGCCTGAGCAAGGGAGGGACCTACAGCAGGTCCTCAGGTCTAGTGATGGGGGTGGTGGGCAGAGAGACTGGAAGCCAGGGTAGAGAGGCTTGGGGGCAGGCAGGGTTGGTGACGTGCAAATAACAAGGGTAGGTGGGATTTGAGAAGCATTTAGCAGATAATGGGCAGGGGCTGGTAAGTACTGGAGGTGAGTGACAGGAGGGGGAGAATGGAGAATGAGATCACTTGTTGGGGGAGGGGGTGGCTGATGCAAATGAACAGAGGCAGGGAATAAAAGGGAAGATATACTCTGGGGAAATACCATTCCCCCCCCCCCCCCAAGGCTCAGGACCCCTGGTAGGATTCCTACAGCAAGACAGTGTCCACTGAAAACTTGCCAGGAACCCCTACCAAAAACTCTAAAAGGCATTGGATTGTCCCCAACAGATTTTTGATACCTTTTAGAGTAGGCACTAGCTAAATGGGGAACATGGCCCCAGAGACCAGCCACTATGCACTCCTTCTGCCTCACAGGAAAGTATCTTGAAGGGCAAAGAGTAGGCCCATGCTGGGAGAGGGACCAGGATCCTGCTGTTATTCATGTTTGAGAGAAGTCTTGGAAATCAGCTCATGAATACCCCCAGCTCTATTTGGAGTCTACTAACTGGCTACACAACCGGGGGGGGGGGGGGGGGCGTTAAACTGAGACACAACTATCTACCAATGACATCTAACTCACTGAGGTAAAGTGCATGGCCCAGAGCTGACACTTTCCTACTGGAGAGAGCAATAAAACCAAGTGCTGTGGAAATCTGAGTTAGGTAAACCTGAGATCTTGCCACGGCTTCATTTGGTCCAGGCTTCAAAAAAGGTGGACACTCTCTAATGAAATTGCCAAGATTAAAAAGAGAGAGCTCATTTCACACACACACGTGGCTGGACAGACTTCAATTCCCCCAACTCCTAACCAGAGGCCTGTCCGTCATTTGTGAGAAGCCAACAGCCTCCAAAGCAGAAGGGATGGTGCTTCTCTCTCTGTCTTCAAGGTTGGCAGATGGAAGACAAACGAGGGCGCTTTGGTTTGGGGACAGCATGAATGAACCACACGTGTCCTTAAGTAAACCAGAAGCCCTCCAAACATGCTGACCGTTTGTTCACACAAAAGCCAGGCTGGCATCCCTCTCGCCCAGCCATGTTCACGGTGGAATCCTTAATGCATTGTGAGTGTTCAATCAAACTTTTAGCAGTGAAACTCTAGGAGCAGAAAGCCAGCTAAGCCCAAGTGGTCCCTTTGCTTTTCCATCTTTTGTGGCTGCCTGACTGTGCTCTTCTGGGTTTTGTTGTCAACAAACTCCTGGCTCGCCTTTGAGCGCTCCAAATTATTGAAAATGACTACAGCTTAAGACTGGCAGGATGATTGTTAAAAACAGCCCTGGCATTAATCATAGCTTAAGAGCTTTTGGAAAATGATTCTAATTCAGAAGGGGTGGCTTACAAAGAGGCTTGTCGAAAGTGAAGCAGACATCAAATTCTGAAAAGGAAAAAAAGCCTCCTTGGTACCCACACCTGGCTTCTCCTGCATTCCAGCTGGCAGAAGTAGGAGGGGGAGATGGGGGAGGGTGGACGGACAGACAGCTTACCTTGCCAGCTAACCCCGAGGGAGACCACCTTTGGGATTTTCTCACTTAAGCTCTTCCCCAATCTGAGGACCTTGAAATGGGAAAGACTTTGGGTGAGGGCACCCACAGATTTAAGTATTCCTGGCAGTCCTTGGGATGAGGAGGAGGAGGCGGCTTAGGAGTCTTGTTTTCTGTCAACAGTTGGGGTGCCTTAGCCCGATGCTAAAATAAACTGTGCACATAGAGGCAGCTGCCTGGGCAAACACATGGTCAGCACTTGCAAGGAGCCAGGCTCTCGCAAAAAGACAAAACGAATACTTCTGCCTTTTGCCTGCCTGGCACAACAAAGGAGAATGATTTTTGCCATCAGCATTCTCCCTATCGTGGAATCATTGCACAATTTAGTATGATTAATGGTTTCCATTTAGGAGGAGCTGAGAATAAAACAGTGGGGAGTGGTGGCACTGAGCTGGGGATGCTTGCTATCGAAATGAGAGGGAAAGGGAGAGAAATGGCTGGTGCCTGCCAGCCACACCCCTCTACCTTCACTTCCAGGCACAGTAGGGGGCCCATGGCTTTTGTCCTGAATTTGCATCAACAGTCCAGAAGCTGCAAGCCTAGGGTCTTGTCCTTCTTGCAGCTTCCCCCCCCCCCTTTTTTTTTTTTTTGCAAGTATTTTCCCAGTATTTGAAGCCACTCCCTTCTGGGCTGCCCAAGGGAATATCCTTCCCAGAGACTTCTAACTAAGGGCTGGCTGAGAGTTGGCAAGGTGATGGGACTGCATAGCCAAAGGGAGCAAAGCTAACTATGCCACTTCTTGGCATTCCTGATTGGCCACGTGGGTAAGGAAGGATCCCACCCTTGTGCTGAGAGGGCAGTGGTAGCCTCCGACATAGCCTTCTGTCCCTGGGGCACCCAGGCTGGTGAGGTGAGTCTCAGCTCACCTCTGCTGACTTCTTTTCCGCATCGCATCGTAGCATCTTTTCTGTCCACATGTGGAGATAACCGTTTCTTCTCTCACACGGCTGTAGGCAAGTGCTGAGACACAGGACTCCAGAGCCAGACTTTTGGGTGCGGATAGAAACCAACCAGGAAAACAGAATTCAAGAGGGCCTGCGCGGTTTTTTTTTTTTTTTTTTTTTTTTTTTTTTTTTTTTTTTTTTTTTTTTTTTTTGAGGAAGAGGCTTTGTAACTGAGGCCAGAAAGGGGGAGAACTGGTGATCTTGGCTGGGTCTAACCTGAATCCGGACCCTTCTTGAGGCTTTGGTGTCTCTGCAAGGAAATCTATTATTTTCCATAAACGGTCTTAAATGTCTCCCGGCTGCATTTCTGGCTGTGTTAAGGATCAAGCCATCAAGAACAGCTGTGAGCAGCAGCAATGGGCTTTGGCAGCGAAGTAGGAGCAAAAAACCCAAGTAGGACATTTCAGTTGACAGTAATGGCATTTTCCCTTCCTTGTCCAAACGATAAAAGATTCATGCTCCTAACTGCGACACTATAGCTGCCCCCATCACTTTATTCTGGGAGAGGAGGTTAGAGAAAACAGGCCTAGAGAGAGGGAGAGAAAGAGAGAGAGAGAGAGATGGATAGTATTTCGTCACTAGCTAACAGAGACTGATTAGTGTAGAAGACCCCCATCCATAGCAATACTTTTTAATCAGGACTGCTGTGTCTGGGCAAACAGCTTTTGTGGATTAGCTAGACTGGAGCCTGCCAGCATCCGTTGCAAGTTTAAGGGATGAAATACACAACTACAGAGAAAACAAACCGAAAAGAGTAATAAAGTCACACATTTCAATATCCAGCAACCATTAAGGGATTTAAATATTTGCTTGCTATTAAAGGCTTGCATTAGGCTCTTCCAACACCAGCCCTGGAAGACTGAAATATCAATTACGGATCAATTTTCCCCCTAAGTAAACACTAATGCAGGATAAACAGTATTAGAAGATGCAATCGGAACATTGCTGACTTCAGGATGGACTTCCTGCTGGTAACAGCAAGTTTAAGCCTGGTGATTAATTAACCTGAGAAGATAGCACTTAAGGAAGATTTAAGGCAGGCATGTCTGAAATATGAGCGCGAGCCAGCATATGTATGGAGGACAGCCGGAGAGGTCTTGGCCCAGGGTGTGGGTTGTTTTGCTCCTTGGTAGTGGTCCTGATTCCCCAGGCCAATACTTTAAAGAATTAGGAGGGAGCAAAGGCAGGAATGAGGGTGTGTGTGTGTGTGTGTGTGTGTGTGTGTGTGTCACGTGCCCAAAGGCACTAGTCTTGAAATGAATTCCATTTGCATTTAAATAAGCAAGACTTGTAGTTCCTACACTGGCCACCAGGGGATTTACATTACTGTCTCTTGGGAATGAAAAGCAAAAACAAAACTCCTAAACAAATAAGCAAACAAAATATCACCCTTAAACCAGAGCATGCAGTTTCCTATTATACAAAAGAACCTGAGTGCTGATGTCAGTAAGAATCGAAAGCATTAGACATTCAGATCTGGACTTTGGGGTGCTCTTATCTTGGTGCCCACACCTTCCTTCATAACCAGGTGAAGTAGCGTGGGGACTCCAGCATCCCACAGCTCCTATCAGAGGTATGCTTTAGCATTTCTTTATGAGGACAAATAAGGCAAAGAACATTCTTTGAATTTTTCTAACCTGTGGAATTTCACTCTGAAGGGCCTTTATGATACATGTCAACATTACCTTACAGCCCTTACCAAAAAGATCATCCTCCCCCAAAGGAGGAACATGTACCAGTGCTAGCAGGTCTCAGAGACAGATGGACCAAGAATGCTAAACTTGGGGTGCACAGGCACACATCTTCAAGGCCTCACAAGGAGCTACCTCGTTGGGGATGGACCTGCAGAGTCAAAGCTTGAAATTGAGACTAGAAGTACAAAGTTGAGTCAGGCAACCAGCACTTGACTGCTGGCCCTTTATGCTCTGCTACTTGCTGAGAATTCACTCCACACCCTGAGAGTGGCTGTGAGTCTGTCTGGACAGTAGTGAAGAACCTCTTCTCCCATAAGCTGTGTGGTGAGGTCAGGTCATCTCATCACCATCTTGGAATTTTTTTAACTATCCCTGAGAATATGGAAGTCACTGAAGGAATCTGGCTGCCAGTTCTTTATGATTAAATGTTTGTGGCATCTTGGCAAACAGGTGCATTAGGAATCTGAGGCCACATTTTTATAGCACAACAGAAATGTCTTACTTAAGGAGGGTCTTTTTACTATCATGTGGTGACTGTATGGTTGCTTTAAGGGTCTGGATGACAGACTCAGAGGAACAGCTCTCTATAGAGCAAGTCTATGGTATCAGAGTTACATTTCAACTAGACAGGGGACAGTGAAAGATTGCACCAATTAACACTGGGATATCACCTTGGGGTTCCAGTTGATGTATTTGGAGAACACAACCAGGCCAAACATTTCCTTTAGAGGAAGCAAGGACCTTATTTTCGTGCTATACTAAGAGGTACACAGGAAACGTATCAACTTCATACTAAGCCATTTCAGGCATCTTCTCATTTGCATGCCCTACTGTGCTTCAAGAGCCAAGCTACCACCTTGTATTTGCTTCAGTTCACTGACCAGCAGGATCCCTGCTCTGTGTGTTGAGGTTGAATCTGGAGCCTCATGTTATAGGCAAGGAGATGGGTAAGGACATTGCACATACAGCATGTGGCTCAGAATATCTACAAATAAGTAACCATGATAAGAAAGCACTTAAATATTCTATGCAAAAGTTCACAAAGTTGTAAGGAGTCCACACAAATAGTTTTCTCCAAGGAGTGGCCAGTTCTTATAGCCACAGGCAACCTTGTCTTCTAAATCAACATTACAGTAGAATGCACACGTAATGAGTGCTTACTTCCTGTCTGCAACTATACAGCCCAAGCACCAATGTTTTCTCTTTTTGGTGTGCTGAAGATGGAACTCAATACCTCTTTGTCATTGAGCTGTCCTCCCAGCCCAGGACTGTGAATCTATCTATTTTCTGTCCCCTAATGATCTCTGAGGTTACAACAAATCCTGCCCTACCCAACAAAAGACAAAGATCCGGTGCCTTGGGTAACATGCCTGAGGCTTCACAGCTAGTAAAGGTGAGGGACCCTTATCTAAAGCCAAGTTTGGTCTACTCTTGCTCTTGAGTGCTATCCTAAATTGCCCTTGTCCTCTAGAGATATGGTAGATCATCTTCCCTGTTGATCTCTGCCTTTTGGCAAAAGCTGGGGGACGCTAATGGATTCCCAAAATTCTGCTTAGACTATGAGGACAGGCACAGGATGGATGCCATTCATGAGCACTTCACTCCTCACATGTCGATCTGCTGCCTAGGTTCACGGCCCTCTGCACCTAACTCACTTTTCTTCTCTAATGTTCTTGGACACCTGGCCAGGCTCCTGGCTCTTCCACTGAGTGGACTTGCCAGCTTCTGCTCATTCCCCTTCCCCAAGAAATCCCTACTGGTCTTTATTCTTGCACAGGGTGTGGCAATTACAAACCAGGTCACTTCACTGAGGAAACTGGTACCTTAGTCAGTCTCTTGTGACCACTTACACATGTTGGTGTCCCCCACAACCCCACAGTGCCGATGTGCCAGACATTCAGTGACTGCATAACTGATTCTGTTGGTGATGTTTTGCTCAAGAGACAGGCCAGAGACCAGACCATGATGTAAAAATCCCAAATGAGATGCCCAGCCTTTGTCTTTTCTGGAGCTTACCTTGTCTCTCCCTGCCAAACCTTCCTGGTTACCTGACAGACAGAGGGGGAACTCAGCAAGAGTTGGGTAAATGGTGAGAAAGGGCACTTTGGGGTGGTCGGATTTGTGCTCATGGATTACGAGTGTGGTCATTGCTAACTTCGCCTGCAAGGCAAGGATGATGATACCATGCTGCTGAGTCTCAAAGTCCACCTGGGCCTGAAGTCTCCAAAACCTAAATGGTAAGCAAGAACAATCCGAAGGCAGCCGAAGCAGCAGGTCACCTCTTCATTTTGTGAAAGGAGAGAATTTTAAAAGGAAGAAGACAGTATGAATTGTTAAGACACAGAATCCCAAAGAAAAAGACAGGTGGAGCAGGCAACACAGGGTAGGAGGTAGGTAGTGGGTGAAGATGGGGCGGGTGGTGGAGGACACATCCACAGGAGGCGCCATCCCCCGCAACTGTGCTCCGCACACCTGCACAAATCACCATGCCCACTGGAGGTGACTCCGTTTAGCTGAACACCGACTCTCCTGTCTACTGTGAGGGTAGAAGAGGGTAGGACAAGGATGAGTAGGAGAGAGAGAGAGAGAGAGAGAGAGAGGGAGAGAGAGAGAGAGAGAGAGAGAGAGAGAGAGAGAGAGAGAGAGAGACCCAGCTCGCAGCCAATTCCCAGCCACTACTGCCAGTGCTCTGGGCCCCACACAAGATCCTAGGAGAGGAAACTGGGACCAGAGGCCAGGTGTTTTAAGAATCCATAAAGAGATTTAAAGGATCACTTGTAACATTAATTTTTTTATTAAGAAGACAGATATTTTATAGTACTTCTTTTTTTTTCTTTTTTCTTTTTGTAAAAATGGTATACATGAACCAATACAAAATGCGAATGGGAACACACGGATGTGGAGTTTCTTACACTGTAACATGGTCCTTGTACACCTTAGAAACAGAACTGGCCTAGAGGGAAAAACAAGACGTCATCGTGACTAAAGAACAAGCTTATTTGGCATCAATTATACATCCTTCATTATTTTATACTCCTTTAAAAAAAACACAAAAAAAACCAAGTTTGTTCTTTCTTCACTCTAAAAAAAGTGATCAACCTGTACAAAGTAATACTCAACAATACATTTCAAACAGTGCACTGTATACTTAAGAAAAATACATAAACCAATATACAACTAAAATCCATAATTTCCTGTTTTTGCTTTGTTTTATTATTATTATTATTATTTATTATTATTATTATTTTTCCAATGTGTGGGGCCTACACTTTGCAATCTACCTGAGACGGAAAAACACCAATCGAAACACAGGAACCTGAGACATGTCAACATTGTAAGCCATAAAGTTACATCAGAACACTGCACTACTGTACACTTGTCAAAACAGAAAGATGGGCGGTCCCGAAAATGAGATGCCAATTCTGTGAACAATGGTAGTTTTTTTTGTGTTTGTTTTTTTTTGTTTTTTTTTTATATATTTTTATATATTTTTTTTTCTAAAAAGAACAGCTGAAAAACCCTTTCAACAACATGCTAACTGGTTGTCACCCTTGGATATGGTCACTATGGTCAGGATGGGTGCTAAGGGCTCGGAATAGATGTACATTATAAAATTCTTGAAAAAGGGATGTTCCTTGTGGCTTTTTTGTCTTGGTTAAGTGTCTAGGGGCAGGAGAGGGGTTAACAAAACACTGCTCCGTAATGAATTTTCCTTTACACACCAGTCCATTCCCAAAAGGCCCCCATATTGCAGTGGTTCTATCAGAAATTAAAATAAAGACAAGAAAAAGAAATATGCTTTCAAATAACAGAGTCAACACTTTTTTCCCCTTAAATAAATCAGCGTAAGTTTTCCACATAATGTAACAATAGTAAAAATGCACCTTGCAAAATGCAAAAGTACTGACTGAAAATGTTATATAATATATATTTATATATTTATATATATAGATAGACCTATCTTTTCTGATGCTGTCTTTCCAGAGGGACTGTTTTGGAGTCTGGAGATTACCGACACATGTGGTAAGAGTTTAGGTCCTGTCCTTCAGAACTCCTGCTGGATATCCTCAGTACTTCTGCAAACCCCCACTTAGCTTTAGAGAATGCAAAAGGTTCCTCCGCTCCTCTACCTTCCCCCAGGCTCCGGTGTAAGATATGTTCACAGAAACTTATTTTAGTAGCTGTGCGCTCTGACTACCATCATACGAGATGAGGAATTTTTGGCAGATGGTTCTTAAGGCTGAGGACAGAGGCCAGGCCTAGTGCACGGAAGATAGAAACACTCCCATTCTGAGTTTTGATTAAGTAACTGGAAATCTGTCCATGCAGCTTTCCCACCTCGGCTGGCTCTGACCTTTCCAGAACAATACTGGCCCTTCTTTTGTACCTCCTGCCTTTGTCAAGCCAAATCTGAAGGAAGGAGAGTGGAGCAGGGATTGGAGCTGGAACTCCCAGCAGGACAAGTGTCCCAGCAGGATGGTGTCTGTAACATACAGTACATACAGGACACAGCCCACTGCTGTCCTTAATAAGCACAAAGGGGGGAAAAAAACCCAAAACCAAAACAAAAGTAAGGGTAAAAAAAACCTAAACAAAACCTGTCCCCTCCAGTCAGTCACACAGCACACGGACTTGCTCTCTCCTGCATTAGCGAGCAGTAAGGCCAATTGGGAAAGGTGGATGGAAATTGTTGAGAGTAGAAATAACCAGAGCAGAACGTCATACCCCCTCCCTGCTTCCCCTCCTGTGGCATCTCAAATTTGTCCACTTACATAAAACGGACAGACCTCACCTGTCGGGTCTGTTTAGGGCAATGAGGAAGGAGGAGACCTTTCCACTCCAAAAACTTTCTGCACAGCGTGGGGTAATCTATACTGAGCCGCCTACAGATAAAGAATTAACGACAGATTCAATCTCATTGCGACACACCTCACTTGCAGATAACCCTGTACAGTAATGAAGATCCACAGCAGACGACAGCGTCTGGGTCACAGTCTACATTTCTAGTCTTCGCTGCTCTACGTATTTAAGACATGGGCAGCAGCAAAGAGTTTTCAGTGTTTTCTTTTTTTTTTCTTTTTTTTCTTTTTTTTTCTTCACCCAAATCTTTACGACAACAGAGAAGGATGCATCATGGAGACACTAAATTCTGAACTATGAAATCTAAACTGTGCTGGTTTTCCTTTTATGAAACTGAATTTGGAACAGAAAGCAGTCACTGTTAACACAAACAGAAGAAACTGGCGATGGGGAAAGCCTTAGGAATCCCAGCAGGTCAATTCCAAAAATTGGGAGGTTTGGGAGGGGGAGAAAAACAAACTTGATTTTAGGAAAAATAAATGCATAAAAAGGGCAAGAGGGAAGAAACACAACAAACGAATGAAAAACAAGGCACAGAATTTTCTGCAATCTACCGAAACCAAATCCAAGTAACCAAGTTTGACTTGGTAGGAAGAAATAGAAATGAAAAAAACCAAAACCCAAACCAAATTAAAACCAGATTAAAAAGAGGTGTCAAACAGCAGAGTGTACTTTCAAAGAACATTCTTTGTTTTTGTTTGTACATTGCAAATCCCAAGCCTTCCCAGTCTCGCATCTCTCCACCCACTCATAAAAAAAAAAACCAAAAAACAAAAAAAACAAAAACCAAAAACCAAAAAACCACACGAGCTTCTCGCAAGTTCCAGTATCACTGTCTCTTTATCATCTAAACAGGCCAGTTGGACACCTCATTGGAACAAAAAGGCTGATCTAGATGAAGTACTCTTTCTTTTCTTCAGAGTTGTTCTGTCCTCCTTCTGCATTGATTATAGCTGTGTCTGCGTCTGCTGCGTCATCGGCTCCTTTGGCTTCATGAGTGAAGTATGTACCTGAAAGATGAAGGGGTAAAGCACTGTGACTCTCTGGTGGCCTCTGTGTGAAGTGGTACAGAGATGGCAAGTTGCTTTATGGCCATCATCAGCCGAAGTGGTGTGCAGGCAGCAGAGGGGGAAAAAAAAACAATAGGAAGAAGAGAGCGGGGTGGGTGAGACAGATGGGAATCCCGGGCTGCAAAGGTAACCACTCCAACTGAGCCGCTGCGATGTAATTCAGCAAACGAGACATTAGAGCAGTGATTATGACCAGAGAAGACGTGAGTGGGGCTAAAATGCAGAAAGCTGGAGAGCTGCTGACTATCGCATTAACAGTGAACACCAAGGACCGATGACAAGAGATGTTCGCACATGGTTAAAGACCAAAGCAAGGAAGAGCAATTAGCCAATAAATGAATTAGGGCCCTGAAGATGCTTTTATTGCCACCCTGAACCAGTTACTCCGACCATAGTCTCCTGGTTTTATGAACTGCTACTGGCTACCCACAAGGGAGACTGTGCTTGAACTTGTGTAAGTTGTTTTCCCTGTGCCTTTTATTTCAGAGAGGGGCACCAGATGGAGGACATAATTTGACATTTTAAGGGCTGCAATGGAGGCTTGGGCTCTGTCTTCATGAACAAGGGATTTTTTTCTCACCATGTGACTGGAGCCTGGACCCGGATTCATGGATTTGCTAATTGTCACAGCCACTTTATAATGACAATAGACAGAACATTAACCAAGCTGGTGACATTTCTATCACCAAATTCCAAGCATTTACATGGAGAGAGACAAGACTTCACCTTGGAGTAGCAGGCAGGTAGAACGCAAACTGCCTGGTGTAATCTGATAGCCCTCTTACTGTTCTGACTCTAAAGATTCTTATACTTAAAAAAAGCCTGAGACATTTTGCCGAATTCTCAGATCTTAAAGTGATAAACTGAGCAAGCAGGTGGTCAAGTGCTCCCTTCCTGCATTCTCTCTCTTGCAGAGAGAGCTTGCGTGTGTATCCCCTTCCCCTGATCCTCCACAGATGCTGTGTACACTCTGCTCCACTCTCTGGCTTTACCAAGCTAAGCACTGAAAGGCAGAGGTTTTGGCCCCCATAGCTCCAGGGCTCCCTAACTGTTCTGTGCTTCAGACAGACACTTCTGGGTCCTAAAGGCTTTTGTTGAGTACCCTGGGCCTCCAGTGCTGGGCTCCAGGGACCTTCCCCAGACCCAAGTAACAATCAAGCGGTATGCAAGCGTCTATACCTCCCTCCCCCTCTGCACCAAAGCTCAGTGCACAGTTCTTGAGAAAAACAACCGAGAAAGACAAGGGCCGACAAAGAAAAGGAAGACTAAATTACCAGGAGGGGAGAAGAGGCCCAGAGCAGCATGAGGCAGAGAGGAAGAGCAGTGGCAAAGATGATTGCCCATCCAGTCTGCACAGTTGGTAAGTGTGATGATTAATGGCAATTTAAATCAATTGCCCCGATAATTTAAAAAATACATATTTATGTGGCTTTTAAGGCAAAGGATTAAAAAAAAAACCAACAAAGCCTGGGCATATCACATCAAGAAGGAAATATTCTGGCTCTGGGGACCAGCTTACTCAGAGTTCAGGGGCAGCAAACCGGTCCTCCTGTCTCCTGGGAATCAAGCAGGCTGTGGCTATGTTTGCCATGCATACAATCTTCCAGGGCTCAGGCCACTTGTCACACCAGCCCCGACTTTACCATTTTGACTCTATCCCCAAATGTAGACTGGAGAACTGTAGACTTAGACAGCTTTGTATTTAGTGGGAACCAAATCCTCCCACAGAGTCCTCAGCAGCAGTTGCTAAGGTTTCTCTCTCCACCTGCCTGAGCCCCCTTCTCCCGGTTTTAGGAACCACACAGGCTGTGCCATCCTTTACACAGGCTGACTACTAATGACCACAGTGAAGCCCCCCCAGTGCCAGGGCTGTGGTGACGTGTTTGCTCCAGCCTGCCAGAGCACCTTGCTTACCTTTATGTCTGGCAAAATAGCGGCCCAGAATGATGAGCAAGCATAGCATGGCAAACACCACCACGGCCACGACGCCGCCAATCACTGCGTGGTCCACTGCCCCAATGGTCCCCTCTTCACCTGCTCGAGAATCTGTTGAAATCAGAAGAGGAACAGGGATGTAGAATGGATGACAAGACACCAAGAGCCCCAGGGACAAAGCCTCCAGGGTCAGAAGGTCATGTTCTTTTTTAATGGAGGAGTCAGAGAGAACAAACCAGATGGATCAAGTTACAGGTAGGGAACAGACTGACCTGTCCAGTACTGAATTGATCTGTTCTCCCCACAAGGCAATTTCATTAGAGGTAGCACAGGAGTGCTACTGCACGGGATAGAAACTTAGGGAGCTGTGGGGGAGGGAAGGTGGTGGATTCTGCCTGTTCGCATCTATTCTTAGCGTCCACTGTACACATCCTAGAGCTTCTGGATCCTAATAATTAAGGAGGGTGACCTAACTATTTATGGATACCATGGAGAGTACCTTCAGGCTATCACAGGAACTGGGGGCAGTGGGGAACAACAGAGGCCCCACAGCTCATTTCCTTAGAACAAGCATAGGGAAGGCAGGCAGGCTTGTGAAGACTAAAGGCATACAATATGCTGGCCATATTTACAAGGTGTGAGGAGGGAGAAAGTCTTGATTTAAGATCTAAAAACCTAATTAAAAAAAAGGAAAGAAAGAAAAAAGAGAAAAAAAGAGAGAAAAATATATGGTGGAAAGAAATACTTGTCCACCACCACAGACAGTTTTGATATTATTTAACCCTTCAAAATGTAATTAGTTTTCTCTTATAAACCTCACTCCCTCAAGGTGTCCCCTTTGACTCTTTGGCTGGGGAACAACTTCAGAATGAACCCAGAATGAGCTATGGTGATGCAGAATGGAGGCATGGCAGGGTAAACAATTGTAATTTAGGAATGTGGCTACATCACCCTTTGCTGAAATCTTAATGGCACCTGAGATTTATAACATAGTAAAAAACAATTATTCTCCCGTTGATTAATACATTAACATTTTGGAGGGGAAGCTAAACCATTGTCTTTTTTTTTTTTTTTTTTTTTTATTGAGTCAAGTACGACACCTCCATTAAAATGATTTACTGGCTGTACCTTACAATTTAAGCACAGCAGCAACAGAAACGGTAAAAATCTTTTAACTTTACATGATTTGTGAAGTCATATGTGAAGGATTTACCATTTAAATCTTTCAGTACATGAAGCACATGGCCTATAAATCTGCCCCCCTTGTAGTTGCTGGATGCCTAAGAGAAATGCGTTTCACCGGGAAGACCGAGAGTGCAAATTCAAGTCAATTTCTAAGAAAGATTTATCTCTGTCTCTCTCCAAAGAACAGAGCAAATCTCTGAAGCCTCCACCTCTAATAATATTTGAAGTTTATCGATCAAGTGTGCAGATCCGTGACAGCTAAAGGTAATGGTACTCTTCTGAGCCGAAACCTGATACAACGTTTTCAGCAGGAGGGCAGGGCTTACACTTTCTATCGATATTTCCAATTCTGCTTGGAGACTAAACACGGAAGGATGTGGAGAAATAACTCGTGACTGTGGCTTCTATGGAAAGTGCTTTAATTAAAAGAGTTTCAATTAAAATGTGGAGTATTTAAAGGGTTCCATGGAGTTAGCTTTGGAAGGGCTACGGAATAACTCAAACCTCAAACTCCAACAGAAATGCCAAGTCAGAGGCAGCAGCAGGTCGCCCGGACAACAGGATGATGGGAGTTTAATTGGAGGATGGAGATGGGTTGGAGGCAGAGCGCTGCAGCCAATTAGTCTACTCCGTGATGTGCAAGCCTCTTCAGCAACATGTCTAATAAGCTCTGCTTGAGATGTGGTGGTGAGGAATCTCCTTCCTGTCTCAGCCCAAGTGTTGCTGACTGCAGACAATGCAGCCTCTACTGTCCAGAAAGTCCTTTCCATAGGCCAGAAGGTGATCATGGAAACGTTTTGCCTTTTAAGAAGCAGCCTGTTAATGGGAAGTACTGTGTGGGGGGTGTACATTAATTACTGTTTTTGTTCAGGGACAAAACACCGGCCTCAAATAACATAATGGAAGGCTTGCTTTGGTTCCTATTTTGAAGACATAGTCCATCATGGTAGGGAAGGAAAGTGGTAGGACTGAGTGGGGTGGCTGGTCACAAGGCATCCCCAGTTAGGAAGTAGGAAGAGGTGGACGCTGGTACTTGGCTTGCTTTTTCCTTTCTATTGGTCTGGAGTCTGGTCCATGGAACAGTGCCACTCACATTTAGGATTAGGCCTCTCTTTTCAGTTAAATCTTTCTGGAGACATCATCACAGACACATCCATGAGTGTGTTTCCATGGTGATCCTAAAGCCAGTCAAGCTGCTGATGAAGAGGGGCATCACAGGGTGGTACTGGATCCTAGTACCTGCTGGAGGATCACTCTCTACATCATGGAGACACAACCCACCGCAAAAACTTAAATGTTCTCACAGGGACGAAGTAACAGCAAAACCTGCCAGCTATGTTTTCCCTTGTGGGAATGAAATCAACTCATCTTCAGTTGCTTCAAACCGATTGAAGTTTGACTTTATTTTAACAGACTCAGAGTGTCTTCGACTTGGGGCAAAATGATAGAGAAGAGGGAAAACAGCTACACGAGGCAAGGAAGAGGGGAGGAGCCACTGTAAGAAGACATGAGAGCACATGGACGTTTCTCAAAGCTGTTTAAAACAGTCCCCAGCCACTGGAGACAGGCAATTCCTGTCCAATATTAAAAGAACAACTCTTCCATCTCCAGAGAGACGTGGTGGTGGTTATGTATGAGTTTTGGGGAGGGGTAGGTGGGGGAAGGGGAGGAATATGGAAGGACTGTAAACCTTCTCAAAACAAGGGTGAAGGCCGTCATCTGTAGGATTCCTTACGTAAGCCAACTACTCATTTGACCTTTGCTCCCCAAGTGTACTCCGTCTGGCTATTTCCCCTGTACATAGTCCACACTAAATACCTGTTTGAAGATTTATCTTCCCCACACTCAAGGACACACAAACACTTTTCAGATACTTATTTATAAGCGTAATCTCTCTATATTCACTTTGATCAGAAAGTTTACTACCGCTAGTTAATCATCAAGACACTTTTCCTACCTTCAATTACAGCAGATGGGCACAGAGGGTAACTGATGTTTAATTTACAGGGAACACTGCTGGTTATGAGCTCCTCACCGCCTCTTCCCACCTCCCCTCCACCCCACGCCCACCCCTGGCTGACCATGGGAGGCAGTAATAGAGCTGTGACTGTTCCTAAGTGCCTGTCATGGTCTGGCTTCCCCTGTGGAGGGAGAGCAGTTGTTTCTTATTGTCCCTTCTGTTTCCTCTTGTGGGATGGGAGGCGATTCCAACGGTGCTGTGGATTGGCTCAAAGTGGTAGGGGTGATGCTGGTCATCTGCTACAGGGTGAGCACCACCCGGACCTGCAGCTGACACCTTGCTGGTTATGGAGAGCAGCAGTATTTGATGCCACAGGGATGCACTTGGCTGACAGGCACTGGATTCAAACAGGAGACTGTGGGAGGATCCCTGGTCAAGTCTGCCAGCCTCCATCTCTCCTGTTCTGCTCATGTGGTGAGAATTAAGACTGGGTCTTGAGAAATTGCTAGGTGGAAAAGGCCATGGGCATCTGTCCCCATCAGTGGAAGGTCTTGTTCCTTTGAGGAAGTACATGCATCCATGTAGGTCCTGTCCCCTTTGTTGTCTGCTTTGCTGTGGCTTCTCAGGTGAAAAGTGAATGGGGTGTGTAAAGCTCTTATAAAGGAGCCTAACTTCAGGCAAAGGGAAGCTTCTTGGGCTTGCACAATCTTGTCTTCTTGCTTCCTAAGAGGCTACAATTCTTCCTCGTGTATAGTCACCAGTGTTACCGTGTTTCTATTTTGGGATAAAGGTGTATGTACCCTTGTCGTCCTGGGGAGGAATGCCAAATACAAGCATGGTACATGCATATACAAAAACAGTCATTCTAATTTCAGGCAACCACTGTCTGTGTGAAGTTAACCTCCATACACAAATTCAGGTGAGTGAGCTGGACGTAAAGTCTAAACCAGACAACACTGAAAGCTGGGCGAGTCAACACTTGGTTGCTGTACAACTTCTGGTTTGCCTGGTACAACTTCTGGTTTGCCTGTTCTGTCCCGTCCCATCCTGCACCACTTCTATAGTTCTAAGGGTGACAGATACATCACAAGCTGGTTACAACTGTGAGTTAGCTTTTCTTCTGGCAAAAAGCTGAAACTACTTGGTGAGGGAGGAAGAATGTGTGTGTGTGTGTGTGTGTGTGTGTGTGTGTGTGTGAGAGAGAGAGAGAGAGAGAGAGAGAGAGAGAGAGAGAGAGAGAAGGGAGTGAGAGAAAGAGAGGGAGGGAGGGAGAGAAAGAGAGGGAGGGAGGGAGAGAGAAGGGAGAAAGAGTGTGCACGTGTGAGGGAGAGGTTCTGGGTGAAGTTTCTAAGTTGCTTGCAGAGTGTCAAGTTGGCAACAGGATGAAACAAACCAACCAAACAAAAACAAAACAAAACGCTCTGCCATAGCTTCAACCACCCTGGCCTTAGAAATCTCGGAATAAGAAATAAAAGAATGAAAAATAAACAAAAATACTTTCATCAAAATCCCAGGGATGTCCCAAATTGCTCAGCTTCCTGCAGCTCAGTGAGGTTGAACTGACCCAAGGGCAATGTGAATGGGGATAATTCTGAAGACCTGATTGGACTTCAGGTCCCTTTCCACCCCTCCATCACTCTCTTTTTCTACTTGCATGAACTCCTTCAACACCTGAAGTGGAGCACTCCTTCACACAGCACTCCCCAGCCTGTGCTGCCTGTATGGATCAGGCATGTGTGAAGGGGCAGGTTGCTGTGGCTACCTTACCACCTGGCAGGAGATGTGCCACATGAACCGCCAGGAGAATGCCATGATCTTGGATCTGTCATAGGCCTTGATGGCTGTGTTGCCAACGCAGGGGTCGATGAGTAACCAGGGAATGGCTAGGATGTCCTTGGCAAGCTCCTGGCAAGGAAGGACTAGCAGAGGGACTCACTAAGCAGACCCCTCGTGGCAACCTCAGGCTGCCCATCTGGAAACCCGGGATGTAGAATCAAAGCCCCCTGCTTTGGAGAAGGTGGAGGGTACACATGCAGTGTCAGCTACGATGGCCGTAACTGCACTGCTGTGCCTGCACATCTCAGGCTTCCTTGGTGCAGGCTAGATATACTGCTCCAGTACCCACTGATCTATTCTCTTGGGTCCTGTTTAAAGTGGGGCAATTCTAGGCCTCCCACTCCCCCAGGGGCCTCTCCTGCCCAGGGATGACTTAAGCTTCAGCTGAGGCTGACATTTTGCAACAGCTCTGTGGCTTGGTGCAGTGGAGGTCTCTCTGGACAAGTCAGTTTAATTAAAAACTCTTAGAACTGGTGTTTATGATGAAACTGCTGCCTCTGGCTTCCTAGAGCTGGACGGATTAGTCTATCTCAGAAAAGGCTTAATGACTGTGATGTCACTTGCTACCTCTTGCTAAGGACGAGGGAGGGGAAGCTGGCTGGTGGTATATATTCCAAAGCTGAAGCAAAAATGTAAAACAAAGCAAAACCTCAAACAAACCACACACACACACACAAACACACACACACACACACACACACACACACACACTGCGCTATCTGAAAGGTAGCTACCTGTTCTCATCACCTATGGTAGCTCTCACCTAAGGCAACCGAGCTAAGCTTGTGCTTTAAAAGCACAGCTTTATTACTGGAGGGGAACACATTGAATGGCAAGCGCTGACAAAACGCCACGTTGTTTGCTAATCCTAATATGTTATTCTTCTTTTAAGATTTGCTTTTCTCAGCACCAATTCAATTATAGATGCTACAAATCCTTCTGACATTTAATTCCCTCTTGTCAGAGAGTAGTAAATGTATACAGTACATGCACAGCTTTCCCATTAAGATGTTAATATATATTGGAGCACACTAGCCTTTATGCAGCATAACCTTCCCTTTCCATCTTCTCAGAGAAGGGAAGAGAAGGCATCAACATAGGCAAGAAAATCATGAAGATTCCCATAGAGCATGCCAGGCGGCCAGCATCAGCCATCAGCTGCATTCGATTCTAGCAATGTCATGCTGCTATTCTGACACTTAAGAGGGGCTGTGTGAGGCCACTGCAAAGAAAACCCAAGGTCGTCCTCAGTGTGTACCTTGGATCTCAGTATATGCTCATTTAAATGACAACTGTGCAGACAGTAGCTGTACACTCTCAGTGACCAGGACTCAGGCTCTCCCTGCCTGCCAGTGCCTAGGCACAAGGGACGCGGGATAGGAGCTCATTTGCCATCAGAGCTGGGCCAGAAGCTGAGCTTCATTCTATCCTGTGTGACTTCAGGCAGGTCAATCACCTATTCTAAGACATTGGCCCCAATGATCTTCTGCCATGGTTGCTGTCAGGGCCTAGAGTAGGCTGTTGGGACTTGATGTCTGCTGAGCCTTAGTGTACTCTATAAAAACCTGAGGAAGATCTTACCACTGATCCTAGGCCAATGTTTGTCAGCTCTTTAGGAACAAGGGTCACCAATCTGTCATTTCACTTATACAGAATTGACATGTGCTGTAGCTGATGGCTTTGCTCTTCTCCATTGTGATTAAGGAAGCACCAGGTCATCGGATGCACTTTATGGTTCAGGTATACTATTTGAGGACCAGAATGTTAAACCCTCCACAGATAAAAGTCAGGACCAGTCTTTGAAAATGTTGACACTTGGTTTAGTTAATTTAGCTATCGGAAGAAATGGCTCCATGAAGCTGTGCCAATCCAGAGGGACCCTGGGCCACTCACTCATCTTGTAACAGGACACTGACAGTGGGATCACCTTGTCTGTTTTAAGCAAAGGGGAAGCACTGAGGACAACACTGGGGTTTTCCTTATAGGAACCTGGTAAGGAGGACAGAGTGTAACCGGCATTCCCACTAGAATCTGTCTCTATAGATGCTTCGGTGGGCCTCAGGCATTTAGGGGTGTGAGGAGGATGGAATCATGAATGTGGTGAAGTCACCCCAAAGCAGTGTCCAACCTGTGGAAATGGAACTCACACTTTGCACTGTGGCTAGCAACTTTGTAGTCTGAAGGAAAGGTTTGGTCTATTTGGCCATGACCACCTTGCTCCCCATGGTTAAAACAGTTGCATGTTGGATTATGGGAAACTCACTGACCATGAGCTTCATGAGCTCTCATAGATCTGATTTACACTAAACTTAAGATCCTTCTATTTCAGCTCCCAAACACTGATGTTACAGGTATGCACCAGGGAGCACATCTTAAATTTTAAAGACTGAAACTTCCATGTCTTAACTCTTCTCAAGCATTAGTTTATAACAACATTTAGGGCCACCTCAGGGGGAAATGAATCTCATCATTTAGGGAAGTCTATAGGGCAGCTGCACTGCAAACATCAGAGCAGGGCAGAATGGACCTTCTCAGAAGAGGAGGGTGCTTAATTTAATGATTAAAATAGTGTTTCCAGGTCAGTTAGCACACATGACTGTGTACCTGATAGGCTGCTCAGAGCCCAGCTTTCTCCTACACATTCCCTGATGCCCACCCTAAAATGAATGAAAAGGGGCCAGGAGGAATTGTATTCTCGAGATTCCAGAGTAAAGGAAGCTGTGGTGTTCTCTAAGTCTGGGAACCCTGAACCAGAGGACCCGCATTTAAATTCTGTCTGTGTTAAGTTGCTTGGGCCCCTGTGGCTGCCTGCTTTCTTCATTTATGAATGATCAACCCTCCCTTAACTAACCTGCAGGAGTTTCTTGAGGATCCCCTGCAGCTGCAGCTCATCTCATCCATCAGGCCGTCCTGTCCCCGCTCTCTGGGATGCTTTTCTAAACTGGCCTCCACCTTCTCCTGTCTCAGCTCTTCATCTATAACTACTTGGTGTTACTTTTCCATAGTCACAATCAATGTGGATAAGCAGTCTGTGTTCCCCAATGGAAAGTTATCATGGGGTGGCAGGACGAACCTGTGAGATCCAAGGCTGGTCCAACTCCTACTGGGTCTTATTTACCACCATGTAGTAGGGGCCAGCCCAGAGCCAAGCACATGGTGCCCAAATGCTTTTGTGGAATAAAAATTAGGTAATCTATAAGAGGGCCAGGGGTATTGCTTAATGGTAGAGTCTTTGTTTACTTCTCCTCTTGACTTATTGTCTATCAAGGAAATTAAACAGCCTGTTTTCCAAACCAGAGTCATACGTCATGTGGTGCTCACTAACTGGAGAGTTCCTCCAAAATGCAGTGGCTACTGAGTGTCTGTGTGTGTGCTTGCATACACAAATGTGTTCACCTGTGTGGGGATGCTCAAAAGCAGGAGTCCATATACTACACCCTGCCTGTGAATCCCTGGATATGAGGGCTAGGATGTAAAGTTCAGACTTCCTCTGTAATCCACCTGGGGACCCAAGAGCTGGTTCACCGGGATTGCTCCCAACACCTAGACAGGGGTGGTGGAAGACAGGTAGAAGCCCGCCCCTCCCTGGTATGTTTCTGTGGCTTGTGAAGGGCATTGGAGGGTTTTTCCAGATCGCTTTCTCATTTTGAGGGTAACAAGAAAGCAGCGCTGGAATGCCATGTTGGTGCCCTGCTTCCAAAGCTGAAGACGGATGGTCTGCCCAGCTGGTGCTGAGGGCCATTCTCTGCCACACTATTTACCACCTCACTCCACTGAACAGTTCCCAGAGGCTCCTGCACTGCTGAAGGGAGGGAGGCAGTTGGAGACATTTTTGTTAAAGTTTTAAAATAAAGTAGAAGGATAAATATGCTTAAAGCTATTCTATTCCACATGGGTGGCAGTAACCACCAGCTGTCACTGGGAAACAGCAGATGTAATTGATAAAACAATTCAAAACTAGTGCGGATCTATCGTCAATAAAGTTAACACCCAAAAAGTAAATAAAAGGGTTCAAGGAAGAATCAGATAAGCCCCCAAGTTGGCCAATAATTAAATCAGTGAACTAGGAATGGAATCTTTTTTTAAAATGCAGATTACAAAGGAGGATCAGCCGGGCATCCCGCTTTGTTGGTTGAGGGCGGCATACCATATGCTGCCTATGAAACTGTCATTAACTGAGGCAGGCACCGGGGAATGGAGGTGGGGGCAGGGCAGGGGAAGATCCGAAAGTGTGAAACATTAATCCCTAATGTGGAAAGGATGGACTTTCTACCCAGTACAGCAGGGAGTGAGTAACATTATTCATTATCACAGTTTAGCATTAAATGGGCAACACCTACTCTAATTTATCGATGGGCTGTTTAAGGCGGGTGTTAACCTGTTTGTCTTGTATTATAATTGAATTCAGTCTGCAGGCTACAGAAATTTGAGAAGTTCATCCTTTCTCAATCAATATGCTCCCCTTCAGTGACCCATTTCAAGACAGCTTCATAAAAAATAATGTATTTTGTTTTAATAAATTTAAACACTATGACAGCTGCTCAATTTTTATTGGTTGTTTTTGTCTCCCTTTAGATGTCTCTTCGCTGCCTAGAGAAGCCAAGCTCACAATCAATAGTAATTGATTAATCAGCATCCCCTTTGAACAAAGGTGCTAATCAGTTTTTGATTAGTTCATCAAACCAGATGCAAAGGCAGTCTTGCCCCAGCCTGCCAGTTCATCACCATTCTACATGACTTATGACTCCCAGCAACAGGGGTGCCTCGGTATGGGAGGGAATGGGGGGTGTAATTATTAATTTAACCAAATTATTATGAACACAAATGGTTGTGGGTTTATTGCTCCTGACTTGGATGATTGATAGAATGGCAGTAGGGGCCCATCTAACACAGTGCAGGCTGAGGCCTGCAGTGTTCCTAATTGATGGTGCTGGGAGAAGAGGGACAGGCCTGATTCATGTTTTCCTAAAGAGGATGAAATTCCTTTTGCCTGTCTGAGTGATCCTTGTCTGGAAAATGTGCCAAGAGAGATCAGGGTCAACCCAGGAGAACTTTCTCAGGATTCTTGAAAGATCCATTTGTGCAGGGTCACTGTAACTGAGGGGTGTTCTCTTTAAGGGGGGGTACCAGAACAGTGCCCACTGTCACCCGGGGTGGCAAGCAGTTGTTTACTTCTGGCCTTGTATTACTGCCAGGTAGGACATACCTATTGTTGTTTTTAAAGAAAATAAAGTTAGTATGTGTGTGTGTGTGTTTTAATGCTTTAACAACTTCTTTAAATATATCACAAGTAAGAGACAAGTGAATGAAATGGCTAATGGGTAGCTTCCTTTCTAATCAATTTATTTACTTAAATTCACTAGTATTTAGAATTTGTCCATTTATTCAGAAAGTACTAGCTGGCTGTTTATTGCAAGACAGATGCACAGCAGGGCACAGACCCAGCCTGTAGCCTCCCTGAAGCTTCTACTCTGGGAGTTACCAACAGCTCAGCCCACCCTCACACATGGGTCAGAGAAGAAAGGTGAGGGCACCCCTTAGGTCTGAGAGAAGCACACAGCTGGAAGTAAATCCCATGTGTTCTGAGATATGGGGGAGTTAAAGATGGCTGTGTTAAAGATGGCACCTCAAGTACCAGCCATTCAAACCAACTCCCTGTTTGGGAAGAGCTAATATGGAGTCCTGCTTTCCTGTCGGCTCCAGGAAGCAACCATTTGTGTGCTTC
Source organism: Mastomys coucha (assembly GCF_008632895.1). Taxonomy (NCBI): domain Eukaryota; kingdom Metazoa; phylum Chordata; class Mammalia; order Rodentia; family Muridae; genus Mastomys; species Mastomys coucha. Next base: position 41,842,226 of record NW_022196906.1, on the reverse strand, counting down.
AGTTTCTCCAATGCAATGTCAAGGGCCTTGCTTACTGGCTCACTAAGTGACCAATCAGAGAGCTTCAGAAGCTGTAGGTAGTTGGCACTGAATTCTCATGACATCATGGGAGCTCATGTAATTGCTTAGCCCTGACTACTTTAAATCTCCTTCCTCTGGCCTTTTTAGGATATGCTTCTTATTCTGGATTAGTAACACCTAAATCCTGGAATCAAGCATGAAACCTACTTTTGCAAGAGCTCAGTATACTGTAAAAAAGGTCTGAGGTGGATAAATAGTTTCCAGCTGGGTGTTTGACAGCACCCCTCACCCCCTTGACCTGCTTCCCCCACCTATTTCAAAGTGTTACAGCATGGCCTTCTAGTCTATTCCACACAAGTAGACAGTCAATATGACTTTAAGATCATGTCACATAATCCAACATCAACTGCTTTATGATACAACCAAATTTGTCCTGAGCCATTAGACATCTAGAATGGAACACATTTCTTCAAGTCATGGAGCAGAGTGGCCTCAGCATTCTGCTCTCCAATGTATGGCACAGGCCTTGGTTCGAAATAAGACTCACTGTTACCATAGGAAAGAAAGGTTGGTGAGTGTACGGAGAAGGAGAATTAGCTACACGAATTCATCCTTTTCTTAGTCTCCGAATGCACACTGATTGTTCAGCAAACCAAGTGGTCATTTGGTCACAGTGGACAAATTCACCTACAGGTTGGACACTGCAGTGCCTTACCTAGTGACTAGCCCTTACCTGAGAGATCCTCACTGTCCAGTTCTTCTGCGGAATTGGGCAACTGAGTAAGGCCTTACAAGTAAAAACAAATCGTTTTTCTTTTCATTCCTCGAGGGACATAAACAAAACACTTAAGAACTGAGGAGGGATTTTGGTTTTCTTTTAAAAACAAAACAAAACAAAACAAAAAACCAAAACATGAGCCAAATCTCTTGCTATCTCTCACTTTTTTTGGAGAGCTAGAATATATTAATCCATATGTTCATTTAATTATGTAATTTTGTTACTGATTTACAATCGAGGCAGAAGGAGTCCTCAGCCTCCACTGTTGAAAGCACATGAAACATGAGGGTGAATGTTTAAAAATCACTCACTCAAAACAGCATGCAGAAAGAAAAAGCAAAGCTGGAGTGTTAGCTGTGGACACTCTGATACAGAGCTCTTGAATATGAACGTATTCAGATGCTACATACTAATGTATGTAAGGTTTATCTTGCATTTCCCTGAAAATTGAAATCCTTTGCCAATACTGACAAACACAGTACATTATCAATTTAGCACAATCTTAGATCACATTATTTCAAAATGGTCCATCACCTGCTAAGTGCAGATTGCAGGTTATGCCTTCATCAGAAAAATGTGATTTACAACCCATTTTTTAATAAGAATCTTATAAATCAATAGCATTCTGGAAAAATAAAACCCTCAAAGCTGAAAAAGCAGTTAGGTCAGGAGATAAGCAAGTGGAACCCGAGGGGGCCTGTATCCCAGTCAACCCCAGTGTTGGTCAGCTGGGGTTCTCCACCAGCTCTGATTTGGATTAAGAGAAGCAAAGAGGAGCATAGCTAAATGAAGGGAGGTTCAGCTAGAGATGGCTTCCATTTCTGCATCTGTCTTCCTCAGCTGATCTTTTAAGGAAGTTTTAATAAACAACATGAAATGTTAAGATGGCCATGGGACCCTTTGCTGATTGGTTGCTGTTCTCCTTCAATCCGACTTACTGCCCCAGGAACTCAAATCCCCACAATAACTGTCCTATAGTCTTTGTCATTTTGAAGAAGGTGTGGATCTAATTCAGCTGCAAGGTCTTTGGAGAGAGACACAAGTTTTGCTTAGTTTTGTAATCCCCCCACCCCCTGGAGCCTGGCACAAAGTATATTCTCAGTAAGTATTTGCTTAATGAATGTTTTGAGAGTCACCCTTGGCGAATTACTTACCAGAGCTTTAAGGAAACCAAAACAAATGCTCTGGAAATACATAATGGCTGACGGGTTGCCATATATACATACATATATACATATATCAAATGAACTAAAACAAGTTTGTATGAGTGGTTAATAAAGCTTGAAACTTCTGAGGTGAATGACAAAGAAGTCACATGAACATGGAAAGCTGGCTGATTAGTGAGGAGGCCGTTCTACCACCACTTCTAGGAGTGGAGAGTTTCCCAAACGAACCCTGGATGCAAAAGCTCCAGAGCAGAACTGAACCAAAATGAAAGCCTTCAGAGTTCACAGGTGTTCCCAAGCTACGGGAACCAGGCAACTGATGGGAACATGGCAATGCAATAAATTATACAGGCAGCTCAGGAGAAATGCTAGCCTTTTTTGTCCTGAAATCTGATTGGCTGAAAGTGTTTCTATTTCTAATTGGCTTTATCCATTGAATAAAGACTGATGAATACAATTATTTGAATAACTGTTGTAAATGGGTAACATAAAGTAGTTCTCTGTAGTTAATTATAAATTTGCAGTTCTCAGAAGGCTAATCCCTCACTTCTACGTGGCCCGATGAATATCAAAGTGTTCTACATACGTGCTTGGTGCCCACAGAACCACATTAAACAAGGATGTTTCAAGTAGGCAGCTTTACTGCTGAAGGCTTGTATCCTTAGGGAGAGCACTAGAAAGCTAATTTTAAAAAATAAAGACAAATATGTTTATGAAGTATCATTGATATGCAAAGTTTTCCATTAGGAAGCGACAGACAGTTGATATACACCTCATTAAAGCTGAAACTGTCATTTTTAATGGCATAAACTTTAAAATATACCAAATCATCTGGAATCTCCTGCTTAGATTATGTTCCAAACTGAGAAGCCATTTAGGCCAGTGGCATTAAATTTGGTTTTGCAGTTCGATTGTGTTTTTTTATTTTTAAATGAATCTACAGCACACTGTCATAGCTGGATAATTTCTGAATAAATATAATTAGGGGAGTTTGCCATAGCACTCGAGGTACAGTGAGGAAAAACAAAATTTACTCCTAGAATTGCTTTGGCTTAGATATTTTTCTTTCATGTTAAAAATTAGACTCCTCTCATTTTCTCAAAGAAAATGACAAAGATGCATTTTATGAAGTAGAGAATATTTCTCAAAAGGAAACATTGTGATTGAATAATAAGTGGGAAATTACTTCTTGGTTCTTCTATTCAAAATTTCCTATCATCTATTCAAGCTCTTTCTAGTCACTTCTAATTAAAATGCATGCAATGCATTTCTCTAAACTCTGTTAAACAAATGAAAGTTTACTTTTGTTGCATATGGGATTTTTTTTTTGAGCAATTAAGGAAGTCCTAAGGTGCAGATATGATAATTTAATTTATGCACAATGGCGGTCTCTTCTGCAGAGACTCATGTTTGGTCTTTTCTGGTGTTACAGGTGCTGTGGTGATGCACTGTGTGCCTCTGAAGCTGTGACTCCTTCCTCTTGACATGGCAATTTTAAACCAGAAGGAAAAGACCCCAAAGAATCAGAATCCGTGAGAAATCCTAGCCATTTCGATAAGTGCAAATATCAAGTATACCTAAAAATGTTGCTGGGTTCGACTCATCAGGTTATCATGTAACTATTTCACAGAAAATTACAAAAAATAACAATGAAATAAAATCTCTAGGAAGCAAAACCTTGGCCCAGTGGCCTAGTACCATTCCCATTAGGAAAAACAAAGTAGGCGACGGTCTCTCTCTTACCTACGCAGCACTCATCTGATCACTCGGCCATGTTGTGGAAACTGATACTTCCACCACCAGCCATAAGAGTTCAGACGCCCCCGGTAGTTTTAATCTAAAAGCTCAGTCATCCTGTTCTTCCTGCTTTGTCAGCTTTTGTGGAGAGTTTTTCCCTTCTTCCCATTAGCAGAAATTTGGTTCACGCCGTTAAACAGTTTCCAAACTGCATATCAAGGCTGCGACGCAATCTTCAGGTCCTGCAGCCACTCGTAAACCTCTTTAGCTTTGTTCTTGGGTAGAGCATACAAGGCCTGCAGAGTCCCTTGACTGAATGACAGCCTTTGAATGCCACTGTTATGTACTCATACAGAGAGATGTACACAGAGGCACATACACAGACGGTGGACATAGCGGTTGTAACCGTGTGCACTGCTGGCTAGTCTTCTTTCAAATGGGCTTAAGAACTTCCCCATGACTGAACACCAAGTAAGGTAAGGACATAACACAGGGCTTCTAGCAGTCTATCATGGTCTGCACTAGTCATAAATCAGGGAAAGGGAGACTCATGGGGCAGTTACCTAAGGATGGGCAGTGATCTGGGGGTGGTTACCTAGCACTGGCCAAATACTTTGAATCCAAAATAGAAAATGAAAAATGCTTCAGAGGAGTTCACCATTTTGGAAGGAATTAAAATCTATTTAAAAAAATCATCTGGGATAAGAAAACCCATGAGATTGTCAGCCTCCACTGTCTCAACAGGTAGAAAAGGCAGGCAGAATTAAGAGAGTGAGAAGGGGAATAGGAAGAGGTAGGTAGGTAGATAGGTAGGTAGGTAGGTAGGTAGGTAGGTAGGTAGGTAGATAGATAGATAGATAGATAGATAGATAGATAGATAGACAGAGGAGAGACCTCCAACCCAGAAGCCAGCTGTCTGCAGTGTAACAGAGGCACAAGCGCTATTCCAGACCGTGGGCATGCTGTCACCCAACCCCTCATGGGGGTGGGGGGGGAGGGGAGGGGAAGGGAGAGAGGACACACAGAACAGAAAAGAACAAGGCACAAGACATTTACAGAGAAGCGTCCACAGTGAAACAGAAAGACAGAAACCATCACACACACCCACACACCAAATAACCATAATGACGACACTGCCCGTGCGTTAACCACCCATGCATGTCTGCCTGCAGCTTCTGGCCATGAGCTATCAGGATTTGGCAGTGGTTTTTTTTTTTTTTTTCTTTTTGCATTGTTCAACATGCACACAACGACACAGGGTCTTTTTTGTTTTTCCTGTGCAGGCCCTTAAGGATGAGCCACAAAACCACAGTGCTCAAGATCCTTATTCAAAGAGACCCCCCTGTGTCAGCCTTGCGTAAACGTCCCCTTTTTACACTCATATTTATCTTTACTCTCAGTGAGACCCTTAAAAACATATGGTGGTGAATTGTTGCTTGGTTTTCTTTTGGAGAAAATCCATTTGGTTTTGGATCATGCCCATGCACTTCCAACCTTTCAGTACATGCTTATTCCAATCAGTTATTGGTAAGAACAAACAGTCAACATACATAAACAACTAGAATAAACTTCATACATACTCTAGCAACACAAGCTTGAATAAAATATTTTAATGAGTCTTCAAAGGGAAATCTTGAAAAAAATTTTTTTTAAATCAAAGAAAACAGCCATCTGGAATATTCAGTATAACACTTTTGAGACCACTAAGATGGTCACAGCTGGCTGACTTAGGATGTCTTGTCATTTAAGTTGCTGAGTGATCAAGCCATTTAACTTTTTTTTTTTTTTCTGGGACAAGTCACCTTAAGGACCATCTCAAGGTCATCCAGTGTATCTGTCATGTGGTTGCTGTACTGAAGAAGCGGGGCCTCTGGCACTATGTTAAAATCGACGCTATGGCATGATGGCCTCTTTGCTCTGTTCCTTTGGTCTGTAGCTCCCACCACATTATTACCCTTTACAACTGACTCCAGAAATGTCTTCCCTTTTCATTAAGTTAAATTCCAGACATTATTTTAGTTATCAGTAGAGCTTTTGGCTGTGGGCTTGAGAGTCGGCTGGTCAAAACAGTGGGATACCCTTTGAGAAGAGGCTATGAGGATCAGAGACAAGTTGAAGAATGCATTCATAAACACATTATTCAGGGATCAGCTGGGATCACCCACCACTATTCTGCTGCTAAGGAGTCCGACTAAAGGCATGAGGGATACATGGCATAGGGAGGCTGGCCTTGCTACTTTCTCCCACAAGCATCTCACACCAGTTGGTCTCACCCTTTCTACTCAGCTTGATGTTGTTTTCAGATAGAAAGACAGTGGCTGCTTCTCACGGCCCAGCCGACCCTATGTCCTGCTATAAATTAGTATGCTAATAGAATAATCCCAATCCACGTGTCCAGACTCCTCTCTCTTTTGCTCTTTCTAAAAAGACAGACGTAATTAAAATGAGTAGCCCCAAGTCAGAATCCGCTTTTAGTTGATGTCTCAGTTTTTTAGACCTGAGGACAAGTTCTCTAGTTTATGCACCCTGTCTGGGTGCTTAAGGATGAACCCCCAAAGGGTAAGTGCTTGATTTTTCTTGAGGTACTAAAACATAGAACTTTGGGGCTTTAGGGGATAAATGGTCACTATTTTTTTAAGAGCCCAGAGAATTCGGGAATCTTAAGATGGTACTTGACCCTAGAGTTAATTATAGAAAGCCCAGAACTTCAGAGTACTTAAAAAAAAAATAATAAAACAAAATCTCTTGAACTACATTGAAGCCAGCTTAAAGCTCTGAGAATCGATAAAAGTCAGGAGGTACTCAACTATAGGTAAAACATACAAACAACTAATGTACCCCCCGCCCCCATCCTGAGACAGGGTTCCAATGCATAGCTCTGTAGACCACACTGGCCTTGAACTCAGAGATCCATCTGACTCTGCCTCCCAGGTGCTAGGATAAAGGTATGGGCCACCATACCAACAATTAAATTTAATGGAGTTGTTGCCTGAGAAGATATAGTAGCTAGTTCTATGGACACTACCTTAGGAATGCACATTTTAAACTTAATTGAATTCTTATGGCTGTCCAGTGTACCTGGCCCTTCTAACTTACTGCGTGGGCATTTCCCTTTGTCCCAATGGCAGGAAAGGACAGTGAACTGGGGGTAGGTTAGGTTTTCTGATTAAGCTTGGGTTACTTTGCAAGAGTGGGAAGGGGGGAGAGGAGGAGGTGGGAGCAGAGGAAAGGGAGAAGGGGCTCCCTGCTGATCTTGACCAAGCACAGCCCAACAGGTTTACTCAGTTTTCCAACTTATAAGTTCTCAGACATAGTTGTCTAAGGAAGTCAGTGTGGGATAGACGTTATTCTAGCAACTGAGTTGACATTACAGGGCTGGCCTCACCTCTTGCCACTGAAGTGCTAGACTTTTCGCACTCCCTTGGATTCAGGTATTATACTTCAGTCCCCTTTTAAACTACGGTATCTGCTCTAAGTATCGTCTAGATTTGAGCTGAGGAATAAAATAGTATACAGATGAAACAGAATCATTTTCTGATTGAATAAAAAACAAAAACAAAAGTTGACAGACCTGTCCCCATTTTGTAGTCCGCTGGTGACAGGGAAAGGAGGCAGAGTGTGTGATGTCCCTGTCTGAAGTGTATGCACTCGGTTTTTCAATCACCTTTTGGCTAAAAAGAAACTTAATACACTTTTTTACTATTTGGCTTGTAAAGTGCCATACACCAAAGACTTCCTTAAAACCGTATTTGATGCTGTTCAAGTGGACACGGGGACCATTCTTGGGGAGCTGTTTCCCATCTGATAGAAACTGAAACTTCAGTGAACAGAGGAACGGGGGAGGTGGGGTGGATAAGTTCCCAGGGGATATAAGGAAAGGCATGACTTCTGCAGAGAAGATGAGCAGGCTTCCTCTGTTCATGTCAGAGATCAAAATAGAGATCTTCTTTCTGCACCCTCTGCCTCAAACACTGAGGGACAAAGAGCTCCCTCTCAAAATCCCCTGAGGTAAAAGCTGGCAAGTGAAGCACTCTGGCCTACAGATCCTAGCTCTATAGACAAATACTCTTTACATTTTTAATTAAAACTTTTTTTGAAGGCTCATTTATTCTAAGGTGTGGTGGAGTTTTATATGTAAGGAAGAACATGGGATGGACACATTGTCCCATTTGCCACCAGAGGGGAGGCCTCATCTCAGACTGCAACCATTGGCCACTGAACTCGCAACAGAAATGACAAGACCCAGTGTAATGTCAAGCTTTAAAAAAATTACAGTGCATTTATGAGATCAGTCTATTTGGAGCCTGAGTTCCCTTGAAGACTGCATTTTTTTTCCCCAGGCTTGCCTTGCCTCTCAGCAGTGCTGAGCAAGTAGATAAACAGTAATGTGGTACCAACCGTGTACTGCTGGTTCTGTCGTCGCCGTGGTGTCTACAGACAGGAACAGAGGATTGGAGGAAGGGAAGAAACAGGAGGAACGGCATGCAAAAAAAGGGAGAATGGAAAAAAATGGAACAGATAATATATGAGCAAGCTTTCGAAGAACACCGCGTGACAAGCAATAATAAATGAAAAGCAAAAGCACCTGAAGTGAGTTGCACTGTTTCAAGACATGCCTTGAGCTCAAAGCTGCGAGCCAGGGAGGAAAACAGTAAATTTGTTGGTTCTGGGGGTCTTGCCAGGACACACGTATTGCGAGTCAATAGTCAGGGGCACATGCAAAGTGATGAGAAACACCAGTGCAAACTCAGCGACTGCTAGATGGTTCTTAAGGCATCAAAGCTCAGGACTGCGACAGAAAAGCTCAGTCGGCAGGCTAGTTAAACAATGGATTCAGACATTCAAACATTGCCTTTGTGTTAATCCAACCCAGCAGGGGCACTAGGCCTTCTTGATTGGCAAGTGAGCAACACAGGAACCAGCCCCATACTTGAGAGAATACTTTTCCAACTGAAGCCCGGATGCTGGCAGGTGAATGTGCAGCACCCAGATTCAGGTTCTCCATCCACTGTGTTATTTCATCAGAAGATAGCTGGCAAGGTCAGGTCACGGAGAAGCCATGGGAGTGAACATGTTTAAGATACACACACACACACACACACACACACACACACACACACACACTCCCTCTCTCTCTGATTTTTCCATTTTACCAGATGTTACAATCAACAAGGTCTGACACAATAACACACATGTTCACACAACTGCCAAACACTACTTGTGAATTCCAAAGTCTCAAGTACTCAGTCACCCCCGAGTTCAGCAGCACAGCCCAGGTCTGGTTGTCAGGATTCTGCTGTCATGGCTGAGTCAGGAGACAGAGCCACCATCATCTTTATTGCTGCTCTTGCACTGTGGCCTGTCTCTTTCTTCATTTTTGATGTTCAAGTCTGTTCCTATCAGGTTGTGGCAATGGCTTTTCTTCACAGGAGAATCCCCCCGAGGCACTGGAAGCATGGGTTTCCCCTTTACTCTTGGCTACAGAAGTGGGGTGCATAAGTAACAATATACACGGTGACCTTCGTTTCAGACTCGGCCCTTCTGATCAACTTTATCTTAATGTCATTGCACAAGGACCTACTTTCTTCTTCAGTTCTGCAGTTTTCAAGTGTGTTTCTCCTACCAGGCCCTCTCTAGTCAGAGGCTGCTGGTGGTGAAGTGGAATAGTGAGGGTTAAAAATCACAAGTTTTTATGATGCAGTTCTCTGGCTGGCAATTGTTCCCATTGGCTCTCTGGAGCTTGACACAGGCAATGTTTAAATGTACTGGAACACCAAACAGAATTTTTTTAGGAGGAGGGTCCAGTGAACTTGGAGCTTCTGATGTATAAATATGACACATGAATTCACACTGGTGTTCCCCTTCAGTTGGCATGCTCTCTGAGTCAAGAGGGACCCAGTTACCATAAAGAACTCAGAGCCCTTCTAAGGAGCCAGATTAACTAGAGGTCTGAGAGGCCAATGCAGCTTGGTATAACCAAGCACTAAATTTCGAGGAAGAGTGGAGGAAGGAGGGAAAAATCATAAAGTACATTGCAGAAGAGTACAATACTTACTTACAAGTCAAGTATGTGTGCCTAATACGGCAGTGGAAACACCACAGTTGAAACAACTCTACCCTAGATCCTTAAAGGGACAGATGCAACTCCATAGTTAAGACATCTGAGTCCAACACTGGTTTGAGAAACTTTAAATTTGAGGGACAGGATCAAAGGCACATTTGTATAAACACTTATACACATGTAATACATTTTATGGGCAGGCACTGGCTCCTTTCCAAAACAGAAAAGGAAAAGCAATAAATGTTTTGGCTCATTATTTCCATGGTAGCATTTGTAATACACATTTGGGTTTTTTGGTTTGTTTGTTTGTTTGTTTGTTTTGTTTTGTTTTGTTTTGAACCAGGTAAATCATTAGTGCAAAATGAAAGAAAGGCATTAAAAGTTTCAAAAGTCAGATCTGAGCACTGACCAATGATCCCAATTTACTGTCTTCCAGTGTTAAGGCATTATGTCAGCTTCATGACAAAATTAAACCGGGTGAAGCCAGGCGTCAGCTCTTACATGGGCACCGGACAATAAATGCAGCCACGGCCATAGTGCATTTTGAGCCCCAACTCCAGGGATGCGAAATCCATCAATTGCACCCAACAGAAGAGAAAAGGGGACATTGCAGGAAAACATTCTAAAACAGTTAAGCAAACACATACTCAAGTCAAACAGCATGATTATTGCAGCTGGGAATGACAAACCCATGGGCAGCACTGGGAGGCAGGCTGCATCAGGAACACAGGGTGGCTACGAGGTTTAGATTAGGATTAGGAATGTGTTGGGGGAGCTACTGATGCCATCTGAGCAGAGGCTATTTCAAGTGAAGAGAGAAGGGAAAACGCTTTACAAGTGACTGTGTGCTCCCCACAGGGACTCTAGGACAGGATCTAATTCTGCTTTGTAATTGCATTAGGACACCATGAAGACACCACAGACAACTTGGCGTGAATCTGGGTGAGTCAAAGGCTGTGAAGCACAGTTTATTAGGGTGTCTTCAGGAAGCAGAGAAAGACACAAGCCCACCCCTCCAGATCAGCTTCTGGGGTGGTCAGTGGAGCATTTCATAACATCTTAATTGTATGGGCAAATGCAAACATTTCCAAACGAAGTTATAAATGCAATAACTGGCTTGAAAAATAGTGTCTGGTTACCCCCAGAAAGGCTTTTAAAAGCTAATTTTGTTGTCTTAAAAAAAAAAATCTTTGGGCTAGGCCTATGAGAAAAATAGGTCACAAAATGTTGATTGGAAAGCACTGGGTTACAATATATAAAACAAGTTAAGCCATTCTCTCTAGTTTTAATTATGGTGAGGGCAAATGTATTGTATATTATTGTAATGTAATATACAATATTTTAAAAAATGAAACAAACAAAACCAAGCCAATCCCTTGTTCTCACAAATACTTCGAGTATACACAGTCTTATGGGGCATTTCTTAGCCAATTTATGAGTTTATAATCAAAAGAAGGTATCTGAGACAGGCCTTGTACTGACTTGACAGGCAGTCTTTCACTCAACACTGACTTCTCTTCTTAGGCTCAGAGCCTTGCAAGCAGTTAATGTGACCCTGCCTCAAACAAACGAAACAAATGTAGATATTTCATGCTGAGGTATAAGATATTTACAAAATGAGAAGGCTTTGACAATGTGTGAGATTAGAGACAGTAGCCATTTAACCAAGCAGCCAAGTAGAGGGGGAAAGATCCTCAGCCTGCTTGAGTGGCAGCTGGGCAATATTTAGTTGAAACAGTCATGTGTAAGTCCCACAGTGGCTCATTCTAATCCTTTCAGATGGATTCTCTCCAACTTAGAATTGTTCATTGAGTGTGACAGACTGGGGGCTTAAAACTAATCCATAAATTAGTCCACGGTCTCAAACACAACGGGCGCCATAGATGAAAATCCAAGAACAAAATTAAATTCCCAACCTTAAATACTTTTCTTACCAATTGACCTGGGCTGTTCTTGTGTTATGATACAGAGTCACTGTAGGGCTGTGTGTGGCTAAGTGAGACCGGGGTGGACACTGGAAAATGATGTGGGGACAGCCTGGAGAAAACAGCCTGCCTAGAGCCATGCTTAGCTGTGGGGAATGCAAACGCCCCTGACTTGCCAGCCATAAGCTTAGCTGGGAGTGGGACAAGCAGCCTAGCAACATTTTAATACACTTTCCCTACTTTATTTTCTTAACTAAAGTCAATACAGAACCAACGGGCTTTCTTAATTGAATTCCTCTTCAGTCTCTGCAATAGAGAGGCTTTAAATCTCAGCACCAGGGCAGGCAAAGAATTCCCCTGACAATTTTACTTCATAGCTGTGCTGTGCTTGCCAATATATATTAAATATAGGTGTTTTTTTCTCTCCCCCCCTTTTCATTTATTTGAAATCTGTTGAAAGAGAAAAATAAGTGCTGGAAAACTCAAGTTTGAAATGTATTTTCTACTGGTTTTCCAATTAATTTCCTTGCCACCTGTGTTCTGCCTAATTAACCTATCATTCCTTAATGATGGAGAAAGTGGCCAAGAACAGAGCTGAGCTAAAAAGGCTTAAACTCAGTGCCCTAAGAAAGCCATTTTGTGTGTGTGTGCTCCCCTGCGTGGGTGCATATGAAGACAAGTGGTTGACATTAAGATGTTTTCAACTGCTTCTCCACCTTATTGAGACAGAGACTCTCACTGAACCTGGAGCTCACATTTCATCTACACTGGATGGCTGTGAGCTCCTGGGACCCTGGGTCTCTGCTCCCAAGTACAGGGACTATGAGCACCCACTGCCACTCCCAGCTCTTATGTGAGGGCTGGGAATCCTGACTGAAGCTTTCACTAGCTGTGGAGCCACCTCACCAGCCCTAGATTATCATTTAAATGGCACCTTCCCCCTAGAGTGACAAGATTGTGAGCCCCAGAACAGCAGGAAGGGGAGCTGGTTTCCTGGTTTCAAGTTTTGTTAAAAGCTTCTTCAAAATTGTTCACTCTGTGCCGCCCAAGCCCCAGAGATCTTCTCATTTGCAAACCAGATGTTCTGTAAAATAATCAGAATCTATAGAGTCGTTTCCTTTAACAAGAAAAACAATCCCTAAGGCATTTTCTGTGAATGCTGTTGGGAATGGGACTGAGGGGTCAGGACACAACCCAGGGAAGGAAGAGCAGACCTGGGATGAGAGTAGGGGTGACATGGGGAGGGTGCTGGCCAGGGCAGAAGAGGAGAGAGGGGCTCTGCAAGGTTAAGACTCATCTCTCAAGATCCTGGAAGTCTGGGCCCTTCATTCCCATGTTCCTACCATTGGGAGAACTCCAGGAATCACTTCTGAAATCCCAAGAAATCCGAATTCCTGCTACTCTCATTTATGTGCTTTGCCAACAGATGTTGAGTATGGACACTGGTTGGAACTCTATCTCCAGGATTAATTTTTAAATGAAGAACATAAACTTAGGAAAATTATGATAGAAGTAGCACAACAAAGATGTCTCACCTCACTTTTCACCCCTCACCATTTAAAAAAAGGTGGCAACTGATGACTTTTAATATTTGTGGTATTCTTACTTTCTTCTGTCCCTTGCTAAACCAACATGGGTCAAACAATGGTTGGCTACGAGGCAACAGGTAGTGGGTTTACAATGACTGGCAAAGTGAAAACATAGACAGGACAGTATGAAAAGAGATGGACACGCAAAGGTGGTATGCTAGGTAAAAAGAGGATCATTGATATTAACTAGTGCCCTAATAATACTCCTGTCCTCGGGCATAATGGGACCTCGGGTACTGTAAGTGTTCAGTGTATGAGGGAAGACAGTCTTAATGGAATAGCTGCCAATCCCAGGAAGAAGGCAACTCGGAAACATTCTAGGATAAAGGATGTGTGTTTCCTAGGGAAAGAGGGGCAGGGAGGGGCTCACTCTAGGCAACATAAATACACACGCCTTGAAGAGAGATGCTAGAAATGCTATTAGTTCTTCATGCCTATTTTTGTATCTATATTCTATCCATTCTTTGATGCTGCCCTGTTGTACCTGTTGCCTTTGGCAAGAACACTCCAGTCACATGGCATCTCTCAGCCACACAGGATGGGGTTTTAAAAAGTCCTTTTCTACATGTACTATGGGTGCTCAAAATGCATACCTAAACACAGATCAGCTTATAGCCCTTGCACCCTGCCAATACAGCAGCTCAGGGTTGGAATCATCAGAAAACCGAGAGCTGTATGTGGAGAAAGCTATTACTATTTAGATGGTAACCACACCATCGACTTAGTGTCAAGCACGTATGTCCCTCCTTTATACCAAAACACATGCATGCTTGGTACAGGTTCCCTTACTGGCATGCTCTCCAAATCCCACTGAAGGAGAAGACTGTGCATGCCTTCTGTACACGATCTAATTCACATTAACATGGAAAAAAGCCTATGACATCAAGCTTCAAAAGCCCCAATAATAAAAGGGCCTGGGGCTAGGAGTCACTTCCTCCCAAGTGTATTATTGGCTTTTGAGTGCTTTGACACCAATAAGAGAAACCTTGCTATTTTCTTTTCTAAGAAATACAAAATACTTAATTGAATGCTTTAAAAAAAAAAAAAAAGAAAAACTCATTTAGAAATGACCTACTTCATTCTTATGAGAGGACTTTTAAATGTGTTCCACAATCTGGCACTATAGCTATCCATTCTTATTCTAAAGCTTTTTTTTTTTTTTTTTAAATTTTTAATATTTATGGCAGCTGTGTCTAGTGTGACCTCCAGGTTGAGCATCTATCTCCTGGCCTGCGTTTTGTATCTAAACTGTTAGAGGGGTGTCTGACAGAAGTTCAATGCTGACTGCTTTTCATGACTCTCTCCACCAAGCACACAAGTCAGGATTCCACCAGGCAGGAACAATACAATATCCAGGTTAATTAAAGGGAGAAACAAAACGCTTTCCAAAGGAAATTTCAGGAAGGACGCCTGACCCAATTAAGCGGAAGAGACTAACACTCTCTCCAAGCACAGAGGCTCAGAGACAAGAGCTGCTACTATCCCTGAAACATGAAGTTGACTAGGAAGAAAGTTCAAACAATTCATCTGGCTTGCTCTCCTATCCTGTGGCATACACGCTTACAAATGAAGAAGCCCCATGGAAAACCTGACATGACAAAAAAATAAAACAGTAAGGGGTGGGGGTGAGGGAGCCCCGAAAGCCATGAGAACCAATCATGACATCAACGAGCAGGAAAGATGAGCAAGATACCTTGGAACCTTAGGGCAAATGCCACTGAGGCTCTAAAGGGCTTCTCATCCAATTCCATCCTCAAGTTGTTTCTTTATGTGGAGAGGCCTTAGAATAATGTCAATGACTTATCAGCTATAAAGCTACATCTCTGCTGATATAGCAGACAGATGCTGAATATTCTCTCTCTTTTTCTCCCTTGATTTGAGACAAGGCCTCTCTATGTAGACCTGGATGGCCTCCACCTCACAGAGATCCACCTGCCTCTGCCTCCCAAGCACTGGGCTCAAAGGTGTGAACACCATGCTCAGCCTGAGTACTCTTTTCACTCTGCAGATAAATTTCCCTAGACAGGGCTACTCTCTGGTGTGTCTGGCATGCCATCAGACCTGCTTCATGTGGAGAGGACAGCACACAGAGGCCACTGCTCCCCTAGCAAAGTAGGGAAGCCAAGATTTTTCGGGGTTGGAGGGACAAAGAAGAGTTGGAGGGGTATCGGATTCCTTCAAGTGTCTCCAGGACGGAGCTGCAGCATGTTTTGAGAGCCAGATGACTAGGGACAGAATGCCTTCCTAACAAAAGGGAACAATTCCATTACCCTGGGTAGGGAAGATAAAAGATAGCTCTGCAATGCCTCTTTAGGAGAAATCAGAAATCAACTAGGACCTTTTGAGCTTAAAAAATATTTTTCTATTGAGTTTGTACATTTTTCTCATAATGAAATTCTGACCTGGGGAATGGCTTTCAGTTATTGCATTTGACTAGGAGGAAAGAAATAGCCGACTATGGGTGCTTCTTATTCTTTTTAGAGCCCCAGCTTTATGTTATTGTTGCTAGATTCGGCTACTGGAGCTTTTAAGGCTAATGGTGGCTGTAAACGTACCAAACAGTGCAGGAGGGGAGGAGTGGAAGTTAATTTAGCTATCCATTTGTCAGGATTCCGTCTGGAAGATTCTTTAGGAACCAATCTAAATCTAGAGGATAGCCTGGACCTTTAAAATGGGACAGAGAACCGTTCAAGTCCATAACCTCTAATCTGTTTGGAGAAAGGAGCAAATGTTAAATTCTACAAGTTGCTTTCTGGGCAAGATAAATACATAGAAGGCGGCTTGTTAAGACACAGTAAGCCTGAAAGATCACATCCATTAAGGGGACTGATTCTACAACGTTGTTTTAGTAGCAATTTTAGTTTAATGACTCTTGGGTGTGCTAGTGAAGATCTGGGCATTCGTTACCACAGATGCATTTGGTGTTGTAGAAAGCATTTGAGGGCTAACACCCACAGACCAAAGTGCACCTGTGAGATCACCCTAAGCTATTTTGAACTGAGAGGCCAGGGGTAGAGACAGAAGAACACATGTTCCAATTAGAGTCTTCTCTGATGTGGCCAGGAATATGGTGTCATTTATTCTAAGAACTTCTTTCCAGACAGCGTCTCTGAGTCAGAGCAGTTGTACATGTCTGAGGACCTCACAGGAGAAGGGTGTCTTTGGGAGAAAAGGATTAAGAGCGGTGACTTAGAGTGACTCAGGTGACTTGTGAAATTGATCGTGGTGGTGGGAAGAACCGAGGAATGCTGAATCGAGGAAGCCAGTCACACAGGAAAAGTGTTGCTCCACATTCAAGAGAAATGGGGAGTTTATTCGCAGAATGAGGGCTTTATTGCTTTTAGATATAAACCCTTACAGATACCTAAATGGAACCTTCTACCATCAGACATTTAAAGGCTGTGACATACTTCTCCAAAGATGAACACACTGCTAATGATATCTGCAGTTTGGTTATTTATTCTGACATCCAAAGGGTATTTCACAGGAAATTACGAAACCCGGTAAGAAAAGCACATGACTAAAGGATGGAGGATATAGTTCAGCTCTACAGTACTTGCCTGGCATAGCATTCTAGAGGCCCTGGATTCCACACCAGCAATGCCAGGCAAACAAAACAGAATAAAAAAGTACACACCTAGTCCAGTTTTACTAACTAGGTAAAGAGACGAGGAACTGAACTGGATGAAGCATTGGCAGTACAACTGTTGTGGATATCTGAACAGAGGAACATCTTCCATATGCTAACGAATGATACAGAAGATGCCAGGCACTGGTCTACTATGCTCCAAACTGAGTTCACTAAGAAGCAAAGGGAACTGACAGGGAGCTCAAGCAGAAACACAAGACAAGATTTAGGAAACAGATTCTCTAGAGGGAGCCAAGTTTAGAGCGAGACACCACATCAATTGATGGATTTTCAGAAGGATTAATGTTTAGTATAGGCACACGTGTGTTTGTAACCAGTGTTTAGGAAGCCCCTCAATGGTGGCTTATGGCAGAGTTCTTTGTCCCACTGTAATAGTTGAAAGATGAAGAAAACCTGGATCAGACAATCTATTCCAGTATCTATGATGAGGCTCTCTCATGGAGCACTTTACTTTCTGTCATCTCATTAACTCTTGAGCAAATGGAAAAGAAAACATCTTCAGAAAATTAACATGATCCTAGGAGGTGGCTGCTAGCTCCTGGGTGCTAAAGATGTGAACATGGAAAAGCACCAAGTGAGATATTCAGTGTGTATCAAGGGGTCCAGGGCCACTCATGGTTCAAAGGAACCTCAGACACTTGCCAGATAATATTCCTAAGGGGCAAAGCCACTTTTGCAAGAGATTATTCTTTCCTTCTTTACAGTGGACACCTGGAAATGGCTGTCAGGGAAGGCTTGGACTAAGGAAGCCTGGCACACTGAGTTGGTATGGTACAGACAGGCACTGTCATATCTCGCCAGGACAGAAGAAACTCCAAGGCTTCCAGTCATGAAACATCAAACCGTTGAGATCCAAGGGACACCGGCATGAGGAGGGAGGATATATTAAAAAAAAAAAAAAAAAAAAAAGAGGTGGTGCATTCAAGTGCTCAGCTTAGAAAAAAAAATGAGTTGGTCTGATTCCTGCAATCTCTCAGGCAACAGGAGGCCTGTGCAACCACCATGCCAGCAGACGACCGTCAGAAGAGGGAGGATGACACATATGTGGCCCACGTAGACATTCTGAAACTCTGGTACACAGATTTCCTTTGTGTGGATTAAGATGAAATTTAGACCAGGGCATTATGTGATCCGGGCCATGGTACTTACCATTTCACCAGCTGTGGCCAAGCTAGTAGCCAGGCTGCCGTTTTCCTAGTGTTTTTGCTTAGAGTAGTGATCCCTTCGTAAAGAATTCCCTCACACTAAGCTGTGCAGCATCTGATCTGCTAACAGCTCAGATGTTAAAGTTCTTCCTGGGTCCTGAAGACTCAATTCAAGAACATAGTAATGGGTGTCTCTAGAGTTCCAAAGTAGAGGAACAGTTAAGCTCAGAGGCCTTCCAGGGAACAGTTAGCCTTCTTTTTGATTATACCAAAAAGACAATATACATTCAGGACATTTCCAATGGCAATGAAGGTACCATACCTGTGATGATGGTAAGGATGGTGGTGGTGGTGGTGGTGGTAGTGGTGGTGGTTGTTGTGGGAGGAGGGATAGTTGTGGGGGGATCTGGATAAAAAAAAAAAGGAAAATCAAACCCACAATGCTGAACACAACAATGACCAGTAATGACAAACAAAGGCATGGAGACATTGAGATGTTTGTTGGATGGCTTCCCTCTTTACACCACCAAGTTCCTTCCTCTCGGAAGATGTAGGTCTGAAAGTATACCTAAAGCCTTAGTTGGAAGAGCTAAGAAAAGAAGAACAGCTTTCTTATTTATGAAGTGAATCAGAAATGAAATGAGAGACAGAAAGGTGAGAAACAAAAATCTAAAACACTGGATAACCCCCAGCCCCACCAGACCTTAAAGGCAAGGCTAAGTCACCTCAGTGCCAAGAGAGAACAATGGCTGTCCCTTCCTTTCTACTGCACAGATGGGAGGAAAGAAGAGAAGAAGTTGTTGCACTTAAAGGGCTTGTATCAGCCAAGGATGAACGTGCCACAGCACACAAGCTCCCTGTAAATGCTAAGTTCATTATACCCCATCAATCCATCCCAGCAGGAAGGAAAACCACTGTTGTATCCATAGTAAGTACAAAGAAGAGAGAACGTCACCACGGACTGAGTACCAGGTTCCAGGCAAGTGAGATTTTACTGAGATGTTATTTTTTTAAAAAAGTCAATAAATTTTTACACCTTTTAAATATTAATAAGTTGCCTTTGCTCTTGTTAAAAGCTTGACCTAAGTGGACCACAGTGATAAAAATGAAAGGACATTTTCCATCTTGTAAACAAGAGAGCTAAATATAAATGAGGTTTGACCCTCAAAACCAGGAGCCTAATAGAAGCCTCTGTCTGGTACTTGATGCACTGTATCTTCCATCGTCTCAAAAATTATTTGGGGATAAGGAAAGGGCAAAAAAAGAAAAAAAAAATCTAAGCCCAGATGATCAAACTGAATATGTTAAATTGTCAGAGAGACTTTGAACTAAGCAATCATTCTGCTATAATAGAGCATAAGACGATTTGAAGGCTTTTGATTTTAAATTTTATCTAAAGCACGTCAACTTTTTTTTCCTGACACATCTGGTGTCCTTTTATCTTCAAGTGAGCTCTCGGATTGTCTAATTAATACATCAAAACTTTAATTATATATTGCACCTTTACTGGGTTTGGGACAACTTCCTGGAAGTTGATGGATGACTCTTTTGGTGCTTGGCTGCAAAGTCTGCATAAAATGATGACTATCATTGATCAATAATCAAAGGTTTTCATTTTCTTCACAAACTGCTCCTTGCACACAATCATACTTGTATGAACTTGGTAAGGAAGAACCAACAGCAAATGGTTCCGCTTTATGACAGGCTTCTCCTTGAAGATGTGGGAATAAGCAAATTAAACTGTTGTTTAATTGCAGCCTCCAAAAAAAAAAAAAAAAGAAAAAAGGATTCCATGTAAAATCTCATTCTAGGAAGTTGAAATGATGAAATTTAAATTTTAAATTACCTCTTGAAAGAACAGGATAAGAAATGTCTGAGCACCATTGCAGTTTTGCCCTTTGGTGTGTGGTTTATGGAAGCCACAAGTAAGGAAGTGTTCCTTTTTTTTTTTTTTTTTTGGTGACTAGGCAACTTATTTGAACATAGTTCCACCCCCGACAGGTGCCAACTCAGAGACAGATGAGCCAAGTGCGCTGAGCCCCCAGCTGGCACTGAGACACTGCCTCCTCCTTCACCAAGTCAACCATCTAGAGTGCCTCCTGCCCTTCCAGGGGGCAAATCATGTGGTTTCCAATGACAGTGTTGCCACTGAAAGGCAGTACTGCCACTCGGAAGCCTGGCCCTGCTACACTCTAATGCTATTTCCCAACCCATTTCTAAATGCAATGGTACAAGGCTCAGGATGGTGTGACAGTAAAAATGAGTGTGAATGTGATCAGAAGACATGATTAGGAACCAAAAGGCAGATGAGATGAATGAGGGGATAAACATCAGGGAGAGGGCACAGTCCCTCTCCTTATGTAAAAATGGCACGTGTTCAGTGATCTCCATCATTACTAGGCAATTTGTGGCCTTGACACCTGGTTCAGGAAATCTTGAATGAGTCTTATTCCATTTTTGGATGAAGCATCCTAGCTGAGGTCCTTTTCAGTAAGAAGGGCAGCACAAGGCCACTATTGAAGAAGCCAAAGGGGCTGGGATGTAGCTCATCAGAGTGCTTACCCAGTATGCAGAGGCCCTGAAGTCAACATGCAGCATTACAGGAAACAGGTGGAAACACAGAGAGCTGAAGCTAAATAAGCTGTGCTTGAAATAATGGATGCTAGAAGAAAAAACCCCACTGGGACTAGAGTTGGAGACATTCAGAAGCTTCAAGTAGAGAAATTACTTCCAGAGAGTTAAATGCTTTCGAAGTGTGTCAACTTTTAGTTCACAGAGTACTTCAAAAATTGCTGCAGTATCACAGTATATTGCTTTGAAAAGACTATCTGCCCATCCCTGCCCTAATTGTCAGACTGTTTTGTTACTAGACTAGCAAGATTTCAGTTTAGTACGCTAGCCTGCCAATCCAATGGTACCTGGAGCAGGGACCAAGAGATAGAGAATCCCTAGGAGGCTGGCTGGATCATCCTAGATCAGGGATATACTTGTTAACAGGTGTGCTTACCTAAGTAGGTGAGCTCCTACAATAATTGGTTTTCAAATAATGTAATGCTCTAGGATGCTAATCTAAAAAGGCTGATCTCATTTTAAAGAGACGTGGTTTCTTGAAAAGCTGTGAGAATAAGGGGATTGCAAAGACCAACCTTGCAGTGGGCTTTGGGTTCAAAGTATGGTGGCCTTAAGCAGTCTGGGGACATTGTGAAGTAGACCACACTGCATGATCTTTCCAAGCTTCATTGTATCATATGTCAAATGGGATGGAAAATAAGCACATATCATGGTGGCGTTGTGGACATCAGATGAGATCGTGTAAAATTGTCAATGCCAGAAACAGCATGAAGCGAACGTTCAACACACGCTGGTTATAAGCTAATTTTCCAAATTATGCAAATATGTTTGCCCAACAAGGCCTCAAAAATGCTTCTCCACTTTAGCTGTAGGAATAGTAGGTACTGTAAGCTGAACTGTTTTTCCAGATAATCTAGTCTCCGGAGTGCATCAAAGACCGGGAAAACGTGGATGAAGTCTGTAAAAAGAGCTATACTGGTGTTTATAGACTTGGGTGTTAATGTCAGAGGTGCTCCTATGAGGCTTAAACCTCAGAGTGGAAGGAGTATATACAAAGCACAGATAGGAATGTTATTTTCCACCCTGGGCCAGACAGTGCAACTGGGCAGTTCTGCATATTGTCAGCTGAAACTGGATGCCTTGTGCTCTTTCTCATCTACACAGTGGAGGAGATTTGTGCGTTTCCTTAACTACCCAGGGGAACACAGCTGTGTATGGATCACTAATGAGACCGCACAAAGACTAGACATTTGCTGATACAGGGGGTTGATAGGATCTTTTAATTTTGCATTATGTTAAGGCAGTGGTTCTCAACCTGTAGGTCATGACCTCTTTGGGGTCAAATATCAGATATCCTATATATCATTACAATTTATAATATGAAGTAGCAATAAAATAACTTTATGGTTGGGGGTCACCACAACATGAGGAACAGGGTCTCAGCCTTAGGAAGGTTGAAAAGTACTGTGTTAAGGGAAAAAAAATCCTCAAGTATAGGCTAAGGATTATAATTTCATATCCATATAGGTATGGTATAAAGGATGCTTCTCTGTGCAAACATAACTCTCTCCTTTGTTCCTTCATATGGAGGATCCTCAGGTTCTGAGACAGTGCAGTGTAAATATTATTCCATATGTATAATGTATGTGTCTATGCCTATATCCATATACATGTAACTTAATTTGGATTGTTTACAAAGCTAATATGAAGGCAGACTTGTGGTCCCCATATTCAAATATTTATAACATTAGGATTTTGCTTTTGCCTCTGGGTACTCAATTTGTGTTGGGCCAGTGCATGACTATTTCTTGGTGTAGAATGAAGAGAGTTCAATTGGACAGAAGAGACTTAATTTGATAGCATAAGACTATAAAGAGAGTGTACTTCTCAACTAAATAGAGCATATTCACAGGATATAAAATCAACAGTAAGGTAGAAATGGGAAATGCCTAGCACCATAGGTGTTCCATACATATCTGTTGATTCCAATATGAAATTAATGATAATATGCTTTAATAACCCTGTAGAAAGATGTTAAGAAAACATGACATATTTTTAAAAGTTGGCATTTGTGTCTAAAGCAGAGAGTATAGGTAGTATCCACAACGGCCAAGACCCTTATGCTTATTAGGAGTGTTTGCTGGCTTGCAGAGCCTTCTGTATTTAATGGCTTCATGTTGCAAAGAAGGTCGCTCTGCTCATCAAAGTAGGAGCAAGGCTAGCCCAGGCATTGTAGGAAAAACCACTGGGGATAAATTTCCTCAGCTGAATGCCACTAATTGGTAAGGTTCAATTTTTCAGACACTACTTCTAACATAATCTCCATGGCCTTTGCCTGAGGACAGCCTTCCTACTCAGCGTGACCAGAGACTATGATCTTGTGGGAAACCCCCATGATCAGAGGGAGAGAAGAACAGTCACTGTCAACCCAGGTGGGGACCACTGGGGTCCACCTCAGGCCAGGCTTCTGTAAATTCCTGAAGAATATCAACTGATTTTTTTTTTTTTTTTTGTTTTCAACTTGACCAAAGGTTTTGGGGTGAAGCCCAGGCTGCAGCTACATTCAGAGGAGTGAGTGGGTGAGCACTGTATCTTCTCACGTACCGTATACATACAGCATATAGTCCGAATGAGCCTTTCCCACTATGTTGGAAGCCTCACAGCGGTAAGTACCGTTATCTGTTTTGTTTAGGTTATTGATGAACAGGTTTGGCCCAGACAGTACGGCATGCTGAGGCATTTCATCATCGACTCTCACCCAAGTTACCATCACAGGCCTGCGGGAAGGCAAGAAAGACAGATCAGAGGGTCATTTCCCACTAAGGTATCTTTATGCAGTTTCTTAACCCATGCGGCAAGTGAATCCCATGCAGGGTGATGCAAGGAACTGGACCCACAAGAGAGATGTTAAATTCGTAAAACTAAGACTACACAACTGCCAAACGTGTCAACAATATAATTCTTAAAAAACAAAATCAGGTTTTCATAAACTTTCAAGACTTGATATAAGCAGAAGTCTTATGATTTCTAAGTCATATTTAGTGAGACAGCAAATAAGCCAAGGTGCCCAACTCACATGCCGAGCTGTGCGGTTTCACATCAATTCAGGCAGGACAGAGCTCACCCATTGTTAATCAACTCAATAATTAGAGAGGAAAAAAAAAAGCAAGGTCCTGGCTAGTGGTGCATGCATCAACCCAATGGTTACTAATACGCCAAATGTTTGCTTGTTCAGAAGGCACGTGTGAGCTTAAATGGACTTCACCATCCCAACAGCCGTCCTCGTGCCCACCCCTTTCTCTGGTGGGTACTGGCACATGCCAGCTCTACCACCAGGTTATATCCTCGACTCTTCTTTTATTGCTATTTGCTTCAAGGTTGCCCTAGCTAGTCTGTAACTTGGTATGGAGACCAAGCTGACCTTGAAATTGCAGTGAGTCTCCTGACTGCTTCCAGAGCAGCTGGGATTAGAGCTCTGGCTTGAACAGAGCTTTGTTTTGATCTGTGTTTGGAAAAATCAACTCTGATTCTGGAAAGAGCCAATCACTTCCTCTCCCCTTACCCTGACTTTCCCTGCCTGAGATGCCACATGAATGGCTCTGTCTACTTTCTCTATCTGCCCCTGGCCAGTAACCGGCCCTCTCTCTATTAGCTCCTCAGAGGCCCAGATATAGCTGGACCTTCCCCCTGTGAGTGCACTTGGCTCTTGGATTAATGATGAATGAACACATCTAAAAATAGACTCTTTAGGTCCAACAAGGGAACTTGCTTATCAAAAACAAGTTTTAGTGACTTAAAATACCACACATATCTTACGATAGCCATTAGGGAAAAGCAAATTTGACAAGATGCTCTAGAGAGAAGAGTGCGCACACACCAAACACCTTTCACTCACTGAACTTGAAACCTGTGTTCTTCAAGGTGCCTCTTTCATCCTCCTACAAAACCAAGGGTATACCTAGAGTGTCTGAAAAATTCATCTTTTGTGGTGCATGTGTGATTCGAGAAACAGAACCCAGGGCCTGCTGAATGCTAGGCAAGCACTTACCCCCAAGTTATACCCTCAGTCCTGATTTTTATCTGACAGGAAGGATGCCACTGGCCTGAACACACAAGCAGTCCTCTTTTGGTCCCTACTATTACCTCTAGGAGCAATGACATGGGCAGAGACCCAGGCATAAATGACACCCTGATACTCAAGTAAGTCCTGTTGAATAGCGTTCTACTATTCAAATGAGATGTGAAGTTACAATTCTCTTGTAATTGCATATGGGTTTGTCATCAGAACTCGGTGAATTATTGCAGTTAGTACTGCCCATGTCCTCCTTGTAGGCCATGGAAAACAGGGCTGCCTGGCAATCAGGCCTCATGTCCTGCTGCTTGACAGCTGAAACAATCAGTGGGGGTGAGCACTGAGAATATTCACAACATTTAATGGCAAGTTAAATTACCATTTTTATTGTATACAATTTCTTGAGAAAATAAATAGGTAATACACAAGGAGGAATAGCTGCCGCGTAGTGCTTGCTTGCTCACACAGCCACATGCCCTTTCCAATTTGAGAGGAACGAACAAATACCTTCTCTGGCAAAAATGTCCTGAAGGAAACATGTAATTTACTGTCCCTGTAGCACAGGCAAACGAACATAGTACCTTCTTCAGGAGAAAAAAATTACAGACGCAAAATATAGGTTAGCAAGCCAAATAGCATAAATGTGACTTAGGTGGTTGAATATAGTTGCTGTAAACAGTCAGAGGCTCTGAGAAGGGTTCCCCTCCATCCATGGGATTTTTGGGAGACAAGGGAAGCTTCTAATTAGGGCATAAATCAGTTTATAAAAAGAATGATCTGGTCAGGCAGTGGTGTCACACGCCTTTAATCCCAGCACTTGGGAAGGAGGCAGGTGGATTTCTGAGTTTGAGGCCAGCCTGGTCTACAGAGTGAGTTCCAGAGCAGCCAGAGCTATACAGAGAAACCCTGAATAGAAAAACAAAACAAACAAACAAAAAAGAACGATCTGAATCTTTTTGAATGGCTTAAAAGAGAAAAAGACTGCTCTGTCAAAGCTGGGATCAAATAAGCCACCAGCACCAGAGAGGAAGCAAAACAAAACCAGATCCACCTCCCTCCAAGGGTTAGCTTTATTGCTTTCCCTCCTCCAGCAGAGGGAAGGCTCCAGCCCATGAAGGAGAGTGGAAGCCTGCAAAGGGAGTGGTCATAGACAGGCTCCTCTCTAACACAGTGCACTACTGGCTTCGTAGCCGTCACAGGAGAGTTCTCTCTGAGGACTGGGAGGGAAGCTCTGTTAAGATGCTCCAAGGCCTTTATATAAAAATCATGAAGATGCCGCTTACCTGAACTGTGAGGGGAAAAAAAAGAAATCATGGCACAGGGACAGCAGAGGGAGCTCACGGCTGTGTTTCCGGTGAGGTACCACTCAAAGTCTGAGTGACCTTAATCCCAACTTGACCTGTCCTACACTTCATTTGTCTGTAAACTGGGATTTACAGACAGCCCCCCCCTTTAAAAAAAGTTAAAGACAATTTGTTTTACTAGAAAGATGAAAGTCTCTCTTCTTGTGTAAGTAGATGGTGAGGTATTTGCAGTAGCATGGCCTCAAAGCTTGTTGGCTGTGTTAGCGGTGGTCTACACTGTTCTTCTGACTCATGTTAGACTATTGTCCATCACACTCCTCAGCAACACAAGAATGTCAGCACTCCTTTCCTCCGAGGCAGAACAGTCACATTCTCCTAGAGGAGCATCCCTGCATCTCTCAGTTGAGTACCATGCTTTTCTTGGAAGCAAATTCTTTTGTTTACATCTGGCTCTAACTTCTGCACATCAGAGTAGAAAACCTTGCCTTCCAGCTGTAGCAAGAACACTGCTGTTAGCAGATATTCTATTGCATTGAGGCTATACTGACATTTTAGACAATTATTATTTGTGTGTGTACAAGCATATGTGGGTATCTGTGGGAGCCAGAAGAGGACGTTGGGCTCCTGGAGCTGGAGAGATATGCCTGCTGTGAGCCACCTGACTGGGGTGCTAGGGTACAAACTTAGATCTTCTACACTAGCAGTAAGGACTCTTAACTGCTGAGCCATCTTTCCAGGCCCAGAATGTTGAAATTTTATGTAAGAGAAAATAGCCCTGACCAGATCAGCCTGTTAATGACAATAAAACAGACAGAATTCACTAGAATTTTAGATTAGGAGGGCATTCCCTCCTAATCCTAACCATTAAGAATCATAGATATTTATTCCCCTGTCATTGAACATTCTTCATTTTCTGAAAAGTCACCCATCCTTTTTATAGCAGGAGACAGGTGACAGGCCAATGAGTTGTGAATACACATCTTCATGTTGTGACATTTACTGTTCACGGCCCTCTGCCAACCTTGGCCTTCAGAACTTACTGGGGCTTCCCGATGGCTTCACACGTTAACTCAAACGCATCCCCTTCCCGGGTTAAGCCTTGTAGAGGGTAAGTCATCTGGATATGCACTTGCGGTTTATCTGTGTGACAACACAAAGCATGATGTTTAGCAAATGATAGCATCAGGCAGATCAGACCCACATCAGGTCCCCATCCACGTGCCTTTAGCAATATCCTTCTAATTAGTTAGTAATCCTGGTATTTGTTCACATTAAATTGACTAATAACTCTAAGGAGTGAACCTTGAGTAGATAAGAGATTCATAAGCCAACTGTGGCACATCAAACAATTCCTGTGAAATGCATTTTGTTACATTGAAGTTTATCTCTAAACTCAGTCAAGCTAAGGGAAACTCATTTGCCTTCATGCTGAGGTGAAGCTGCCGATTTTTGCGGTGTTCAAAATTGATACATTTTATCATATATCACATATTACCATGTGACAATGTGTTTTGACACTGCATATTAATAAGTTGTCTCTTCTATGTTCTTTCTATCAAACTGTTTCCCGAATTCCACTCAAACAGCTTTATGAAGAAAAGATCCAGGAGAGATGGGTGGTCCCAAATAAAACCATCCTGGCATCAACATAGAGGAAAGGGAATTGACATTCATCCAGGGCCCATTATCTGAGGAACCATGCAACCACAGTAGCATAAGCAAGAGTTTTAATGATGACAACTTTGGTACCCATAGAATGATGGAGCTAGTTGAAGGTCTCAGAGGTAACAATACCAGACAGCCCCGTGGAATAGAGTCGGGGAAAGTTCTGATTCTGAGGAGAATTTCTCAATGGCGGGCCACAATTAAAACGGAGTATATCTTTCTAATACAGTTATGCATTCAAGAAAGTGACACAAGTTATTTTTATTTCCGTCAGTGGCTTAAAGCTGTGACTGCTGGCGAGGGGACGTGTGGGTATCAGAGATGAATGATGGAGGACTCCAGGGAGTAGAGAGGGAAGCAGAAGTACTTAGAATCAACATGGATAGATACACAAAGACACTTCTAAACAGAACCTGAGTGGAATCAGATATTTTCCTATGCTTCTCATTAATTCTGTGGCTCTGTAAATGTGTATTTTTGGAAACAGACCCAGGAGTACCAAGTGTGAGAGGGCAGGACATCAGTTGGCTGAGAGGTCAAAACAATTACCATAGTTTTACTTTCCCACACACTCCCACCACCTAAACAACAGCCCCTCAGCCTTTCACAAGTGGTAGTGGGTTCATTAGTATTCCTCCTATGGAATACAAGAGAAGATAGAAATATGGCCAGGCTCTGCCAACCTCATACCTCACGCAGCTATGGCTGATGCACAGGGAAGTCATCACGTGGGACAGCTTGCTTGGGACAGCTGTCACCAGAGGAAATTTTAGTCTTGATTCCATCACATGCCTTCTGTGATGTCAGCCAAGATAATACAGTCCTTTTAAGAGAGCCCCCTTGAACACCCACCAGTGTCCACTGCCCACTGGAAGCAGTGCTGCTCTCTGAGAAACAGTATCACTTGTCAGAGGACATAAAGATGACAAAAGCCCTGGACTGTCACTGCAAATGACACAGTCCTTTTCTTGGACTTACTGGCAAAGCAAAATGTTGAGGATCCTGATAAATGTTATCAGAGAAAAGAGGAAATGTTTGCATAGAATAAACAGGGTGACCTTGAGCTAGTAACCAGTTTCTGGACTGAAGCAAGAGCTCCCGGACACCCACATTTAGATCGTATCTCAGACTAAGCAGAACCCTGAAGTGTACTGCATGACTATTATTTTTAGTGATACAAGTTCTTCTGCCTGGCACATAGCTATTTGATGAAATCTGTGTTTTTAAAGGAGAAAGAGAAACGAATGTGAGGTGACGACACACAGATAACAAAAGACCTGTCTATCACACTCAGAAACCAAACAGCATCCAAGAACTCTTGCTTAGGGGACTTCTGACATAAGCCTAGAGCCCCAGATCTGGGCAGCAACTTCCTATTTGTTTATATTGTTTGTCTCATGCACTGCTGGCTTCAGCCGGCTAAGGAGAAGAGAACAGTAGCTGACCTGCGCTTGCTACCTGTGCTTGCCAAAGCAGGCTTCCTGCCCTCTTGGTCTGCACTGGCTGGTCTGTGCCTACTGAGGTGTTCTTGTTGCTCTTTCTTCTGCTCTGTAGTTGCTGGCCTATGCTTTGGTCTGCATGCAAAATTTCTTTTTGTTTCTTTCCTCCGTGTAATTTACAAGCAAACTGCAAGAGTGGATTTTCAGAGAATGCACCCAGGGTTTCCCATGCTGTTTCCATCAGTAATGAGAGGACAGGGAAAGTTCTAATCCACCCTGCCTCTTTGGCACCAGTGAGTTTGTTTTTGTTAATTTAAAAAAAAAAAGCATGTGGTGTACCAGTTGTCAATCACACACCAATCAGGAAGAATAAGTGAAGAGCTTGTCATACCTAAAATTTGTATTTTAAGCCACAAAAGCTATACCTTCAGTTTTGATAACTGATTTTTTTTCTCTAATTATGGTCCAGAGCCCTGGGGAAGCGTCTACCATGTTGTGTGGACACAGCTGCCACAGTTACCTTAATGACTGGCAGAAAAAGTGCACATCAATATTGCTTGTATTATATAGAAAAGGTCCCTTTCCATCGTCACATGCTGTATTTATGGGCATACTATCTGGCCATGGGCAGCTGAGCCATCTTCATTCCCTATAAACCACACAGAAGGCCTGAGCACTAAGATCTGTCCCTGAGGTAATAGGAAACTTAAAGTCAAATCTCTTCTCCTTTCTATGCCTTAACTGAGGAACTTAAGGATCTTCAACAGGTGGGACAGAACCTTGGGGATTCTAGTGATGCCTCAGAGGCATTAAGTGCTCCCAGAAAAGACCCTGGATACAATAGGAGGATGTCAAAATGTGAAACCATCCAGATGGTTGACAGAAGAGCAAGGGCTCATCATTTATATTTTAATTATGTTCATAAATCAAATGTTGTAACTTACCAATCTTCTCTGAAACGAAACCAGACGCCAAGATTTATCTTTAAGTAATGAGGTAAAGCCTAGTACATTTTCTGGGGGATCATGTTACGCCTCAGTTGGTGTCGTCAGGCACAAGGCTAAAAGCCAGATGACACTTTCCACTCAAGTGCGATAACTGTCCAGCGACATATCGCTTAGAATGGCTTAATGTCATTATAAAATGGAACTGCTATATAAAAATAAGAAAATACTTTGGCTGTGCACTTAAGGAGCATTCCACTTATAGCGCTGGCAACAGCAACAGCCAATCAATTAGGTGGAAAGATCTGAGGTTTTCATAATACACTGTAATTTCTTTTAAACCCTCTACAATACACTTAGTAAGACCTCTACAGCCGACAAAATTTGTTCATTAGTCCAAGTTGCACAGAGGGTTAAATACCAGGAGGCCATAGGGCATACTGTAGTAGCAACCAATTAAAAAAATAATTTTAGGAAGACATTCTGATTTGATGAGACCTTCCTTAAATGTACTTTTCCTCTGTCTATAAAGGGGAAATATAAAAGGAAACTCTTAAAGAGGTCTGAATGGCTTGCTGGCAGATTACAATTGATTTCATGCCAGTTTGACCTTGCACTCTGTTCTGTGATCTTCTTAGAAGATGAAACTCAAGATTCTGTAACCTGTATGCCAATTTCCTATGCAAATGAAGACTCCTCTGAGAAGGCGGACCTTAGCATATCAGGTCTGTGATCCCCTCCCTCTGTGACTAGGATGGTATTTTTCCTACAGGGCAAAGAGCAGGAGAGCTGAGGCCAGGGTGCGTGTTCTGATGCCTCTGCAGGAGATCTAGTATACCAGGGGCACCTGTAACTTTCCCTCTTTTTCCTACAAGTTCTAAATCAGGGCATGCTAACATCAAATGTTCTCTGACATGGCTACTGTAACCAGGCCCAAGGGCTTTGCATGAAAATCTCTACAAGGGTTTGAGTGCAAATCTCTAGTTCCATGCTTCATTTTCATGTTCAGAAACACACTGGGTGTGGGGTTTGAAGCCTGTGGATCAAGGGCTCATGT
>NW_022196906.1:41725888-41811093 GCF_008632895.1 Mastomys coucha | reverse complement strand
CCCCCCCCCCCGCAGCACCAGTACAGCTGCTACCAGTCTGGCTAGGACAGGGTCTGGGTCAGTCCCTGTGTACTGGAGCTTGCTGGAAGCGGTGGCTGAGGAGTCTGTCAATCATGGAGGATTACTGCAGTTTGGAGTAGAACAACAATGCAAAGATTAACCTGAGATTTGGTTCGTATTAGAAGCTGTTTGAGCGCAAAGCCAAAATCAGCCCCTACAATTCGGTTGTCTAAAGTGTCGGGGGAAGACAGCTTTGTAATGAGAAGAGGGCAATGTAGGGCACCCAAGGAGACTGCACACACCTAGCTGAGAACAGGCCCACAGCCCTCTCAGAGAAGGGAAAAAGGGCAGACTGTAAAGTGCTTGCTTTTCTATTGTCCTGAGACATTAGTGACAATTTCCCCAGCTGGCTGTTTGCTCTTGAGGTAAAAGGTATGTGTTTGGTATGGTTTGCAGCACTTAAAATTATACTCCATACCTGTAACCCCAACAGTGCAGAGGCTGAGGCAGGAGGATTTCCATGAGTTGTACATCAGCCTAGGTTACAGAGTGAGTTCTGGGAAGCCTGGGTTACTGAGTGAGACAGCTGCCTCAAAACAAACAAACAAACAAACAAAAGAAAGAAAAGAAAGGACAGATTAAAAAAAAACAACCAATTACATTTCTTGAAGAGGGAGAAGCTATCATAAAAGATTAAGAAGAGCAGGAAACAACTCTGCTTAGAGCATCAGCAGCACAGGACAATGCCATTACCCTCTGAAGAATCCACTAGGTATTTAGTGGATGTTAAAATTACTGATCAGTACAACAGAATCAAGTTGTATTCCATGCCCTGGAGAAACACAGTTCTGTGTTGACAATACGGTCTATATTCACAGAATGCTCCCCCATAGCTTTGAAGAATTCTTCAGGATCAGAAGTAAGTATTACTAAACAATGATGCTCTGTGATAAGAGAGGGCTTTTGTTCTGCTTGGCTTTTAATACAGCACATATGGGTTTTTTTGCCTGCATAGATGTCTGTGTGCTGTATATGTGCCTAGTACCCACAAAAGGGCATTGGATCTCCTGTAGCTGGACTTTCAATGGTTCTGAGCTGTCACGTGGGTACAGGGAACCAAACACAGGTCCTCTGGAAGAGCAATTACTGCTTAAACCACTGAGCTACCTCTTTAGTCATCTTGTCTTATTTTTAAATCCCAGGCAACTACAAAGGTGCCAGGGCCTGGTACACAGGAGACATTTAACAAATTATCTGTAAAAGGAGTGACTAAATCAGGAAGAAAATCAGAAAAGCAGGAAGCATTAGGTCATGGCTTCTGTGCTAGCTGTACCACAGAGGAAAGTAATAGGAAGAA
The DNA here is from genome assembly GCF_008632895.1 of Mastomys coucha. Taxonomy (NCBI): domain Eukaryota; kingdom Metazoa; phylum Chordata; class Mammalia; order Rodentia; family Muridae; genus Mastomys; species Mastomys coucha. The sequence continues at coordinate 41,809,736 of NW_022196906.1, read as the reverse complement.
ATACACAAGTCTGTCTTAGCCCTCAAAATAAGGTAAATCTGTGGGTTTGTCTGCTTTGAAGGTCAAGCCAGCTCCCCAAATTTGAGGATCAGCCCAAGTAATATGACTGTTGAACCTGCATTTTTGGCACCGTTACCTGGCATTTCTGGCATCTCTAGGGATACTATCAAGAATTTTGCTTGACTATTCTTTTTAAATTTAAATCCTTTAATCTTCCACAGAATCAGAATCTTATGGTGAGCTAAAAACCACTAGGCAGAGTGTACATTATGAAAGAGCTGGATCTGTACACCAAACCAGAACCATCTTTTATCCACAGTGACAGCAGCACTGGGTTGTCCGCGGGGCACAGCTACAGAGTGCAAAGGCCTTTCTCTCAGGAATCAGTCTCAACTTTGGTCCTGTGGGCTCTGTTACCTACTACAGACCACAGGAAACTTCAGGAACTCCGAGATGTCCCTGGTCTGGACTTGTACAAAGAATGCTAGGTTACAAGCTGGGCTTCAATCAGAGATCTCTCTGCTTTGATCGTTTCTCATAAGGAATAATAATCACTGAAATAATCTCTCTGAAACCCAGCTCATTGATACATATACTGGAGCCTGTTGGACACAGATCCTAGAGACCAGACAGCAACAGGCTCAATCTGAGAACACAGCTGTTTTTCACTTTAAGAATACAACCTGGGAACAGAATTAACCTGGGAGAGCCGGAGGAGCTAAGCAGTTGCTATGGGAAGCTTTATCCTCCAGTCCAAACAGGAGAGAGTTCCCAATTTCCACGTTTTTCATCCTCCATCACCACAGGGCACTATCAATATCACAGAAACATTCATTTTGTCACAGATAAAGAACAAATTTTGATCATCTCCCCAATGCTCAATTTTCCTCTAGTTGAGGGAGCTGGGAGGTAGGGGTCGGGGGAGAACCACCTACCCTTCTCTAGACCTTGGATGGATGGGGATATGGATTTATAAAATACCTGGCTACGTCCAGTCAATAAAACTCATTTTGAGAGCCATGCCCACGTATGCGATTAGCTGTCAGGTGGTAATCTGAGCAGGGGATGTGCTCCAATACTGGTTTCTGGTAGCTTTGTTTCACCTTCTAGCTTTTTCCTTCTAGACTCAGCTCTTCATTGGTTTCTCTCTTTTTATAACTGGGCAAAACCCAAACAAAATGAGGATGTCTTGCAAAACATTCTAAAGAGCAAGCCTATGGTGGCGAAGACAGAAGGCACGCTGAAGGAATCTCAGCTCAGGCTCCCCTGCCTCCAGAGCAATACTTTCTTTCCTTCAGCACAGCACTCAGAATTCCATACTGGGGGTCACAGCTTCCCTTTGAATTCCCAGCTCATGTCACCATGCATTGCCACCTTGATGCTATTTAGACAGTTTTCTTTTAGCACGCAGACAGTGAACAGGTCTCTTTAAACAGGCTGTTATTTGACAGGAGCGCATTCCCTCAGATCCAAAGCTGTACCAGCAAGGCTACAACCGTATCATACTCTGCTCTAATCAACCATGGTGTAAATCTGGGCAACACACCTATAAGACATTTGCAAGATGGGGAAGAAAAAAGCAGCGCAGAAGGACCTTAGGGGTCATATGGCTCAGCATATTGAAAAGGCACAAGCGTTCTCTGCGAAGCTTCTGAGAAAGCAGAGCTTGGAATTCTACCTTGCTAACATAATTATTTTCTGTTTTAAACATTTAGCTGCACGCTGCTGTACCCTTGCTGGGCCTCAGAATGAACGCTAGCAAACTAAGAGCCCTACTGTATGTTCTTCATTCCCAGCAATGTTCCTATGAGAAAACCTTATTAATGAGCTTGCAAACGAGCACCCAACAGGGGAATGTCACAAACAAGAGCGGCTAATGCCCCAGAAAATCAAATAACTCAACACTTGGCTGATTGTGGTGCCTTTCATATTTATAATAAAAAAGAGGAGGGGGGACTTTAATTCACTGATTCTGGAGGGGTCAACACCTTGCTGAACAAAACAACTCATTTATTTATGTTCAGAAATCTCCAGATGATAAATTACATTGATGTTAATCACTTCAATGCATACTACACAATTAATATCTGTACTCACCAAAATTTAAGGGTTATTAAAAGTATGACAGCACACACATCTGGCTGATTTTTCACATAATTGGGCACAACAATTTCTCCTGGTACCACAAATAGAGGTGCTAACAAACAAACACTACAAATACTGGTTCAATTAATTAGGACTTGAATCCATAAGACCAAAAAAAAAAAAAAAAAAAAAAAAAAAAGCAAGGCCCAGTTACAGCTCAGACCTTGTCTACTATGCATCATGGAGGACTCCATGTGAAGGGGACATTACACTCCTCCCTTTCTTTTTATAGCTCCTCCCTCTGTCACCCTTCAAGCAGGATAGTCAACAGCACAGTGACAGAAATTTCATTTCCCTCTGAACGTCATTTGTAAAGCAGGACCTAACTTGTATGGGATTCCACCACCAGTAGCTTAGCCCTGCTCATGGCCTGGTTGACATTCATTTATCTTAGATGGGGCAGAGAGCTGATCCCATAAACTTTCCTTGTCCAAAACTGGCCAGGATGAAAACAACTGAGGCTACTAAAGGTACTCAGACCAATGTGTCTTCCAGGCCTTCTAACTCGGGATAGAGGGTGAGGGCTGTGAAGGGGTTCACTATTTCCTGATAACTCTATGTTGATCCCTGATGATATTCTGAAGAAATTTTCTTAGCTTACAAAGGAGAACAATGGTATATTTAAAAATTTTTAGATTAAAACACATAATGAATGAAATCCATAATTTTATGGCTTTTAACATTGTTAAGTTGAAACAACAGTGGCCTAAGGAAAATAGGTCTTATCAGTGATTGAAGAAATTAGCAAAACTCTATTGGGTAGATGACTTCTTATATTGCAAGCAAAATGCGGTGATTAATTTAATTCATGCCTCCTACCCAGTATATTGATATCAAGGGAGTTTTTAGGGGTTAGTGACCCTATAAAGGTGATAACTTCAGGGACTTGAGTCAACTTAAAAGGGGCAAGGGGAGAAGCGCACTGCTGTTCCTCATGGGTATCTCTAGTAATTCAGTATCTACACAGACCAAGAATCCTATCTCTTCCCTTAGACAGTGATGCCTGTCTGCAGAGAAAGAACTGCTGTGAGGAAATGGAGCTGAGCTCCCACCACTGGCTAACAGCTGACTTAGGGCCTAATGCACCTGAGCTTCAGTCCTGGGGACAGGAGGCCTTTGATAGGGAAGAGCTACTGGTATTCAAGGAGACTCAAGTTGGCTGGGAATGAAGACATGCTGGCTGATTTCACAAGGGTCAGCACAGCTCTGGGAATGGAAAAATATTCATAGACTGAAGGGCCAGGTGACTTTCTTAAGTTCCAAGAGTCTTAATTAAGATTACAAACCAGACCCCCCCACCATTTATATCAAGTGCTGCAATCTATAACCTTCCTTTATACAAGATGTTTTTCATCTATCTATCTATCTATCTATCTATCTATCTATCTATCTATCTATCTATCTATCTATCATCTATCTATCTATCTATTAAGAGCATCAAGAATCTAATGTTTCTATAATTTTAGTTGAGGGAAAGGCTGTCATGGTGAAAAGATCAGCAGCTGCAGACTCATTTTTGAAGGTGTTACAGTGACTCTCCTGAAGGGAGGAGCCCACACCATTTTGTTAGATTGAAGCCAAATGGATTCAGATACAGAGCTGTATTCATTTTCTTGGAAGGACAAATCCCTCTTGAGTCTACAGAAAATGAAAACAAGGCTAGGAATCATTACCACATTTTCCAAGGGTAGGAGGTAGACTGCTTGAAATATTCTGCATTTGGCATTGAATGTAATTTTGTAGGTGGGAGGGGCTATACTCCATTTAAAAGATACTCTGGGAAACTACTTAAAGGGTTTAGGGGTGGAAACTGGGTGGATATCCACTCAGGACTCACAAAGGAGCTAATGTATTATTAAAGCTAATGGGCCCCTACAAGGAATGTTAATGGATATTAAGTTTGCTTAAATGAATTACATATTAACAAAGTCACAAGAAATCTAGTATCTGCCAATTTAGATAATATCTGATCATTTCTGTTTTCCCATTATAGGGACATTACACCACAATAGTTTTACTGATATGAAAATTATAAGCATGATGCTCATAATGAAGCTATATAATGAAGTAGAGGAAATGAATTAACAAGAAAAACCTGCACTCTCTAATGTAAATTGAGCCCTGCTCGCAGGGCAAGAAGAGGTTGAGACAAGATGGTCTCTTATAAGCAAGTTTATAACTTGTTCTACTTGGACAATTTAAATACACAATAAAAGGGTATCATCTGAAAAATGGCTTCCAAAGGCAAATTCAAACCCCCAAGAACCCATGAATATGGCCTAGTTTGGAAAAGAATCTTTGCATGTGCCATCTTAAAGATCTCAAGATGAGAAAACTTGGATCTGGGTGGGCCCTAAACTAAAATAGTGACAGTGTGTCTCTATATGACACACAAGCCTCCTGAGTGATGGGAATGGACTATGAAGCGTCACCCAAGACCATCAGAAAATACAGATATTTGTATTACAATTTATAAGAGTAGCAAAACTTACAGTTATAAGATAGCAATCAAAGTAATTTTATGGTTGGTGGGCCACCAAAACATGAGGAACATAAAGGGTCACAGCACCAGGAAGGATGAGAACCACTGCCCTAATCCCTTGGGAGAACTCCCAGAACACTTGCCTTATAAGAAGCAAAAGGTCTTTGGAGGGAAGGTGGTCCAAATAAGCCTTTGATTTTGCTCCTTTGGTTGTGATTGGATTTCTGTGGTTTGGGGACAGGTCTGTGGCACTACCAATTGTTAAGGTGGTCCTAAGGCACTAACATAAGAATTCCCACAGTTGCCAATGCTTTTCCCCCATCAGATCCCTAACCACTGCTTGCCCACCCAAACCCTTGCAACACCATCCACTAGACATATCCACTAGACATATTCCACTGTATCCTGGGACTTCCACAGGTCGGACTACAGAAGAAATCTGATGAAAAGTGAGAGAAGAGGACCACTTGGTCACAATCTTGGATGGAGAATGGCTTTAGACAGAAGGATCACTCCACCCTCTGCATCTGAAGCAGAAGAGCCTGAATGAAGGAGGAGACAAGGGGACTCTCTTCTTTAGTTTACCGGGGATGGTTAGGGACAGTCTCACTACCATGAAGAATTATGGATAAAGTTTAACTTCCAACTCTTATCTCTAACTAAAGCTAAATAGAACATGCACTTTAGAACAAAATGTTGGTATAGAATGAGAATAAAATCTAAACATCCAGTGTTTTGACGAATTAGAGAGGGAAGGGGAATCACTAAAGACTTAGTTGGCCTGGGAATGATGACAGTCAACACTGAAGGAAGCTGATTTCAAGACACATTAAAGCAGACTGGCACTGTTTTAGCTTCATGTCTGAGTCAGACGCAGTATCTTTACATTCTCATTGGCGTTCGGTAATACAGTAGCATTTCAGCAGAATAACAGGGGAAAACCCATCTACACCATACAGAATGCATACAGACTTCCAGTGAATGACTGCCAAGGAGCTTCCAAGCACGGGCCTCAAAACAAGACACTTGACTACTTACACTGCACTTCTAGATAGCGCTGGGTCTGCAGGTTTCCAGTGACTGCAGGGTGCTCTACCTGGCAGATCACCGGGACCCCATCATCCTCCTTGTGCACCTTCAGCATCAGCTGACTGGTCACAGTGTACATGTCCGACCACTCTTCCACCTCTGATTTGCCTGTGGGAGACAAAACAGATCACGATCCTCTTCTTTTCTCCCCACCCCCAACAGTGTTATCTTAGGTAACATGATGGCAACATCATAGGTCAGGGCATTCTGGGACTGGAGACCTCCTAAAATGGTTATTTCCCTTAGTTTCTTTCTTTTCAGCCTTGTATACAGTGGTTCAGATACATTCCAAACCTAAGCAACACACATTATTATTAATTCAAATATATTATGTATATTTCTTCTACCTTGGAACCTTCTGCCAAGCCAGTTGCATGTTCAACCATTTTGACACTTGGCTGCCTGTGGCATCAGGAAAAGGAAGGAAAAAAAGCTTTTCCTACAACCATGAGAACTTCAAATGTCTACAAGGCTGTCATGCCACTGAAAACCCAGAGTGAAGTCCAAATCTCCTAAGTAATTCCGTCAGCAGTGGAGGCAAAAACAAGCCCCATTGCCTACCCCCATCACCCACAATTAAGAGAGAAAGTAACTAAATGGATTTATATAATTGAAATTGTAATTGAAATGTTTAAACTCTGAGACTTCTGGAAGACCACAAGAAATGCAGTGGCAGTGGGCTAGAGCAAAGAAAGAAATAGGGCTTTGGGCCAGACGGGAGACAAGTCCAAGAACACCCAGAAAAGGAGGGAGAAGGCTTCCGGAGGGAGTGAATAGGTCTAGGCAGTCTCTTCCTGCACCCAGCACTCCCGAAGCACGGCACACCATTAACTTTCTTTGAATGTTTTGTACGTATCAGTCTACATTTAATGGCTCAATTCACTTAGACAGAAGCAGAGGGGAAATAAAAACTTCCTTCCTTCTAAAAGCATACCTAGGAAGTACGAATTTAAGACAGAACAGGCTTTTGGAGGTTTGCTGGTCTCCTTTTCTGGATACAGACTTCCATGCCACCCTTCTAAAAGGGCCATTTTCTTCCTCCAACTGTTTATTTATTTAATGAGCACACATATAGAACTTATTCTGCTTCAGGCACTTCCTCAATGCTTGCAAATATTCACTCACTTCATCTTCATAACAACACCCTAGTTATTACTGTTCTCTAGAATTTAGAGGAAACTGAGGCACATGGCTAAGTATTTCTGTTAAATAGAGGTGAGTTCCAGAGTCCTCTGTTCAGGCATTACTTTCAGGGCAACCTAGAAAAGAAACGGAGCCAGAGGCTGCCAGCTGTGAGAGACAGGAGAAGCAATATAAAATGCCCAAATAGGGCAGGGCTCTAAAAGCTGTCTGTAGGGTCGCTCCAGTCAGAGACTGCAGAAGAATAGGATGGCAAACTGGGCATCAGAATTACATGTTCACCAGTAAAGTCATCTCTGTAAACTCATAATTAACATAAGCTCTTAGTTTGTAATGCAACAGTTTTGCAGGAGAGCACATACCCACAGCTGATGGATGGTGTGATGCATGTGAGAATGAATGGCCTGGAACTTTAAAAAAAATGCACAGCATGAAAATGTGGGGTTCTCAGCCATCAAGCACTATAAAACAGGATAAAAGCAGTGAATTTTGAGACAGAGACAGAGACAGCGACAGCCTCTGACTTCGGGATATCCCTGACACAGGCTCTTCCTGGTTGAAGCATTCACATTTACAGTTTGGTTCATCACCAACTCTCAACCCACAGAGGGTTGGATATGAGCGAAGGCAACGAAACCCATTCCGTTCTGGCCTCAGATGTTTTTGCTAATTGATTAGAAGCTGTATCTGAATGGATGGTTTTGCTTCAGGAGCAATTGTTTGTAACTTCCACAAAGGCCCCCTTGCTAGAGTCGCGTGCCAGCTAACTGCTTTCCGCCTGGGCGGTCTCCATCATACCTTTGAGTTCCTTGTTCCCTTTGAACCACCTGATGGTCGTTGCTGGCTTGCTGGCCATGGCAGTACAGTTGACTTCAATCTCCTCCCCTTCAACTGCCGTGTCTTTCTGGATATCGATCATCAAGTTACGTGGAGGGACTACAAATTAAACACATATGCTTTATAAGCATCGGGCCTGTTTATGGACAGATTCTCCTCTTCCTTAGGGATCAGTGTTATTGTTACCACTAAAGAGGCAAACAAGGGACACTGCTGATGGGATCCCTTCCAGATGACAAAATAAACTGCCAGAGGAGGGGGAAGAACTGAATAGACAATGTCATGTAAGGTGGATCAGGCATAACCTGTTAACTCAGAATGTCTTTCCTAAATGTCTCCTAGTTAGTGACCAGTGACCACTCTCCAATTCCTGAATTATTACTGACTGAGGATTAACAGTCCAGACATTAGTCCTAAGAAAATGGATAAGGAAACAGGTATAAAATCAAGAGGAGCAGACACTATTGAAATCAATGTCCTTACCTGGATGCCCCTGAAAGCACTGATTCTCCTTGAACTCAACCCTTGGATTGCAATCTTCATAGGAAAGACTTCAAAGTCGACTAGCATAGATAAAAAGCTTAGGGTCCCTTAGAAGGACCACTCACCACAAACACCAATGGAAAAAGTGTGCCTCAGAGCCGGCTTCATTGAACCAGGACTAGAAGAAATTGGGACACACTCCTGTCCTCCAGTGGGCAGAGCGCCACTGAAAAGAAGGTTCAGCAGTACAGGAAATGCCAGGTCTGTGCAGGCATTTGCCATACTCCAAATTCCAATGCTCAGATCTTGGAAACCAAAGGAGAAAGAAGTTCCCAAGTGCTTGAAAGGCATTCTGATAACAGAATTAAAACACTTCTCTATAAGCATATTAAATATTTCTGTAATAAAATAGTCAAAACAAAAGGCTTGAGGGCCGACACACTGACTAGCAACCGAGGGTTTATGCCTGACAGTAGTGAAGATGATGACTGGAGCTATTTTTTTTTTTTTTTTAAATATGAAACTGAGTTGAAGGTGAAATTTCATACAATGTGTCGTCCTACCTCAAGACTGAGCCTCCTGAAATAAAAATCAGTAAGAATACAGAATTCAGTAGGGTGAGTCTAAGAATATGAGCCCTGGCCACCATGAATAAGCAAAGACAGGGCTGAGACTTATGATTAATAAGTTTTTCAACTCAGAAGAGAAACAAGAAATTAAATATGTATAAACATGCCATCCTGACCATCAAGTTGAATAATACATCTCTGATACTGCTTCAATAAATTATGGGATTAAACCGTGTTATTTGGGATTTCCAACTGCTCCAGTCCAATGTGAAAATTCTGTCCACAGGAAGACTTTCATACTGAATTAGAGCGATTGAAAAGTCTTCTAGAGGCTGATGAAAAGGGGGAAAACAAAATGATTTGTTACATATGTTTCTCAGCAAGATGGCACACTGTGGCGGCAGGGAGGGGGCAGCTGCTGGAGCAGACGACCTGCTCTCTAGTCCCCATGCACAAGGAAAAATAGCAATGTTTGCTCAATCAGGTGGCTTGCTAATATGGTCTGGCCCAAATGAGTAGTTACTCGTGGCAAAGAACTACCCTGGCTTACATTTTAAAAACTAAGCAGGAGACAATTTAACACCCAGTTTAGAAGGGTACATCTGATGCAATTTTTAAAGACCCAAAAAGGGGGTGACAAAGAAATTGGGGTTGAGTTGGCTGACTGTGTCCTTTACATAGTTTATTTGTACAAATGTCGGCCAGGTGGGCCATAGACTGCCACGGACAGTATGTACTGGGGATAAGCAGGCACTGCACTCTGGGTGCAGGATGGCAGCAATGGTGAAGGGAGACATACTTCTGTGGATCAGATGTTCCTGGAAACCACCGACTAAGCCTGAGGAACAAAGATCTTGGAATGTGACAGCACCACAGGAGACTAGGGTATAATAGGGCAACCTCACAAACAAATCAGGGCCCAGAAAAGAAAAGGTGGTCTTGCGGTCCCCAAGGAAATAACAACAGTAATGAAAAGGTCCTTGAAGTTGGTACACTGGACACTTCCTGATGAGAACAATAATCACTAACATCATTGTTGGAGTATGGTGCTAAGGGTACTAGAGAGGGCAAACAGCTAAAGCTACACTGACAATGCTGGAATTCCTCTGAATGGAGTATTTCTCCCACTTTATGAGAAACACGGTGATGGGCACTCAGAATGCAGGCACTTTCTTAGTGGGAACAGAGCCAGAGGTAGCTGAGACTTCACCCAGGTACTAAGTCTCAGGGGCACTCGGTATGGATGCTGTCTGCCGGCTGTGCTCTGTGTTCTGGACACCTTGCCCTTATTCTCTCATTTTTTCTGGTAGGTCTGATGACATAATCAAACTCCTCCCCTGATACCTCCCATAACCTCCCCTGCCTACTCATTTCTTTCTGAGTTACTTTTCTTAAGGGTAGGACTATTCCTTTCAGTACCCAGTTTCAGAAGTCCTTGATCACTGGGCTCTGTTTCAGGGCCTATAGATGCACAGAACAACACAATGATGAAGCTGGGTGGAGGATGAGGCTGCTCACGTCATGGCAGAAAGTGAGCAAGGAGAATGGACCTAGAAGGGGCCAGGGCAGGACGACATAGCTCCAAGGACATGCATCCCATGGACATTTCTTTCAGGGAGTCCCTGTCCCCTTTCTCACAGATGCTCTCATGTTACAAATCAATCCCACTATGAATTAAGTGATTAGGTGGGAGACCTCAGGATCTAACCACTTTCCCAAAATTGGTAGCTGGTGAAAAGCCCAGAATACATAAAGCCTTAACACATAATTCACATTCAAACTGTAACAATCTCCAATGGCAGCTCTTGGGGGAAACTAGAATAGCCAGAAACTGGAAACAACCTGGATATCCCTCAATTGAAGAATGGATAAAGAAAATGTGGCACATCTACACAATGGAAAGCTACTCAGTATTAAAAACAAAGACATCATGAATTTTGCAAGCAAATGGTTCCATGTCCAAAATATTATCCTGAGTGAGGTAACCCAGTCCCAAAAGGACATACATGGTATGTACTGACTTATTGAGTGGATATTAGCCATAAAGTATAGGATATCCACACTCCACTCCACAGACCCTAAGAAGCTAAACAAGAAGGAAGGCACAAGCAAGTATGCTTAAATCTCCCTTAGAAGAGGTAATAAAATAGTCAAAACAGGCAGATGGAGGGAGGGAACTGGTAGGAGAGAAGATGAGGAAGGGAACAGGATCAAACTAAGGAAATAAAAACAGAAAGGTGTACATTACAGGACAAGGAAACATGACTGGCACCTTTCGACTTTTGTTTGGGGGCTGAAAGCTTGACAGGTGGTTAAGATTCATCTCTGACTTTTTCCACACTGGTCTTAGCTGTGTGCCCTTTACCTCTGTTGTAAATGGTACACTGTATGTCCCTGTGACCTTCAGAGTAATTGGGTAATTCTGGTTCCCAGGATTACCCTCCTGTGCAGCTGGCATCTTCTTTACCTTGAGCCAAGGGAAAAGTGTGGAAAACTCCAAAAGCCAGAAAACATACCCTGTGTAGAAACACAATGGGCTTGTGTGTCATTGAGGTCATCATTTTGAGAAGTAGCTCAGTGATTTCCCAAAGCCCATAAGTAGTTTTCTCAGGGTGTGAGCAGTGTTGCTCCTCTTGGTTGAGATCAGAGGAAGAAAGAGTCAAGTCGGGTGGGGGCTGTCTAGTTATAAGTATAAGGTTTGATAATTTGTATTTTTTTTTTTTTTTTTTTTTTTGGTGCTAAAAGGATACTTCTCTCAGACTTTCCTCCTTTTATGTAGAAATTCTTAGAACTAGAGATACTCACAGAAGTCTACATTTCTTGGGCTTTTAAAGAGCAATGAAGAATTGGACAATACAGATCAGGTGACTTAAATTTGCCTTTCCGAAAGCTGAAGGTTGGAGAAGAAAAATGTATTTTGGCCTACTAATCCCATCCCACTTTTCTTCTTAACTCCATCCTGATTTTATAATGTCTATCCGAATACAAAAGAGGTAAACTATGAAATCCATTCTAGAAAAATGAATTCAAACTGTTGCCAGCCAGAATACATATACATGATCTGATCCACTGAACAGATCCAGCCAGTAAGAAGTGCCTGCAGCCATCAGTGGAAACAAGCCCAGACTTGTCTGAGAAGAAGCACGCAGAGGAAAACCTGAATGAAATCACACACAGGGAAGCACCAGAATATAGCCTCGAATGTCAAGGTTCCTGTTAGCTAACCTCAAACTTATAAGAGTGCTAATTATAAACATTACGCCTACAACATTGAAAAAAATCAGCAATATCAAGATGAGTCATATTAATTACCACAAAAGAGGAGTCTTAAAGCTGATCAGTATGTGGAATCTCACTCTAAGACCCTTTAAAATAATTAGGTTCTCTCGTTCCCGGAGTCTTAAGAGTGAGCACTAATCTTAGGAGGAAGGGACTGTAGTAATATTAGCCATGTATACAGTAAGTGCATTCATCTCGGCACAGTGTCTTCTCTCTCCTGTTCATTTCCTCTTAAGAACACAATATAAAGAGTCCTATATTCTGTGTGGGGATAAGGACGGGAACGCTTCACAAGTGGAAGACTGAATGAATGGTCCCTAAGGCACACGAAAACCATTTCAGGAGGGTTTTTGGTTTACACATGGATGAGATCTAAACACAAAGCAATAGCATAGAAAACATTAACAGTCATTCTTGTATCTTATAATTATCCTAAAGTTTTTGCTGAATTCATTAAATACCTAAAAGTCATATGCACTAAAATGCGCATCTTTAGCCTATGGAGGAGTTTGACAGCTGTGTAAATACATATGGAATCCTATTCAGAGCACCACGGATAGCAACGGAGATGCTAATCCACCATTCTCCATTCATTATAATATCTAAAACTCTAAACCTTAGGAGGAAGGCTTGAATGTGTATCAGTGGAAATTGTCAGAATTTGGAATATGAAAGACTCTCACACTGATGACAACAATTTTACTCTGTCAAGGAATCCTAGAGTAACTTCAGTGGGAAGAATATTAAATGAATGCATAATATCTGCAAAAAGAACACTGACTAGTATTACTTTCAAGCACACTTAAGTTAATGCTTCGATGAAATACAAGCAGGAACCTATTACTTCTGGAATAATGAGACCTCAAATGGATTATAGGCACAATGGCACTCAGAAGTCTACGAGCTGGTAGTTGACTCCAAGCACAGGGCACGTGCACAGTTGAACTGGTCCAGCACAGTGACAGAGACACTGCCAACTGACAGGTAGAAATGTCTTGACAATGGTCCCAAAGTTGTGTTCTGGAAAACTAAATGTTATGCTCCAGAAATGTCCTGAAACATGGAACTGCTGTGTGTGTGTGTGTGTGTCTGTGTGTGTGTGGTGTTCCCGTGTCCATGTACAACACATATATGTGCACATGTGTATCTATCTATGTGGAACCTAGTCCTCAGACATTGTTCTCCTGTTTATGCGGACAAATCTCTCACTAGCTCAGAATTCTCCAAATAGATGAGGGTGGCTGGCCAGCCCCAGGGGACCATCCCCCTGACTATTTAATGTGTGAATTATAAAAGCATGCAATCACGTCTAGATCCTAAGGACTGAACTCAGGTCCTTTCACCAACTGAGCTATCTCCCTCAGGTCCTTTTTGGTTCTTACTGTGTGCTTTGTAACCTCGGCAGAGTTTCTATGAAATGAAAAGATTGAAACCTAAAGGCCTATGTAGTAAAAATCATTCTGAAAATTCAGAATGTCACGGATCCGTTCTGTTTCTCTGTTGTCACTCTTGAGGAGATGCTGCAAGTGATGGCGGCCCAAATTTAGAGGGTCACTGCACACACTTGAATTCACAAAGGTGTAATCACACATGGGTAGACAAGCAGAGGTGGAAAAACCTCAGGGGCCCCCTGGCAAGTTTGGTTCATCGGCACAATACGAAAATACCCTTCCCAGCAGAACTTTCCATGAAGATCTCATACAGATTAAGTCAGGAAGTGATGCCCACATGAAAGCTATACACAGACCACGCCGGGAACTGTGCGGAAAGTTGGACATTAGATCCAACTTTCTAAAAGCATAATTGGTCATATCAAGAATATACACTTTGGCTTAGTGAATGAAAACTATTTTCCCCTTTACAGCTGTGTTTAAATGAGGTAACGAGGAAGCAGCTCAATACACATGTTCATAAATAGATATGTATGTACACACCCAGTGAAAATGTCCTTTACATTTATCTTTCTTCTTTAATCTTCATATCATTACACCAAAAAGTTGTAGCCTGCCGCCTCAAATAGACTGATTCATCATCTTCCTGAAGGTGTAAATCAGAGATCTGGCCTCACTCTGCAGTGTTATGTCCTTGAAAATTCAGTTCCAAAACCCTGGGATCAGCTGCTGTTATGAACCAGAGTGTATGTCTGTGTAAATTGTGACAGACTCAGACCCTTCAGCAGAGAAATACCTGCTGACTGTATCAAAATACAAACCTCTCATGCCAGCCACTGAGATTTCAGTGAAAAGCACAATCTGGGGACACAAATGACAATGGTCAACCAGTGGCGGTGACCTCCCAGCCTGCCAAGTGTTCTCTGCTGTTCCCTGATAATTCACTCTCAGCTGCCTCATGTTTACTCCTGCACCTGGTGGCAAGGAATATGTAACCTGGGTGTGACTTTCTATAGCACAATCTGGGCTATCAGTAATAAATAGGGTGACAGAATAATAAAGTCAAAGAAAATAAGATGGACCATATTCAAATGAAGATGCCAGTTAGATGGAAAATCATCACAAGAGAGCTCAGCTTTGCCATGGCTGTAGATTTGGGAGCCCATCTTCCCTTCACGTGCTCAGAAGGAAAAAAACTGGGAAGAGTTAGAGCTGAGACCATTTCATGTGGTGAGTGACTCTTTTGAGGGTTCTAACTTTCTTGATCTTTGCTTCTGAAGCTTGAGGGCTGAAACCCAAGAGCAGGTGGAATCTATACAGACAGCTGATTGCTATTCCTGAGAGCATTTGGTAAAATAGGCTATTTTTAAAATTCAGCGAGATGGGCAGTGATTCTCCCTAAAACAAGTTGCAGCATAAGACCCATTCTTTTTTTTTATTTTCTTCTTTGTTGTTTGTCTTTTGTTTTTCGAGACAGGGTTTCTCTGTGTAGCTCTGACTGCCCTGGAACTCACTCTGTAGACCAGGCTGTCCTGGAACTGAGAAATCCACCTGCCTCTGCCTCCCAAGTGCTGGGATTAAAGGTGCCCTTCGAGACCCACTCTTAACCCTTTCTTTGCTATTGGAAGCCTTTTGGTAGCCTGAGCCATCACCCTGGCTCTGGGTCTAACAGCCACTTCTTACCCAGGACTGTGATGGTGGTGTAGCTTTCCTGAGGGGGGTCCGTGTAGAGCTGGCAGAAGTATCTCCCTTCATCCGAAATTGAGACATTTGTCAGTGACACTTTGAGTTCACTGCTAGAAAAATTCAGCAGCTGAAACCTGCTGTCCTTCAAAGCTGTGAAACAAAACACAGTCAGTGATTGTGCAAAAGATGACCGACAATCTATTTTCCTTAAACTAGTCAAAGGAAAAAGTCAGATGCTAGAAAGACAGCCACAGAATGGAAACAATTTTTGTCTTTCTGTATGTGTATGGTACTATTTTAGGCTTCTGCAGCAGCAGCATGCAGACAAACAACACTGGTGACCTATTCTAAGGAAACTTAGGCACACACACACACACACACACACACACACACACACACACACAAGCGCACCACCACCACCCTACTTGGGGCAATTCCAGGTACTGTGCCTCTTCAATACTACTGTTTATGGTTTCCTGTTAGAGACAGGCAAAATGAAGTGGGAAGGAAGGAGCAAGCTGGGAGGACATGTCAGGTGGACAGCCGAGGTTCAGAAACAAAAGTACTTTTAGAATGAAAATGCAAAGCCAAAAACAAAGGAACAAAAACAATAACAACAATGAAACAAACAACAAAAACAAGCTGGTCCAAATTACGAAAGGGAACAAAAAAAAAAAAAGTAATTTCAAAGCGAAATGTAAATTATCAATTTTAAACATGTTTTAGAAGACCATTTAACTTGGACGCATCTAAATTTCAGGGAGATGAATTGGGCGGGAGAGCCTGACTCAGGGCCTTTAGAGGCTATAGCTGGTTACACAGATTTCTAAGTAAGTCCACCTCACAGTGGAAAAGTGATCAGACCCCCAAAAAGCAAATTAGAACCATCACAAAGTACTGTATTTGGGCTTCATATTTAATATGAGAAGTCTTTTTCAAAGTCTCCTTCATTTAGCAAAAGCTATTAGCACCACATGCATGTGAAATCTGGGACCACCCTGTGTAGTGGGACTCTTCTTCCCCCATGTATGGGTTGTGGAATGGAACTCTGGAGGTCAGGCTTGGGATAAGCACCTTTAGCCTTAGACATTTCATGGGCCCTTCTTTAGTCCCTTTAAATGTTCCTTGTTTATCAACATTTCCCACAGAATGGCCCAAAATACTAGGAGGGGAAAGGAGGCCAAGTATCCCAAAAGGGGCATGATGGATACTTGCTTCAGTGAGGTGTCTTGCCAAGCCATGGCAACTGTAGGAGCCTTTGGTGTCATATACAATTCCATTTCAAAGGCTGGCTTTTGTTAAATTGCATTTAAATGGAATGCAACATATGGCTATCTCTGTACAACAGAGGTTATGGTGAAAGCTGTAGTCCTGTCATTACAGGTATAGATTGCCTTGGAAACACCACTCTTTAAACCAAACAGATTCCCTATCAGAATGCTATATTTTCCTTGCCTTACCCTATTTGAGTTGTTTGTGTCAGCTAAGTATTTGGGACTCGATTGCAATTCACCTTGAATTACTACAATCAATTCCTATTGCAAAGTAAGACTTTTAAAGGGGACCATTCAAGGTTTCTATTAAGTAGAAAGATTATGATTGCCTGTCTCTTCTTCTCTCTAAAGAATTGACTAAACTTTAAGCATCTAACATTAAATTAGAAAGAGGTGGCCTTGGCAATCTCTTTATCAAGACAACACACAGGTAAACAAAAGTTGCTGTCTAATACAGTGGGCAGAGACTTACGCCTGAAGTCCCTGAAGTAAATGGTCTGCCTGTTGGGGTTCAGGAGCTGAATCACAGAGTCGTCACTTTTATTGACTTGGCAGCTGATGGTTGCAACTTCTCCTTCAATCACTGTCACGTCTTTAGTAAACAGATTCTGTCCATCACCTTTAAGAAAAGAGAGATAAAGGTCAGATGGAAGCCCCATCATTTAAATTTTAGTCCACGAGCTCCATTACAGCAAAAATGAAGTGAGAAATGCATTACAAAACTAACATCTGATATGGCCCTAAATACGCTTCTCCCTGGTTCACAAAATGAGTCATCAAACAAAGGGAGATCTAGGCTAAGATACAACTAAGCTTGGAACTGATGTGACTCTAAGAAAGTAAGTGGTGCTGGTATCCCCACCTCCGGTGTTTTGAACAGTCAAGTAGTGTGCTGAGGTGGAACCAGAAAGACCAGTCTACTAGCTGCTATGAACATGGAAGCTCTCCCATTTAAAAGAGGGAAGTTATGGCCACGCTTAGATCACATGTCCTTGATCCAAGCTAAACTTATGGGTCAATTACTGAAGCAGAAGCAGGAAGACTCATTAAATGACCTTGCCTAGTTAGCAGATGCTGACCTTCCCAATGTACAGGCACTTCATTTTGTCATGTATGAGAGTGAGGATCAAACTACCTATAACTCTTTGGGACTTAAATAAGATCCAGAAGGCCTACAGTTGAGAGTCTGATTCAGCTCTCAAAAGTACACCTTCATAACTCACCCAAAGCTCAAGACAGCCCCGAGCTCACCACCCTCCCTGTAGATCACCCCCTTCAGCTGTGAAAAAATTTCCAGAACATGTCAAAATGTGAGAGCTTTCAGCTCCACTGATACAAGGCTTATCTCTGTATCTGCTCTAGTTTGCAGCATCAAGATTTGTTCCAGCAGCCAGAGCATCTCCTAAATGTGTGAAAAGATCCACAGCACAAGGCAGAAGTTCAATTTAGAAGCAGAAGATAAGGAATTGTGATGTGTTTGATTCTGTGGTTGGCATAACAGAGGACAGGGAAGTCTGGGATACTCTTCTAGCTTTTAAGAAGCTGAGATGCAGGTAAAACAGACACCAAATCTCTACTTCCCAAGCAAAAGGTGTACTTACAGGCAGCAGACGTAACAGTAAGTCAGGAAGTGGGGGGGGTGGGGGGGAAACAGATTGCTCTTTTTTTTTTAAAACATTTTTTCTTTTTTGTTTTTAAGCATCTTTTCTTTTTTTTAAACATTTTTTCTCTTTTTTTAAAAAAACTTTTTCTTTTTTCTTTTTTTTTTTAAACATTTTTTTTCTTTTTCTTTTTTCAGACTGCTCTTATATCAGGAAATGTATGTAAAGTCCACGAGACAGTTTCCCATTTACAAAATGGGGGCAGTAATTAACAGCTATCCCACAGAGTTGTCATCCACACGAAGCAGTTAGCACTGTGTCTAGCTTCTTGTCAAACCAAACAGCTGGTAACTGCTAGTACTATCAACACTATCACCATCACCATGATATCATCATCATCCTGGTCATCATTATTACCAGCACCACCTCCACCACCACATCACCCTCTTCATTTCTCTAGACTCCCAAATCCCGTATTAAGCCATTATTATGTGTGGGGTGTAGCAAATGCAAGAATGCAGGCTGAGGATTCCTGCTCTGTAGGAGCTCTCTACGTAGCTGGAATGTGTCAGCTTAGGGTGGCTTCTTCACTCCTTGAAGAAATGTTGTCACATCAAGAAGCAAAGGTCAAAGATAAATGCTACTTTAAAAAAAAAAAATCAAGGCAGCATCAATAGAGGTACAATTAGAATAAATGGAGGATTTCCACCTGTGATCACATTTCTGTTGAAGGATCCTTTCTTGGCAGGACACAGTGGGGAAGTGTGATGGGGTGTCTAAGATGGCTCAAAGCCAAATCCACCTAGAAACAGATCAGCCCCTGGCAAAGGATTAGAAGAGAGGAAACCAGACGAATAAAGAGGAATGATTAGGGGCACAGAGAAACAGAATGCCTGGTGCTTGCAGAGAAAACCCCAATGAACCTTGACCTTGAGCTCTATGACCCCAGGGAATGGCCCTGAGGTGAGGACACTGGCCTGTGTAGCAGGAGGGAGGGAGGCTGTCCTGGGGAAGCTTAGAGGGGCTGAATGCTGTTACAGACGAACAGCAAAGTGAAAGAAAGTGATCAGAAAAGGCAACGTGGGTGTTTCTTGTTTTTCCTCTGTGATTACTGTGACAGACACAGAGCTCAGAATCTAGCATGAAGGGATGGGTTATTCCAAGGTACAATCTAAGAACAAGGTAACTGAAATTGCTACCAACCAAGCCAGCTCTTCCAGGTGAATCTGATGGCCCTGCATAAGAGTGACTAGAGATGAGTTCGAGGCCAGCCTGGTCTACAGAGGGAGTTCTAGGACAGCCAGGGCTATACAGAGAAACCCTCGAGAAATCAATCAATCAATCAATCAATCAATCAATCAATCAATCAATCAACAAATAAATAAAAGAGTGACTAGAGAGCAAGACACCAGACGCCAGATGTTTGCCGGGTAACCTAACCAGGGAAGGAAATTAAGGAAAATGACACTGTATAATGTGGGGATGAAGCAGTGTTAAACCATGGGCTTGCCTTTAGGAGACTAGGATTTCAAACAAGACCTTTTGGGGGCAGGCATGGATTTCTTCTATCTGTGCGGAGTTTATTAGCAACACAATACCAACTACTACTTTGAAGCACGCAGGACTTAAAGCTGCCTCTAATTTAATCCTGTTCTAATAAGACAGTTTCTGTGGAAATAAGTTGGCTTTAATTTTCATCCTTCGTGGAAGTCCTAAGGCCAGGATATTCTGAGAGGAGGCTCTTTTATTATATTCATAGTAGCCCTTATGCACAGGGGGTGGAAGCCAAGGAGTGGAGCATGCTTTTGCATTTTAAGAACAAAAGTAGTGATCAAGTCAAAGTTGTTTAAGACATATACTACACATGCATAATTATTACTCCAAGTGGGGTTTTGCCTTTACCAAGTCACTATGGAACAAGTCACTCAGGTGAACTTTGGCCATCCGTCACCTTTTGCCTTTGTTGGGTTGCTCTGAAGACTCCTGGTGATGTGGTTATATGATGTTAACATCATGGAGTTATTATTTTTTAATTAAGACCAACCAGAAATCCAGTGTCTCAGAGACATGTCAACTTCTAGCTATGCTAATATGGTTGTACTATCTATGCAAAAAAAAATTATGTGATAATGAAATATTTGGCTAAAAGACATCAAAGTGCTTTGGCTGATGGTGGTGGCCCAAGGATGCCATTCTTTAAAAATCACCAATAAATTATCCAGGTCAGCAGGATGACAGTTATATTAAACAGAGCCCCATACTTTGAGGCACCATAGATGGCTGCAGTGGGATAATAATGACCTATTTATTTGAGGCAAAGGGCTTGAGTGACAGCAAGGAAAATACAGTATATATGTCAGTACTCTACTGCCTGAAGCCTTTATGTAAAAATAATTTCTGCTCACATCCTCAAATATGTCTTCCAAACAGAAGGGTACATACTAGGACTTGATAAATTTCCCCCTTGAAATGGATGTTGAGACAATTAGGTTGTCACAAAATGCAATCTCATGTATAGCAGGAGAGAAACATGCACCTTCGGTATCTTTTTTAAAGACTGCATTAAAAAAAAAATCTTTCAGAGTTTTCTAAAACTCAATTAGCTGACATACTGTCAAGGAAGGAACAGCACATGTTCTAGGGAACAGAAGTCAAACAGGTAGAATATCTAGTGATTAAATGAAGCTGTTAACAGCCAGGTAAATTACTTTAAGGGTAGAGCAGTGGCTGGTGTGTGAAGACATTTTTTGACCACTAATTGGTATATCTGGATGAAGTTTGGGAGACAGAATCAAGCTAAATTTTAATTTACACAAGAAGTTATTGTGATATAGGGAGGTTTCCTATACATTTCAGACTCTTTGTTTTCTATTTTCCTTAACATCTATCTACTCATGTGTGCATGTGTGCATCTAGAGGGCAAAGGATGACCTTCCGGTGTCAGTTGTTTCTGTCTACTGTGTGGGCTCCAGCCTTTGCTCACTCTTCCACCATGAGAGCCCTGTGGTCTGTTTTTCTAGCCAGTCTTGCTCTGTGCCCCTGGCTGGTCTGCTACTAGCTATGTAGCATTTACAGCAATCTTCTTTCCTCACTGTTAAGTATACTAGGATTACAGACACGCCCCACCACATTGGCTAACTTTCAGAGTTGCTCTGTAATTTGTAAAAACAAATCCCCGAATCAAAGAGAGCCCTCCATCCATGACCAAGCACCTTCCATCAAACCAAACATTTCTTGGACAGACAATGACAAGAAAGCTTATTGTCTACAAAAGGTAAAACTTACTCTGATGACTACCAGTGGCCATTATAGCCCCTTGTTAGGAGTGCTATAGGAACATAAATTCCTTATTAGCTCTTTTCAGCTAATATAATTGCTCAAGATGCTTTTCTCAAACCTCCATATTTTTTACACACTCCCTTTGCATGGCATTGTATAAAATGCTGGACTCAATCGAGTCTATTCAATCAACAGTTATGTCCTTACAGAAATGACAAGTGACAGGATCTCAAATCCAGAATTGGAAGTGAGAAACAGGATGGAGAACTAAGATGTCTCCAGTGCTGAGCGGGACGCTGGCTGCTTCCCCATCTCCGGACTTCCCCTGTTTCGCTGCCTCTGCCATAAAGATTGGACTGCAGAGACTGACTTGGGGAAGGAAGTTGCCTGGTCCAGTTCCACTAAGTGGGTGGGCTAAGCTGGTGTTAGAACCTGGTTCTGGAGCACCCCCCACCACACACACACACACACACACCCTGCTTACTAGCCAACATCTCAGGACTGGTTGCTAAGGCCCCTTGGGCTCTGCCTTGAAAAATTTACTTGTTTTTAAAGAGGGTTATTTCCTTATGAGCAACTTGTGATTTTTTTTTTATTTCCATAATTTATCCTGAACACAATTACACACTTCAAGATGAGAGAGAGGCCGCCCTGAATGTAAAATACCTGTTTACTGCTGCCTCCTCCTCCTCCTTTCTGCACTCAGCACTCTCTGCCCCCAGAAAAAGCCTTTATTACTAGGGCACGGTGGGCATTTGCCAGTGCCCAGAGCTCTCGCCCGTGCTGCCTGGCTGGTAATAAATACAACTCTTCATTTATGCTGGGGGAGGCTCCCCAGTCCAGCCCATAATAAAAGGGTAAGTCAGAGTTAAAACAGACGTCAGCTCATGTGCTGGCAACTATGGCAACTGCCACCTACCCATGCACACAGAGGGGGACCAGGGACTAGGACACTTAATTGGGTGGGCGGTTTGCCCAGTGGAGCAACACATGAAGCCCCTGGCCTGCTCCCCCAGCAGCTAAATCATATTAGAGAAACTCTGTCCACATCCCTGCTCTAGGAAAAGCTGAACCCCCAACATTAACTTGGCAGGGTTACTGTCCAAACAGGAGGCACTTAAGGCCCAAATGCAGAGGGCTAACAGAAAAACCCATGCTAATGATGACAAACTCAGCGAACACTTAACCCATACTACAGTCCTTGAAAATGTACTTCTGAAATTCTGTGTGCATGTAAGCATGTACTTGTGTGCGGGAACATGAGCCAGTGCAAACAGGTGTAGCCAAGGCAGGATGGCAGGTGCACTGCTCTGCCCTTCTACTCCACTTCCTGGATACCGGGTTCCTACTGGACTTGGAGCTCACAGTGTTTTTGTTAGCCTGGTGCTGCAGAACTGCCTGTCTCTCTCTAGCCACCCCACACTAGGTTACAGACAGTAGTAGCCAGTTGATGTGGGCAATGAAGGTTCAGACTCAGGTCCTCATGCTTGACCAGCAAGCACTCTTTCCCACCATCTCCTCAGGCCCAATTCTGGAAGCTTTAGAGCAATCACTCAGGGTTATACATTCTTAGTCTCCAAGAGGCATCAAAGTTTGAAACTATCAAAGAAACAAAACACCTGCATGTCTTTGGAAACTTTATTTTTGACTGCTATGGGTGCCTCATGTGACCTGAAGCTTGCCCTGTTTTGTCACCCATGTTCCCTTCTATTGGATCCTATTTTTACTACCCTGTTGAAGATGTGACTAACTCAGAAGAAGAAAGTCCATTCTGACCAAGTGAAACTATTATTAAAGGCAAAGGCACTGCAGTTCCACCTAAAGTTTTCAAGAGCCAGAACAGAGATGAGTATGCTCCAGGAAAAGAAATGAAAGGGAAAAAAAATTAAGATTCTGTTGAAACCCAGAGGGAGAAATCTCTCTAACTACATATGTTCCCTCAAGTCAACGTAAACACAATGCACGCTACAAATCATTAACAAAGCCATTAAGATTTGATTTCTATCTAAGCAATTATTGTCAGCATATTTTGTACATTTCCTTTAAAAGACTCGATCCTATCTTTCAATTCATTAAATAGTTCCCTACATTTACAGAGTTTTATATCAAATCAGAAACCTATTTGAATTAATAAGAATTACAGTAAAAGTAATTTGAAAATAAATTATTTGAAGTTCAAGCCACGAAAGCTTTTGATGAAAGAATTCAGTCCCATTTAAACATGACAGTAACATTTCGAGTTGGCCACATACTGATGAAGAGTGAGCAAAAGCTGAGTCCCAAAAGAGAGTTCCATCACTGGGGGATTAAAGGTTAAGGAGATAACCTCTTCAAAACAAATACAATTTTTTATTTTTAAGGAAGGTAATAGCCCAACCTTCATGAATACCTGAATATTTATTTAAAATCAAAAGTAATCCACCCATCTATGGTTTAGAAAGCTTCGGCTAACCTTTTTGATCCTTATTCATGTTTTTCTGTCTACCAAAGTGAAATGGGAGTGTTGTGACTGTCTGCTCCAAGTACCAGTTCTGGTTTCTTAATGGTCAAAACAATTGTGACCATGAGCTTACAGTCCAACAGTAACTGAAATGGCAAAGATCCCTGAGGCTGACCCAGACACTCTGTGCCACCTTCTTCATTCAACAATGTTAAAGACACTTCCAAGAGCAACTCTTCTTGACAGAGATAGACCCCGGGGCAGAGACTCCAGGGCAAATACCAACATCTTCAAGAGGACAGGTCAGGTCATCTGTCACAGAGTTCTCAAGGAGTGACTCTGCTCACCTGTGTCTACATAACATGTATCGATGTGTTTCTAGTTATAAAAGCAATCTAAGCTTGCGGTTTGTTGCTGTTCTGAAGGCTATGTTATGGTTTTAGCTAGTATTTCTAAGGCTGTGTCCTATGCATAGAGGTGCCCAGCCCCTCCTAAGCATCTACTGTTCTAGAATTACTGTTGCATCATTTGAGCTTATAGAAGGAAAAAAATATTGAATTGCCGCTAATCTCCTTTTACAATCAGTAAAAGGTGAGACATTTTTCTGAACGGCGAGCTAGAGAGTATTCTTCCTCGGTGCTGGTTTTTCTTCAATTAAAATTGTTGATTTCCCTTGCATACAAAACAAAAAGTATCTGACACAACATTAAGCTATTCATGAATATTCTGTATACACATTCTTGTTTAGTTGACTAATGGCAAATTAACGCTCTCTATTTTAGCTTAAACACATAGTATAGGTATGTTTGATTAGCATTGAATTCCAAAAGCTGATTACTATGCATGCTTTGATTATGTAATTACATAATAGAGTATAATGGCTCCTTTGGAGTCATTATGATCTATATGGCAAATATGTTTCAGTTTTGCTATAGTTTAAATACATGCTGAGATGACAGCTCATAACAAGGTTCCACTTTTCAGTCTTTATCAGCTAAATGGGCATTTCCTCATTCATCCTAACATCTCCTTGACACCAATTAAGGTCTATTGTGGCAAGCTGCATACACTTTTGAGAAATCCTCTTTGTTGTCTTGGCATTCCAAAATGGATATTAATTTTAAAAGCTGTATTAAGCAAAAGACCTGGTTCTTGTTTGTTTTGTTTTGTTTTGTTTTGTTTTTTTCTAAGGCTGAAATTTCATCTTTCACCCACCCTCTGAAAGCTCTGCCTGGAATCACATCTAGTTCATTAATCACAGCTCAGACAACCACAAGGGGGTTAAAGATGGAATTTCACCTTTAACTCCAAAATGCAAGGGAAGGAAGCACAGCAGAGAATACAGATGCTCATGGAGGTGGCTTATGGCCATGGATGAAGCTCAGGTCTTCCTGAGCATCAGCCACACCAAGGGACACAAAGGCCCAAGTCTGTAAATCTCCCCTCTCCTGTCTCCCTTGTATTTTGAAGTTCCTTGGGGTGGAGGGAGCTATGAAACAGCACAGCAAGGGCTCTCCTTCACAGCCCTTGCACCGGGGTTTTGATAGATCTAAGGCCAACACATCTTCCAGAGTCAAGAGATTTTTGATAATTCTACCCTGACCTTACAAACTGCAAACTAGTCTGGTTTTAAAATAGGAGAAAAGTTACTGTAAGGAATTATGTAAAGTTTTTCTTGTCCCCATGAAACTCTTTAATCTCAGCTACAAGAAGAGTTATTTCTGCCTTTCCCTCCCAGGGGAATGATCCTTATACCATGCCAAACTAAAGGTGACCAGAGTCTCAACTTTAAAAATGAACACACACCTAGCTATTTTTACCATTCCCTCTATTGGTTTTTAGCATGGAGGCTGAAGAACTGGGGTCAAGTACAGTACAAGCTGAATTTACATGGAATGGGCATCTCTTTTGTGCGAGGAAACATTGATTAGACACAAGAGGATGCTAGTGACAAAGGAAGTAGTTACAGAGCATGCGTGTCTCCGCTGTTTCAATTTCAACCATCACATTAGCTTTCTTCCCTGTGAAAGACTCCAGATTCAATAACTTTTTAATCAAGGCCTGCACCACTAAAAAGGCCAAGCCAATTATGACGCTTAAGGTCTAAGCTTGTCTGATCCCCAAAAGGAGGAGGTGTGAGCCGCCGCCACACTAAATGTATCTATGGAGTGGTACCAGCCATGAAAACCAAAGGTCTGCATTAATTTTTCAATTAAAATGCAAGAATCAAAGAAACTGACAGCAACAAACGAAACGAGAATATAAAAATAAACCAGAAAGATTACTAGTGATTGCTGAATCCTGCTGCTGTTCACGCTGAAAGGGGAGGAGCACAGATTTCCCCGTCTCTCTCCATTCCCACTCCTGCTGGACAGCTTGCAGGGCTACATCTTTCAGCAACAAGATAATGTATTTTGTTGTTGTTGTTTGGGGAGAATACTGCCTAAACCTGAAGAAAAACTCCCTCCACTAGGTAGGCTTTATGGAAAAATTTTAAAAGATTGATGGAGAAAAACAGAACCCTCAATGGAGTTTTATTTGCTTGGGAGATGGCATTGAAGTTACCTTGTGAAAGAGTCCCTTTAAGCCTGCTAAATCTGCTTAGAGGCTCTTGGGAGAAGGAGGGTGGCTCTTAAAAATATTAATTAAAAAATAACCACAGTCATCCAACTTGGACTTTGGAGGAGAACAATCTGAAGACAGAGGCTTTTTATAAAACTAATTGTGTTGGCAGAGCAAATGATTTCTCCTCAATGGGCTCGATTCTTCGATGCGCGTTTATGGCGAAAGAAGAAAGGACAGTGTTAGATGGCACTGCCTCAGTCCAACTCAAGGCTGGCTGCAATGCCAGCATTTCAAAATGCATTATGCTTCTCCCAGACAAAGTGGAGCTGTGGTGAAGGCCAACTGTTGATCGCCTGTGTCAGCCACTTTGCTAATGAACTGATAATAAGATATATTCCATTCCCTGGGACTGTTAAGTGATGGTTCTGCAGAGTGACAGTGGGCGGTGCAAGCCCTGCTGTCCAAAAGCATGGGTCCATGACGGGGTTGGGGGAAGAAAAATCACACAAAAGGGATGGGTGGTGGGTGTATCAAGCAGCTGAGAGTGGATGAAGCCCATCCTTTGGGGTTGTCCATGGGCCCCCAGAATAGCTGAAGTCTGAGATGACAGGAAATGGCTGTTTTAATTGAGGTAACAGAACTATCTCCATTTCTGAAGCTACAGCTATCCACAATGGAAACATAGGGTCTGTATGCCTGAGATCAAAATTACTTGTTAAAACACTTGACAATCAACCTAAGGCACAAGCATTAGGTTTTGTTGTTACTGTATAGATTTTCCTCTTACCCAGAAAAGAACTCCATGGCCAACTATTTAGTGTATGCACAACAATAGCCATGGCTGGGCTACAACAGAGATTCTATGTTAAAATTTCCTAACTAAATAAAAAGCACAGACTTTAAGAGTGTGAACATGGCTGTCCGCTATAGTCAGTGGTACTGAAACATGCTTTACCAGTCCCCCTAAGCAGCAAGCATAGCAGAGATAGACACCGCTCAGCACTTGCCCTTACCAGTTACGCCTCAACAAAATTCTCTAAATTGAATTTCTGTAGAACTCCAGCCTCCAGTCTCAATGGAGATGGCACATGCATATCCCCTGCTTTCCAACACCCGACTCAATATCATTTTCCCTTTGATAAAAGGTACCATGATTGAACTTTTGTTGGTTTTTTTGTTTTTTTTTTTTTTTTTTTTTTGCTTCAACTCACTAAAAGCTGAGGGTTTTTTTTTTCTCTTTATGTTTGCCTCTAGGGGGTTAAAAGATTAACAATTAGTGTAAGATATTTAAAACCACAAGGTTATTGCAAGGAACTGTAATTCTACAAATATACAGAAGAAAAAGGAAGTAGCAGCTATTCTTTATGTCTAGAGGCAAAAATGCCAAATGATTTTCTAAAGTGCTTGTTACTATTAATTTTTTAGCATCAGAACAATTTCCACTATTATCTAGAGGGGCCATTATTCAAGTCATCTGCATGAAAACCAAAGCTAATTTATTTTTAAGGTTCTTCGTTTTCAATGTACTAGGTATGGTATTTTTTAAATTCTCTGTGATCTCATTTAAACCCTACTATACTCCCATGTGGTTTGCTGTCTTCTGACTGTACCCCACATGCACACAAGGAAACTAAGAAATGGTTGGACCTGATCCAGTCTGTTTAACCCTAGATCTGCTGCTATTAACAATCCCAGTGTATCAGAAAAGTAGCTAAAAGGAGATTGCAGCTTCTGATGCTAGAAGAATAGTGGGAACTGATGCAACATTCTACGACATCTCATTTATGACTCAGGAATAAAACCAAACAACATGCCCAACACAGCAGGAATAAGGAGCCATGCTGTCCGTCCATTGGCAACCAGGGCTCCAATATGTGATACTGATAAAACCAGCCCCATAGCCAGAGGCCACTCATCGGGTCTTTAGTATTTAGGGAGGCGGCAGACTGATCCAGGCTCAGCAGCTCAGCCCCAGCTTCAGGCATTTACAGTACCTGCTTCAAGGGCATTCATTAGTATCAACAGTCTATGTGACCAAAATATCACTGTAATAGCAGTCTCTCCTAATATCTCTTCTGTTCATTTTTTTCCCTGCCAACAAGAGCTATTGAAAACCTTCCAAATTTAAAGCTTAGAGAAGTCAGGACAAGCAAGTATGGCTATCAGTTGGAGCACATCAGATTTGGACTCCGAGGGAATGTCAGCTTCAAATGACATTACTCCAGACACAAAAAATGAGGGGACGAGAGGCGAGAGATGTTTCATATTCTTATTCTAGAGTATCCGGAGTGTGTGTAATGTGGTTTGTTGGAGAAACAGCTGTAAATCCACGATAATCATCATGCTGAATAATGCTCAACATTCAACTAACACCTCCTACCAGGAACCCAAGCAGCTTTGGACTATTACATGAAACAACAATTTCTTAGCTGGAAAATTGGCCCTTATTGGTGAGTTATGCACAATATCACCTGCTAGTCAGCAAGCAAGTGGTGGGTGGCTTAGGATTTAAACCTCTGGGTGCCTGAGCTGCCATTCTCAGCTAAGTCTGAAGGAAACACGCTGGACTCAGGAAGCTGCGCTCGGCCAGAGTTTGATGATAGGACCTCATAAGGAGAGAGGCAGCAGACCAAGGAACTGCCTTCCAGATTCCATGCTCACACTTGCTGATTGCCCAAAGCCAAGCCCATGTCAGGCAGAGACGCAGAGTAACGATCCAAATTGGTGCCATTATACAAATAACTTGATTAGTATCATCCAAGTGTGGGCTGCTGATTAATCATCACTGAAATTAGAGATAAGTGATAAGGGCATTCATTACTCATGACTTGTTTTTCAGGAGTAAGGGGGCAGCAGAGGAGAAAGGAGAAGAGCATTAGACTTGGAAAACAGGGATCCTTGCTATGGTTCAAAGCTTCCTGGTGATGCAAATGTATAATTCTGAATTTTCCTACATATTTAAATTGGGTAAAGGGTCTCTCTCTAACAGGGTTATTATAAGGAGACTTGAGTGAAGAAATTGCTCTCTCTCTCTCTCTCTCTCTCTCTCTCTCTCTGCCTCTGCTGTAGAAAAGACAACTTTGAAAATTCTAAATAAAGGATTATATTATTCTTCAAATCTCTCCACAATCACACAATCATCATCATCTCCAAGACCTCCATCTATATTACCACAACCTTTTGAACATCTTCAACATCTGCTTGAATTTTTAAGCTTTAGAATTTTGGATGTTATTCACCTCTCTTCATTTCTTTTCCTGTTATGATGTTAGAACACTCTGACTGAAGCAACTTAAAGGAGAAAGAGCCCACTGTGCCTCGCCGTACAAGGCACAGTCCATTACAGCAAGGAAGTCAAGGCGCTGGGGCTTGAAGCAGTTCGTCGCTTTGTGTCTAGTCAGAAATCACAGGCGGATGAGCACAAGTCAGAGTCTGCATTTTCAATTTATACAGCTCAGGATCTCTTGCCCAGGAGACAGTTCTGCCTATAGTTAACATGGGTCTTCCCACATCAATGAACACAACCAAGAAAATCCCCCATGCGTATTCCCAGAAATGATTCTGTGTCCTGCCAACCATCACCTTATGCTATTATAAAATTAACTGAAAAGCAGAGAGAAAATGTAAACATCTTTGTTGAGAAACATGTATGTTAAACTACATACTCACTGCTGTATAAACGAAAAGTATAAGGCACATAGCAGATGTGCGCAAAGGGCTTACACTGGAATTAGACACAATGTACAGCATTCAAAATGGGCTCTCTCCATTTCAGTATAAACCCATAGTAAGTCCAGAGAGCAACTTCCATCTTCCCAGGAGAGAAGGGGTGGACAGCATCAAGTTGGCAATACAACACAGCATCTTCATTGGAAAATTTCACAATCAACATCTCAGATACCTGGCAGACTAATCTGGCATGATGTACAGGCATTAGAGCGGGCATAACTGATTCTTTCTAAATGCCTAAACTAAGACTAAATGGAATGAAACAAAAAAGTGTCAGCACTTGCAAAACTAGCCCTTTGTCTAGTTTTAAATATAGGAAGGGTCCATGAAATATTGACATAAGCAGGAATGGCTGACCCTTCTCTAGATCACCTTAGCCTATTAGGATCCTCTATGTCCTCTGCTCTTTCTGGCCACTGTAGGCTGTCACTCCTCACACACAATTTCCTCCTTTCTTACTAAGAGCAAGAGCTTATGATAAAGCCACCAAGCATTGAGAACTTTCCTGCTTAATAATGAGTTCCTGGGTGTGTCTGCAAGGTCTGAGGTCTCTAGAAATGCAACCTTTTCTAAGTGCTGCTCTCTTGTGGCATGTGGGGGTGTAATCACCCCCCCCCCATATAACACTGGAGGAAAGAAAAGATCACAGAAAAATTTAATAATAATATATGATTTAGCTTGACAGTTATACCCTGACACTAATAGATATTCTTAGGTAAAAATACACGGGTCGAATGAAGGAACAAATCAATACACAAATGATGTCTGACAATAGTTGGCTATTATTGGCATTAAATTCTTATTTTACCACTGGATCAACCCATGCCCCTCCATCACTAATCTATTCATAAAAGCAGAAAAGCTGACCTAGAGAAATCCCCCATCCATCCTGCAGGTTTGAGTGCAACTACTAGCCTTTGTTTTGTGTGGTTGTGAGGAACATTCAGGGCATGTTGATGGAGTGTGCATGCCATCCAGAGGTCAAACTTGGGTGTTATTCCTTGGTTTTTGAGGGTGCCACTCCCTGGTGTGGAGTTCACTAAGTTGGCTAGGCTCACTAGCCAGTTAGCACCAGAAAGCTGCATGTCTCAGCCTCCATAGTGTTGGTGGTATAAAAATATTGACACCAAGACCAGCTTTTTAAAATATAGGTTCTATGGGTTCTTGGATTGACCTGCGCTTCTTGACTTGCAGCACATACTGAGTGTGCATGTCACTCTTACTTTTCATTATGCATACATACTGTTCCACTTGTTTACAGGGTGCTGTCCCCAACTTGTCTTCCAAGGGGTCAATCCTATCTCTGCCTTTATCAGCTTGATCTTGGGCCAATTACAATTCCCCACATGCAGACAGGACATGAAAATGTCTCCTTTACCAGGTTATGTGGAGAACCAGTGGATTCTCATTTGAAGATTTGAGCCAAATCAATGGATTGATAGAGCAGCGAGCTTAACGTGAGTTGTGCACACCTAAAATTACTTAATATTATTTAATTATGTTAAGCTCTTTATTCCTGTTTATCTTCAAATAAAAACTTTAACTATTTACCTGTGTTGTTACTTTAAGTATTTTTACTGTCATCTTATTTTTCTTTGAATTCCTAAGTGTCACCATATATAGCAGGTACTCAGTAATTGGCCAACCCTGAGTAAGGTTATTGAATAAGAGTCTTAGGATTTCACATGGTCTGGACACTCTCAATTTTAGAAATTTGTCCATATAATGTCCAAACATCTTCAGATATATTTATGCGCCACATAGGTTTTGAATTAAAACTTTGAAAAGGATTTTGATAATTTTTACTTTTGAAATGATTTACAATAGGATATTCTAAAATAAAAATAAATCAAGAATTTATTTATCAAGGTTAGAAAGCAAACAGGTCTTTTTGATGTATTTATACTGCACAGCTTTGCTTCAAGGAAGACAGACTGACAGACAACCCTCAACCCCACAGCCCAAAGTGCTAATATTTGTCTGCCCTACCCCCATAGAAGTGTGTCACCATTGTGATCAGAGACCTGTAGGTCCAGTATGAGTGGAGAGATCATGTTTGAGAAGACCCTTGACTTGTATGAAACACTGTGCAGACTCTAGTGTCCTAAAGAGAGAGCACAGGGGATGTTTTCCACAGAGGTCATGGGCCGGTTACGGAAGGACATCATCAGGTAGGCTAGGCAGTTTATACTTTATCTTATAATTAATACAGAGTCAGGGAGTGATTTGGATCCAGGGAGTGATACAATCACACCTGGACTTTGAAAGATGTTTTATAGAGAGGGAGGGGGATTGCAAGAAGGCAGAGTTGTATGAGAACTACAGAAGGCTGTTAAGACCTAGGACAGGAATGGGAACAGTAAGCAGAGATGGGCTCTGAGAAACAGGACAGACTGACGGGTCTACAGAGGATAGGAAGGAAGGCAACTTAGCAAAAGGATTCAGTGGCCCTTTGCTTGGATCTCATTAGTCACACAGTTCAATGACAGGTATTGCCTTAAGGAAAGACTGGCAAAGAGCTAACTTTACAGTGGTCTGAGAGCTAGGTGTGGTGGTGCACCCCTTTACTCTCAGCACATGGGGGCAGAGATGGGTGGATCTCTGAATTTGAGACTAGACTACAAGAGAGTTCTAGGCCAGCCAGGCTATACTGAATGAAAAGAAGTCAGAAGACAAAAGACACATACTTGTTGCCACTTCTAGTAATGACTAAGATGTAATACTTCTTATTAATTGAGAATTTCATACATGTATATAATGTATTTTGACTCTAGTCACATTCTTCCACTTGACTCTTCTTAAATCTTGTCAATTTCATGCCCCCCTCTTTTTTGAAATAACCCACTAAGCCTGGTTTGTACTGTCCTTATAGATACTCATGGATATGGGGTGAGAAGCCACAGATGCAATTTGCTTTTTGTAGCAACTGTTTATACCTATATGGAGTGAAACAGTCCAGCTTCCTTACCTTCCCGAGTCTTCTGTCTTCTGTGTGGCCCAGCAGGAGTATTAATAATGTCTCAGTGAGTGTAAAACATACATAACTCCAAACTCATACCAGAACTATCAGTCAGGATCTGCATTTTAACAAGAGACTAGGGCCATGTGGATTTGAGAATCTCTGGCTAGAGTGCTGTAGCTGTCACTGTCACTCCTTCCTTAAACAGATGTCACGGGCAACATGAGATCACTGGCTTAAGGCAAGGCAGACCCCAGGAGGAGGCACACAGACAACCTGTTTCAAGGACCCAACATATCTCAGTAGGTCACTGGACAGAGATGGGAATCCCCATCACCAAGTGAGGTCAGCTTCCAGTAAGAGACATGTTTAAAAGCAAAGCAGAGAAAATGGTATGGACCGTTCACCAAGTCAGGAGGTACTGGAATCCAGCATCGTTCCTCCGGCTGCACATAACCAACATGGACAAATGCAAAACCCTCTCCCCCAGCAGCTGCCTGCTCCCAGAGCAGACGGATTATTGTGCACTTAGCTGCAAAAGCACCCACTTCGAGTCAGCACTGTCACACATAGTGGGGTTTGTCAGTTCACAGGCCGCAGTACCCTAGTTAAATTTTTGCTTATTTGGTTTGCTTGTCTGTTCCGTGTTTGTGAGCATTAAGCCAGTGAAGACAAAACCCAGTAAATCAGGAAACAAAGCAAGCAACCCAAAACAAAGTCTGAAGAGGCTGCCGAGGTTTGTTACAAGTGATGAAATCCAACTCTATGATTTGGAGGGAGGGAAAAAATAAAAGCGACAGTACCTATTACAGCAGGCCTTTTCACTCTGCCTAGCAGATAAGATTTGCTGCAAAAATACAGGTAACAGCATAAACAGAAGTTTAAGGAAAATAATAAGAGTGTTCAGCTGGAGGCAGAAAAGAATCAGGTCTGCAGAGAGCCTGGTGGAAGAATGCTCAGGGGAAGAAAAGATAAACAATGGTTTCACTTTTTTTCACCATCTCTTAATGAACATCCACAGACTGTCCTGGACCTCTGGCTTGTTCTGTTATCTGGATGCAGGCTAATAGCATCCATACTGTTCCTGGAGAAAATGTCATTTCCTCTGAAAACAAAGATGTCACCCAAAGTGAGAACCACAGGTTGGGAACATCTGTCCTGTCACTCTGAAACCTCACGTACCTAGCACCTCAGCTCCATGTAAATTTACTAATATGCTTAACTTGGTGCTGAGGGAGTGGCTCATCATCATTGCCATGTCCTAGAGCCTGGCTTCCCTTCCCTTTCATGTTGCAATTGCAATCGGCTCACACATCATTCCTCTAACAAATCGGTTCTTATACAAGAGATTTCAGCACTTTCTTTTTAAGCTATTGGCACGCTCAGATGCCTTTACTAGAGCAGGAGTGGATCTCTGAGCAGTCTTCTGCTGGGTCACCTACCGAGTGCAGTTTCAGAGAGAATAATGCTCCGAATTCCAGTCTCTTAAAAAAGCCGTTAGGTTTCTGGGCAGTCAGGCTCGCACATTTAGAGGCTGAATTACGAGCTTTACGGAAACAGTTAAACCCTCACACTTGTGCACAGCCATAATTTTTGTAGAGAAGGCACCAACAATTGGGGGACGTTTATTACAACTACTTTTCATGGATAAGATGCCAAATTCAACCCTTCTAACGTTATAAGTCAGTTTTTCTTTTTTAAAAAGTTGGGTTCTTTTGTTTTTGTTTTTTAAATAAAGAAAAAGAAAGGATGGAAAAGGAAAGGAAAATCCCTAATGGGCTACTTACTGTTCTGCACACATTTTAGATTTGTCAATTTTTTTGAGTGACTGCCAGCAGCAGGGAAGCTTTGTAGCACCTCGTACTCAAGGTATAATAAAAACATGAAATGATTAAAAACACTGTGAGTGTAACTGCAGAAGGGACTATATATTCTGGGCCCCAAGGAAGGCTGTTTCTTTGCAGAATCAGACAGACTCCACTTAAGCGTTATTAAATTGTAGCACTGTTCACTGTCCAGGTTGGAAGCTTCCTCACATGTCAAAAGCACTAAATATGTCCCCAGCACACACAGAATGTAATCTCCAGGCACCGCACCCAGAAGAGTGCAGACAAGTGCAAGAACCGGCAGGCATGTTATTTTGTTATATTTTCCTTAATTAATGGATATATAAATGCATACATACATACATACATATAGTACCTATACAGAGAATACATACATGTGTAGATGTGGGAGTGTGTGCAGGCCATGGCATGCCACTAGTGGTCAGAAGACACCTAATGGGAGTCTGTCCTCCCCTTCCACCATGGAGGTCCTATGGAGTGAGCACAGATCACTTGACATGGCAGCAAGTGCCTCTGCTTGCTGAACTGTCTGTCTAGCCCAGGAATCAGTGTATTTAATTTTATGACATTGTTCATATGTCAAAAATGCTTGTTTTCATCACTAATTTCTCCATTCCTTTTATGATTTCTTGTGAATACAAATGCTTGAAGAATGAGGGGCTTGCCCACCAGAATAGATTATTGGCATTAATGGTGGAATAAAGTACAGAAATAACAAAGCATCAATTCTATACTACCTTTTGGAAGGCTACCCCTATGCCAGGAACTGACCGGATATCTGAGCTTGTGTTTGTTTCAGGGTTAGCTTGTAATTGCCTTCTGGGTCTCAGCCCAGTAAGAGGGCTGAAATGCAAGAGAAGAGTTTCCAAGTGAGGGGGATGCCTGCTGATCCAGGGACTACACTCTGAGAACAAACAATCTTTCCTCAAACCTTCACAATTTCCTAGAGCATGGTCAAGCCAATTTTACAGATGAGAAGACTAAGACTGGCTGTAAAGGCTGAGCATCTTTAGGCCCTGTGCCATGGCCATCACCACATAGTACTTTTCCCGCAGTCAAATCTTGTCCTTTCCATCTGAATGCCCTATCCTGTCCCCTTGACTTTATCCAGATGTTAATCCATGTCCCCCCTTTCCCCATTGCCTAGTACTAGTCCTGTATCAGCTCAGATTTATGATCTGTCAGTGCTGTTGTGATGAGATGCCATTCCTGTCTTTCTATGACTCCGATATTGATAGATAAAATTCGGTGGTGATGCATTGCCTGCCCTTTCAAAGGTTACTGCCAGCAGATGCTGGGAATCAATACGGTTCTTATCTGTCACAAACCACAAGAAAAGCATGGTAAACAAGGCTCAATGAGAGGCCGTGAGCAGGTCAGACAGAACTCCACAGTGCTTGGTGGTACCTGCTCTGCTTCCTGACCTACTCCGGAACCCAGACTTGCTGGGCTCTCAATGGTCTCAGTTTGAGGTCATATGATATAGAGATGCTGAGAAGAAGGCCTGGGGAGTGACACTACTTCTGGTGACCCTTAGTGAGGACACTGGGAGGTAATGTCATGTGGCTAAAGCCTATCTGTCTTACCTATTTTCTCAGGATCAAGCTCATATTTGAGTTTTTTGGAGGCAAGTATCAAGATCAATCTAAGGAGACCAGGTAACTTCATTTATACTATTCATTTCAGCCAGATTTCAATTAGGAAGAGTCCTAATTTGGGGGGTGTGATGGTTTGTATAAGCTTGGTCCAGGGAGTGGCACTAGTAGGAGGTGTGGCCTTGTTGAAATAGGTGTGCTTTAATACCCTTGTATTTAATATAGGCTTTAATACCCTTGTCCTAGCTGCGTGGAACCCTGTCTGCTAGCATCCTTCAGATGAAGATGTAGAACTTTCAGCAACTCAGGCACCATGCCTGCCTGGACACTGCCATGCCCCTGTCTTGATGATAATAGACTGAACCTCTGATCCTGTAAGCTAGCCACAATTAAATGTTGTTCCTTTAAGAGATGCCTTGATCATGATGTCTGTTCACAAGAGTAAAAGCCTAAGACAGGGTGTATAAATAAAACACACAGATTTTGTTTGTTTACTTGATGTGTGTGGGAGCACATGTGCTCCTGTCCATGTGTGCAGAGTCTAGAGAAGATGTGTGCTCCTGTCCATGTGTGCAGAGGCTAGAAAACATGTGTGCTCTTTCCACGTGTGCAGAGGCTAGAGAACACTCCTGGGGCACTTTCCAACCTCTACCTTTTGGTTTTCTTGAGACAGAGTTTCTCTCTGGCCTAGGTCTCATAAAGTAGGCTAGAGGTCTGGCTGTGTCTGCCTCTCTGACACTGGATTGCAAGCACACAGCACCAAGGCCATCATTTTCATGTGGGTTCTGGGGATCAAAATCACATTCTCATGTTATGGACTGAACTATCTTTCAGTCCTATTTTTGCTTTCAAAATGCTATAATTCAAGGAATTAAGAAAGATACACTGAGTTATTATTACTTTTAAAAGACCATGCAAGTCAACTTTTTGATTTTCTTTTAAGAAAACATAACACATCAGGATTGAGGGTTAGGAGCACACCTTGCTATAACTGAATACAGCCTAAAGGAAGTGAAAAAGGAGGGGTGTCTGCAAAGAGTATAGAATCATGCCCCCCAAGACCAGCACTTGAACTCCTGTGCATGCCAACTCCCTCTCTCCATACTGGCCCCAGGTCTCCCCACCTTGTTTTACCATGAGTCTAGGCTCATGCCAGGCTCCAGTGTTATTGTGCCTGACTTTTTCCCCAGCATCTCTCTGGTGACCATCTCCACTCTCTTGCTTTTGTGTCATGTTCTGACCTCTTTGTCCCTCTCTCAGGTTAACCTCAAGAATTCCATGTACAACCAAAATGCCTGGCAGGCAGAGCCTCGAACACTGAGGACTGTTGCTCCCATTCTGGTATGTCACTGGCTTGTCTCTTAAGTACCTGGTATCAGGTGGCCCCCGTGTGTCCGATGGCCTAGGCCAGCTCAAGCATTCAGAATCATTATGGGTGCAGTCACTCACATTAGATCAGATGGTTAGAGAATGGAGAACACAGAGTTTTGGTATTTACCAATTTGTAATCAATTTCAAGCGAAGGATTTCCAGGTATTTATAATGAAACTGTAAGTACCTTTAAGAACCCTGTACTTACTTGCTACCTAGGCCAAGTACTTTGCAGTGTGCAACTTGCAAGCAAGGAGAGAGGAAGCATTTGGCGGGCTAAATGCCTTGCCATGAAGTTACATCTCTCAGGGACACTGTGCTTTATCCTAGTGGAAGACCATCAAAGATATATTTAGAAATGTACCAAGAAATAGCATACAAAATCAGTTAGTCTGAAAATATCATCCATGACACAAGGTGACTGAAGCTATAATTCAGAGCTCTAGAAGGATTCTTGTTTTAATTACAGTATTAGCCATCATTCAACCCATATATTAGAAATTCTCTACCACTGCTTTTAAGGACACTTTTCAGCCAGGGCTAGTAACAAAGATGTTTAGTGTAGCTACTCAGAACGGTGAGGCAGGAGAATGCTAAATTCCTGGCCTGCATGGGCTACACATACAGATGTTTCAAGGCCAAGTTTGCAAGACCCTGTCTCAAAAGACAAAGGGTTTTAGGAAGCCTAGCACTGTTGCTCAGTGGAATAAATCTCACCTAGCATGCATATGGTTCCAGGTCCAGTTTCCACGTTCATGGTGGCACATGTCTGACATCTTAGTACTCAGAAGGCCGAGGCAGGAAGATCTCAAGTTTAAGGCCTGCTAATGAGACCCTATCTCAAAAATAAACAAATACATCTCATAATACCTCTGCTTATGTAATTACTTCAGTGGAGTCTTGTTTTTACATATGGGTGTGTATTTGTATACATATGTGGCTCATAATCTTAATGCCTATGTTATCATATTGACATTTCTGAGACCATTTTACCATTTTTTGCCATGTTTAGATAATTGCTGTTTTTCCCCTGCTGCAGTGAAAAGCTTCTTTTTGTTTACTGTATTGTTTTTGTTTGTTTGAGACAGTCTCTCTTTATAGTCTTGGCTGTCCTAGAACTCTCTTTGGAGACTAGGCCAACCTTGAACTCACAGGGAGTCCTATTTCTGCCTCCTAAGTACTGGGATTGAAGGCAGGAGCCATCAATGGCTGACTGTGAAAAGGCTTTTTATGTAAATATTTGTACTGGTTTTTGCTAGAGAACTAGCATCAAATTTTCCTGTATTCTAATAAGAATAATTTACATTTAGTAGTCACCTTGTTTTAAAAATTAGTTGTTATCTACATGCTTTAAGACACTATTATTGCTACCATACAAAATTTTAAACAACCATGATTCTAATCCCAGAGGATTCCTCTGGAAAACAAAACAAAACAACAAGAATTACAACAAAAAAATAATACCCCTAATAGTGCAGCAGCTTTCAGGACCTGAGACACACAGGAAGCATTTCAATAGTAGCCTTAAAGAATTTGGAAATTATTAGAGTGAAATGAACTTGAGAATATAAGTAATGAAGATGGCATTCTCACAGAAAACACTGACCACCGGAACGGAAGGGTAGAACGATGGGCTAGCTCCTACCACAGAGGCAGATCGCCGCAGGGCCACCTGGTCTCTAACAACCAGGTGAACCCATCTCCTGGGTGCTTTCGGAAGCACTCCTTGACCCCATTTCAGCATGTGGAGAAGCCTATCCCACTCAGCTGTGGCATCAGCAAGCAGAGATCAGATGCCTTCTCCTAAGCAGGCAGCATGGAGCGTGCTGCAGAGGAACATCACATCACGCCACGTGCTAGTTCTCTTGGCCACTGTGCTGCAGAGGCCGGTGGTGTCTCGCAGGACTACTTCAATAAATGAATGAATGAATGAACCAACTAATAAGGAAGTGAGTAGATGGACAGGTGCCACTTTTCACTCTCCTCTGCCTAAGCTATTTTATGCCCTTGATGGTCTTTTCAGTTTATTTTTAAGATTTTAAAATGTGGACTTGAAAACTTGCAAGCAGCAAGTTCTCCTAACCCTTGTGCCCCCCCTCCTAACATTAACATTATTTACTTACATAGCAAACAAAGCAATGAACCTAGGGTCCACACCACTGAGTGACCTTGACAGTCTGATGAATCTGGACTAGCACAACCACCATTAGCTTGGGTTTGTTCTGTGTTCTTTCCAGCTTAGACTGCCATTATAGACTTGGGGGAGAGGAGTGAAGAGGTACCGTGTCACCTAACAGCCTGTGCGATGCCAATGCCTTCTTATTGGTGATATTAACCTGAATCTCCTGGCTAGGATTGGTACATACTAAAGTCCAGTCCACACCCCAGGAAAGAAATTAAGCTCCATCTCCAGAGGGAGGAACATCAAAGAGTGTGGTTATATGCGCACCTCAGAACCTCTGTGTAATTAATTACATATATCTAGGGGAGATACTTGGGCAGTGTAGCTATCATGTCTCTCCTTAAACTTGCACTCATTAATATAGCACTCACTGATGGATCTTGCAGATAGCAATTATTACAATGGAATTCAAGTAGTAATCTTGAAAAAAAAAAAGTCCTTTTACTCCTTTAATTGAGATTCTTCTGAAATCGAGGCTTTTCTCTGTTTATTTATTTATTCAATAATTTATTTATACTAATGTAGACTCCTGGATGTTTATTTTATTCTTTGGCTTATAGTTCACGATTGATGTTATTATTCAGATTGGCCTACCCTTGGCTCCTAGGAGCTCGCTCACTCTGTTCCATCTAGTCAAACAGATGTAAGGGAAACTCAACACCAAATTTATAGTGACAGATATAAACAGACAAACGGTGGAAAGGGAAACAGAAGATGAGTCAGTTGAATACCTCAGGAAAAGACAGAGGAGAGCAGCACATTTTCAGACATAAGAACAAGAGCTGTCAAGCTGGACATTTGTAATAGTGCGAGTGTGCGAGACACACATACACACACAGGCATGCAAGCATGCACGCGTACACACACACACACACACACACACACACACACTTTCTAATTTCTCTGTAACAGTGTACAGACTCCCAAGGTATCTGCACAGTGAGGGCAGTGTAGTAAGAGGAGGAAGACGAGACAGTCAAATTCTAACAGGCTCAGTTGCTCCCCACAGACTCCTGCTTCCATCCGTATGTTTAAATACTCCTCAATTAGGATCAACATTCATTTTTTATTAATGCTCTTCTGAGACAATGGCTCTTTTATCTGCGTTTTATCTTGCAGCTACATTAAGACCAAGGACACTCTCGCAGAAGATCTGAAGGAGGAGACCCTGATGAATTGGGAGTTGAAAATACAAATGGAACTTCCTTTGTCAGCCCTGACTTGTTTTATTAACATCTGAAGGTTGATTTCTGACAGATCGCCAGGCAGGAGGAGAGGGCTGTTTGTCCAATCACTTTACTTAACACACACAATTAGGAAAAACAAACATTCAAAAAAAAAATGTTTCCTTTCTATGGCAAAGGGATAGCACATTCAAGTCTAAAACAGTCACTTCCATCTCTGTCTTTGATTGTAGTGACCAGGGATAGGTGTACCCTATCTTGAGACAGCAGACAAACAGGCTTTGCAAAATCAAGGTATCCAGAGGTAATGAAGGCTCCTAGGCAAGGCTGTTCCCAATAACAATGGAACCCTAACAGGGCGCTGAAGGAGGTAAACTTAAACCCAGGTTCGACTTGTGTGGCTCTATGACCTTGAGTCAATTCTCTAACTTTACCCCCATCTTGTCATCTGTGAGACTTTAAGAATGGCTCCAGATGGCTGATTTCGGGGTTAAAGGAAAGAATGAATGTGCTGACCTTCAGAAGGTTCCAGAAATGCCAGCCATTTTATGCTAATGATTACTTTTCTTTATCCAGTTTTCACTGGATAAAACAAGAGTTAGCCTGATGAGGTGGGACTATGGTTGAAAGTCTACTGCTGAACAAGAAAAGAATTCCACAGAGGTGAGTAGTGATTTCCCCATCTCTTTGGGAGGACAGTACACATGCCAAATATATGAGAGTATGGAAAAGTCAGTTAGCTTTAAGAAAAATTAAGAACATTCATTACTTGACACTTGCTTTTGAAATAGAGGAGACTAGACCTTCAACCTTCCACACCTCTGTCCTTCCGGATCACACCTCAGAGAGCTGCTCTGCCTACTTTCTAAGCCACAGAAGTTTACCACTCTATTTTTAGGAATTCAATACTGTTTCTGAAATTTTGCAT
Organism: Mastomys coucha; assembly: GCF_008632895.1. Taxonomy (NCBI): domain Eukaryota; kingdom Metazoa; phylum Chordata; class Mammalia; order Rodentia; family Muridae; genus Mastomys; species Mastomys coucha. Next base: position 41,767,681 of record NW_022196906.1, on the reverse strand, counting down.
TTCTCAGGAATTGGGGGGAACTTACCTCAGAGAGGGAAGTAATGTGGGTGTTTAACTTGTGTCTTCCTCTACTGTCTTTAGGGGTAACAAGGGGTGGGGAGAGGTCATATCTGTATGCTGAGGGCTGGGTCAACCCTGGGGCCATGACCAGTGAATGCTTCCTCTCCTGCTTTTCATCACTTGGCCATTCAGTTCTGTCTCTACCTATGAGAAGAATACTTCCAGTGCCAGTGTCAACTATTCTTACCTGCGCCTGGGTTTGCCTGCCATCCCTGTCCCTCTCTGTGTCCTAAGTGCTGTATGTACACAGGCTGTCTACAGTGATGTGTTTGTAGCTGGAGGATCACAGGCTTCTTCGAGAAGATGATGGAAGCGAAGAATCAGGGGGAGAAAAAAACCTTTATCTTTTGATGTAAAGTCCAAATCTTTTCTTAGAATAGTTTGTGCACCAATAAAACCAACTCGGTATGCATGTCACTCAACTAAGTCCCCAAATGATTACCCCTGGCTCGCACCACAAAGAACCATGTGGAATACAAATGCCCAGGCTTCCTTCCAGTACTACTGATATGGTTACCATAGAAGTAGAGGCTGCAATCTGTTTGAATAAGCCTTCCAGGTGATTCTGAGGCCTCCTGGAGTCTGGGAGTTGTAGGTGTGGAAAGGGTGGGCCTTATCCACATCCATCCAGTATGCAGTAGGTATCACCAGCAAGATTGGTCAAATGGCTAAACTGGACCCATTGTTCTGGGGAGAGTTATTGTACTTAAAATAAAGGTGACATTAGCCAGCTCTGTCTTCCTATTTGGCAACCGTTCTTCAAAGAGGTTTTGACAGACTCTACTCAGAGCGGCAAAATTTAACATTTCCAAACCCTAAGCTAACATTTACATCCCCTCGTTTTTCTAGAAGTATGACTTTCTCAGCTGGACTCTCTGCAGGAGCCACTGTGCGGCTGCAGTGCCTGTGGACTCCTTTAGGGTGGTGGCTCTATATTGTGTCTGGTGGTAGGAATCCAGCAGAGTGGTGGGCAGGCTCTCGCGCCAGCTGTGCAGGCCTGGGCTACCAAGTGGCTATATACTTCCGAGAGAGGCTACAGGGATGTTCGCTAGGCATTCCCTCCCACGCGCACCGACTTAATGCTTGCTCTGTGCCCACCAACCAACAACACTCTTTCTTCTGCTGGTTAATTTATAGCCACTCGGGGATACGCACTTGCTGGGCTCTTTTATCATTCGTAACTTTGTTCTGTCAGTAATATCTGTCATTCTTCGCAGCTCAGTAAGCTCTTTCAAACCCAAGATATCTCTATTTCTAAATGGAATCTGAGATGAATTTTGATAAACATGCACCCTGTATCTTAATAAAAAAGGGATTTCCGCCCCCCAACTACCTGCATATATAAATGCTCAAAAAGTTGCTGAAACCTTTCTTTGCATTAAGTGAAAATTCAATGTCAAAATAATATTAAAAATACACAAAACTGTAGGAAATTGTTTTAACCATGATGTGATAAATAATAAATCAGAATAAATCAGAAATACAAGTTACTCTGCGATTATAGGTTTCCTCTATTCTTAAGTTTCTTTCCTGTTCCACATCAGTGAATCGACAGCTCTTTAGTTTAACAATTATGCACGGAGGCAATCTTGTTAGGACTTGATAAAACACTGTCACTGCCTTTGTCAGCCATGCAGAGATGCCACCGGAAAAACTACAACACACCAAGCTGCCGTGCAACCAGGCAATGTCCCCAAACATGAAGTTCAAAGCCAACTTCTAATGGCTCCAATGTACTTCTGAGTGCTTGCGGGCCAATGTGGGAGCTACAACCCAAATACTACTGTTTGTAGGCGGCCGTCTGTAATTACGGCTCAGACTAACTTTGAGCTTGCTTGGCTGGCATGGCAACTGCCATGACCCCTCTGGATTCTGATGTACTTTCAATGCTGAATCTTTCCCCCAAACCAAATGCTTCATTTTCATAACATCTTCTCTGGAGAGGACAGCCAGCATGCCATCTCCTTAAGGAGTATTTACTTACATATTCAGTTCAAATTTACAGTGCCTGGCTTGCAAATGAAATGCCACTTAGAAGAAGAATACCACACCATTGTGGGAGGTAAATCAAACAACCACTTCTTATTTTAACACATACTGGAAATCACACATTTCTGAAGCATTATGTAGGTTCTGTGAACAACAGACATGTTCTACCCTGCTCGATACATTTCCTTGGCTACCACACAAACTAACCCAGAATTGCTTTCTTTGGCAAAGGCTCCTTCCTGAGGCATCCAATTCTCCCCTTTGTTTCTATAAAAGAATGTGATGCTTATGAGGCGGTGAGGCTGGGTGGCGAGCCTAACATTGGAGGAGAAGGACACTTTCCAAAAGGGGCTTTAGGACCGGCTCTGTGTCACCATCTCATTTATGACAGGGTCACTGGGCTGAACTGAAACCTTGAGGGAAGATGACTGTTAGGAACAGGATTCACTTCTGGGGACCACACTGCTCCCTTCCGCCGCCACCAATAATATCTACTGATCCCTGTTAAGTCAAGGAAAGAATGGATTTTTGGGTGGCCTTGGAAGGTTTGCATGGTATGGGATCTCACAGACCACTGGCCTCGATTGCTGCTGTCTTAGGGGCAAGAAAGAGACTGGAGGAGGCTAAGTCACTAGCTATAAGTAACTGGTAACAAGTCTGAGAAGTTCTGTGTCTATAAACTCATGCTTGATTTCTACACTTGAGCTCCTCTGGTTTGACCGCTTTGCTAAGATATTTGCAGTTTGAGATGGATTTCAGCTGGAGAGGAGGAAGAGAGGCTGAGCAAAGCTGGCCAGCCATGCCACGCCCAGCCCCCATACCCAGTTGCTACCAGCACCACCCACTAGGCCTGTCCATAAACTCTCCTAAGCTTTTCACTCAGTAAGTCTTCAAGTTGTCTTTGTGGCTCACAAAGGGCCACAAAAGAAAGGCCCAAGCGCTGGAGTCCTAAGCAAGGGCCCCCAGCTCCCCGCTCAGTGTCCAGGAAGCACTATGGAGGTAAACAGAGCGGGGCCAAGCACAGCCCCCATTTATTGTCTGCAGATTCTCTTCCTTGCTTTTTTGATGAAACTGTCAGTCTTCATCATGGTGTTAGCCATCACAGGGATGCGAAGCGGCTTTAAAGGCATCTGATAAAGAGAAAGCCTGTGCTCTCCCGTTCCTGAGCCCCTCTTTAGAGTCAGTTACCAGTGATAAGGTTGTGTATTCTGACTTGTACAAAGTACAAGAAATCTGACTTGGCAACTCAAACTGCCACCACCTCAAAAGGACAGGCGTGCCACAGGACAAGTAGAGCTCCAGAGCCACGGTCTTTGAAGCCACATGCAGGCAGAATCTCTACAATGCTTGTTCTGGCTGGCTGTACTGACCAACGAGAGGTAAAAATGTTTGGGCATGAGTTTCTTGAACTATCTGGTTCAAAGCAGCTCTCTACCTTGCCAGGCCCCTGAGAAGGGACTCCCAAGGATTGTTCCTATGCATGAACACGACCAGTGCATTCTGGCCACATGATGGCATCCAGACAATTCTAAACAGAATCAACCAGGGGGTTGAGTCTTGTTCCTTTATAACTCGACAAGGTAAGATACAGGCCTCAAGTGGTCATGAGAGTCCCTCCACAACTCTCAAGACTCCCCCAAGTCGCCAGCACACAAGCTCCTAAGAGCTGCCGTTTCTTGCCAGGGTAGTTGTTTACCAACAGCTTCCCCACGACCAACTGGGTAACAGACACTCAAGCTGCAGCAGGGCCCGCTGCCTGCTTTGTAGGTCCTCCACTTTCATTATTCAGGTCTCCTAAATTGCAAACCATTCAAGGGCAAAGTGAGGTTTATGCTCCCAATTAGTTATTCTGGAAAACTAGGAGCTGTACCACACATTAGAAAGGAAAACTGCTTAGTACATCCTCTGTGGGGGCCTCCCAACAGCAGGTGATTCCACACACCATATGCCATTCAACAGCTAAAGGCACCAAGGGGAACACAGGGTAGCACTCAAGCTTCAACTCTGACTCCAAACCACAGAAGCCAGGAACTTCAGCTGCAGAACTGCAAAGTCGTGTGAGATTTGAGATGCACTGAGACCTACGGAGCCACGTGACCTGCAGCATCTGTCACAAGCCAGGCCCAACTGCCCCTGTGCAGAACTGTGGTTGTGCTCACTCGCACTGGTGACTGAGGAGAAAAGCAAGGTCTCTCTGAACCCAGATGGGTCCTTTAAGAAACAATGGCTCTACTCCAGTGTCTCGGAAAGTCGGCTGCAGTAAAATAGGTCATTTGTCAAGCAGTTATTTACTGTATTTTTCCTGCTGGAAATTATGCCTTCCGATAGGGAAGTTTAGGCGACCAAAAGGATTTGTATAAAAGTGTATAATCGTCAACTTCCACTATTTGCTTCTCTTCAAATTCATCCCAAAAGGGACATGTATTTAAGTAGCACAGCAGGCCAGTATGACCAAAATGATAGCGCTCTTTCCAATTTATACTTCTAAAAGAATAAGCAGACACACAATAACAAAAGCCTTTAGTCTAGATTTCATATCAGACAATTTGATGAATAGTAGCCTAAAGGGCAACATATTTATAAGTTTTAAGTCTCTCCTGCAACACAAACTGTCCTGATTTATCCCTATGATAAAGGTAGTTTTGAGAGCTACTTTACAGTATTTATTATTTTACAGAGGAGGAAAAATGTTGATTCAGCCCTCAATCTGCCACTACTGGAGTTATAAATGCTGGTGAGAGACCAATGCTGATGTCTATAAATATTAATCTCTTTGGTGTAAGTTCTGGACGCCCCTCCTCATTTCTTCCAGAACACACCCCACACCCTACATACACACTCTTCCTGAAATCTATAGGATTTGCTTCTTTGTTGTTGTTGTTGTTGTTGTTAAAATCTTAAAAGGAATGGAGAAAATGCCTCTTTCTTATTACAGAGCAGGTAGTTAGCAGCCCAGTAAAACTCAATTAAGGGCTTACTAAAAAAGAAAACTGTCCAAACGACACTTCTTTAGCCAGCTGAGAATCAGGAATTCTTACCCATCTGTGTATGCACCACCTACTCTCAATTTTACAATCCCCACTTCAAAGTTATACATATACATATATATTTATTTACTGTGGTGCTGGGGATTGAATCCAGGGCTATACAACATGATCACAAGTGCTGTACCACTGAGTGACATCCTTGGTCTTAAATACAAACTTTGGTATGGGATATGCTCTAAAAGTATTAAGCTCATTTATTTATCTTTTTACCTTGGATTTTTGAGGTCAAGACAACACTGTACTTTCTCTAAAATCCAGTTCATTTCCTTTATGGCAGTTAATAAATCATTTTGGGGGGTATACCTCGAGTCACTGCTTACCTCAGCTAACTGTGAGCCACTGGGAGCTTATTCATTAGCGGGAAGGAAAAACATCTGAATGCAACCACCAGATTGTGTTTGTCTACAATGTCAAAGTGAACTGCTCATTAGCATTGGTGAGAAACATTCTAGTCACCAAAGGGTATTCAGTCAACCTGGGGAAGTGATGGAGGGCTAGGAGCCAATGTGCTAATTCACTCTCCTGAGTGAAACTCCAGTGACTGGCCCTTCCATTTTACCTCAGTGGGTTAGAGATGGATGCTCTCCCAGGAAGGAAAGGTCCTAGATACATTGCTACAAGTCAATGCTAAGTAGCTACACTGAGTTCTGCATTTAAGATCTGGACACAGTCAGCCATGGCTCTGTACTGCTGTGTAGTATTTTAAAGACTGCAGCATATCACTGTATTATCAGAGGTGAGCAGACGTTATAACCCTTTCTAGTCCAAGTACTGTTAAGAGGCAGAGACTCTCAGGGGATTCTCTATAATACAAAGAAACTAAGAATTCTTTTAGGGCAGTTTTGAGGAGTTTTACTGCTACCATTCTTGGCTAATTTTGAAAAATGCTTGGTATAAACATTCCATGTGCTGGTTAGACTGGCTGCCAAAGAACCTCTGAGATGTGGTATTCCATGTGGATATGCATCTTTAATTAGTCTCAATAGATTCTGTATGTATTCAACATTAATCTATACCACCTGTCGCAGCCTAAAAGCATGAAAATGCTTCTTCCTAGCCACTCTTCCACAGACAATGACTCTGTGCCTTCCTCCAATAAGTTCTGACGGCCTTCTGAAAGGGCTTAAATGTTAGTTTAACATCACCCCCACACTCTGGTTCGTAATAGATTTTTAAAAAGAAACTTGCAGTGACTATGGCTGCATGATTTTGTTAAAGGCAACAGAAAGCAGTTCACAGATGCATTATTAAAACTCTGACCTGAGATACAAGCTGGAGGCTCCCCCCAGCATTTTAATTATAAGTCTTTATACTCCTCACCATCTCTCATACCTCACCACCCATGAATAAGATTTGGCTGCAGCGTTTCTCCAAATTTTGAAACCCAGCTCAGGTGTCACCTACCCTTGTTTGTGTGCTTACTATGACAAGCAGATTCCCTGCTGCCCTACCCTATTCTTTTCTTCTTGGATTTGGATTTGGTCAGGTCTCCGCAATTTGGTCATATTTTTAAAGACTCACTTAGAAGTAAGAGGCAGAGTGTAGAGGAGTCGTAGAGAATTTATTTATCAAGCCTGGGACCCTTAGTTTGAACACTAGCAATGCCTACCCACCCCTCAAAGCCAAACAAACGAAACCAGGAGTCTGGTGTGATGGTGCATGGCTGTGGCTAGCAGTATGGGGGCAGGAGAAGGAGGATGAAGGCTTGGAGGCTAGCCTGATCCACACAGTGAGACCATATCTCAAAAAAAATCCACTTAATAATTCTTGTGTGAATTTTCAATGCCACAGGTTAGCCTAAAAAACAAACCCCCAAACCAAACTAAACCAAACCAAACCAAATCAAACCATTAACTCTGAAAAATTCAGCAAATGCTGCATCCTAATATCAATGTGAAAAGGAGACCCCATGATGCTGACAATTGTTCAGTAAGAGTTTTTCAGAAATATTGAGGCAGAAAATAAGAACATTCCTTTAAGTCCCATAGAAGAGACTAATTAGACTTAGTTCACTCTCCTTTCTTCCTTAAGAAATATGTTCATTCTTTCATTTATGGGCATTTTGTGTACATGTATGTTCATGCATCATGTGTTTACAGTGACCTTGGAGGCCAGGCAAGTATGTAGGGTCTCCTGGGACTGGAGTTACAGGCAGTTTTGAACTGCTCTATGGGTACTGGGACTCAAAACCCAGGCCCTCTGCAAGAGCACCCAGTGCTCTTACACGTGGACCTCTCTCTCCAGCTGCCTTTTCCTATTTTTTGAATAAAGAAACACCACCAGGACCTTTTCCTGTGGAAAGAGAGAACTTGAACTTCTCACTGATACTAGCTAGTAGTAGAGCTGGAGCCACAGCAGGCTTCTGTCTGGAAAGTCACTCAGCTGTCTGTCTGTCTGTTGGTCTGCGTATGTGTCAGCCTTACCAGACTACAAGGCTCTGTCTCCCACAAGAAGGAAGAGCAGAACTGTTTTTCCCTAGGAAGCCATCTACTTTATGACAATAAATACTGCAAAATATATAAAGGACCATTTCTATACCACATACCAGAATAGCCAGAATATAAAACCAAAAAAGAGAAAAAAAAAAAAAAAGCAAAATAAAACTAAGCTTGCCCACAGTCAATGGACCGAAATGTCATTGCTGCCTAGACAGTCTGCTACTCTATGGTGGTGGTTTATCATCTGGCTATCACACTGAATTCAGAAACATCTCTTAAATGTTCCTCATTAACGGAACACATTATTCAATTCTCTGCTAAATTTCAAAAAAGCTCTTTTAACTAGAAATGAGAAACAAGAAGCCATCCTGGATATCAGTTTGATAATTAAATGGGTTCGTCAGTGTTTCAAAGACAGAGGGAAAATGAAACTCAGTGATCTTTACTACTGAAAGCATTGTGATTTTTATCACATATTTAACCAAAGAACTAGGTACCTTAAATGCTGGTTACAAAAATAAATTGTGTTTGGTTTTTAATTAAGTCTTTATCTTTGTGTAAAAAAAAAATTTAAAAACTCGGGCCTGGGGGTTTAGATTGTCATTTTACACAAAAGTAAATGGTAAATGCCTTTCTACACGCAAAGCCATTAGATATAATTATGCAAGGAGTAAATCGTGTATCACACTAGAAATGTCATTTGGTTTTACAGTTATAAACTCATCAACATTTATCAAAAAGCATCGCCTGGAGAAAGAATGAGATGGCTGTGGCTCGTGCCAAATTCAATACCATCTTTGAAATGAATGAAAAGGAATGTCACCATAAGCACTATGGGGTGGTAAAGGGGTGGTCTGGGGTCTCATCCCCATGTAGTAGAAGGCATCCTCTCTTTTAGAAAAGGACCTAGCTACAGAACATTTTGGTGGGGCTTCAAGGCCTATTTTCTCCCCCATACCGCCAACCCTGTGCTTTTAAACACCGACATAAGGTGTGTATAATTCCAGCCAACTTCTGCAGAGAAAGGCCCATGTGAATTCATCTAGATGAGCTTTAGGGTTGGATTTCAATTGCTTATTCAGCCACAGCCTTGGTGCTTCTTGGTAATCTCTTAATGGAGTTCTGTTCAAATGGAAACCCAGGGACTATTCCTGCCAGGTTCCCGTTAGACGACGGGGGTTTGTTTCATATTTCTTGCTCTGAGTCACAGAACAGAGCAGGTGCTTAAGCACGAGCACTGGGCTCTGCCAGCACACTGTGTTAACAGCTCTCCTTTCTGAGTGCCGTTTCACTACCCACATCAATCTGGTAGTTATCGCCCAGGGAGATTTGTCCCTTGAAAAACAAAATGGCTGGGCTTAAAAAGTCTCTGTCTTCCCTAGCCCCATTTCTATCTCACACAACTTGTTAATATGAAATTTTGACCATGGTCCGGGGCAATAATGCCATTGGCAATGTGAAAGCCTCTCCTATCCTTTGTAGCACCTAAAAATTGAGAGTTAAAGACAACAGCAGCACCCCAAAAATCTGGAAGTATAGCAACCATTTCCTGAACAGGCTGCAGAGGGCGGAGCCACCATAGCCAATTTTGTTTTATGCGATCCCCACGTTAGCAATAACCTCATCATACCTTTCTTTGGATGCTTGAGGCAGCTATAAACACCAGCACTATGTGAGAACACTGTCCAGGGATGTAACAATTGCACTGGAACTGCAGAGCTGGTGATCTCCAGATCTGACCTGGTTTCACTACAAACAGCCCTCCATTGGTCTCTGTCTTGACTGTCCCCGAAATCCTGGCTCCTCTCTAAAACCTTTTCCCAGAAATTTGAATCTGGACCCTCTGCCCCCATAAACCTTTCCAGCTGAAGTAAGTTCCCCCTGCAGCTAAGGTTACATTTCAACCATTATAAGTGGTTGTCTGCCTTTTTCTTAACCAGCTCAAGAGAGAACTACAAAGGAAACAGGGAGGGACACTTGGCTGGTCAGTCCCACCAGTCACTTCCATGTGGCATCACTGCCCAGAAGCTGTGTCATCTCCATGTGCATTGCTAATAACCCCTCACACACTTCTTGCTTACCCCTTGCTGCCTGCCCAATTCCAACTCATTTTTCAGATCCTAGCTTAGCTACTATTTTTTGAGGGCCTTACCTGATTCCACTCTCTCTAGAGAGACCCAGACACAGCAAGCTTTCTTCCCATCTGAGGACAGATATGCTTTATGATGTGACCTCAGGAAACACTGCCTCAGTATGTCCCATGTATGGCATAAAGAGAAAACTCACTGTTAAGTAAATGCGTACTGCATATAAGACTGAAGATAAAAGGTGTATACAGCTCTTTGATAACAAAGGGCGATATGAATTCAACATATATAATTTTCTCTTTGATCCCACCCTTGTATTTGCATGTAACTTGTTTGAGAACATGGGAAGTGCAGCTGAACTAAGGGTGTTCTGCAGGGAGGAGGGAGTGGGCATACATTCACTTAAAGGTTTGTTTTAACTATTCCAAGAGGACGCAGTGAGACTTAATAGGGAGACAAATCAGAATGCATTAGAGGATAATCACACACTTGCTACTTAAGGGTCCACATTACTTGTTTTCACTAACAGAGATCTATTTTTTCTTTAAATTCAAGCTGATCCCATTAGCAGCAATTTCCAATTGAACAGTCTCTTCAAATAGCCACAGAGCAACCAGAGAACAGCAGAGGAGAGTCTAGCCCATGACCAGTTAGTGGCAGTCTAGTTATCACTCTTACTTATGTTTTTCAAGCTTGCCAAGTCATAGCTTTGGAAGGAGGGAGAGAAAAAAGAAGGTTATTTAAACTTGATGTGTCTTATTATTACCCATCATTAAAAAATGAAGCAGTTTTACCATTTCAGAGGAGGTGGGCAGTGAATATTTAATGCCCAGGCTAGCTTTCTCGAGTTCTTTACAAAATGACTACTTTAAATGACTATGATTTATATTTGTTACCTACACTCTGGCATTTAATTTCTACTGGCAAGGCATTTGTGTTTGTGCTTAAAAAGTGACTTGGTAGCATCTAAGAACCAAAGAACTGCTTTTTCAAACAATAAGTACCAGCAGGATTAGGAGGGGAAGAAGCCACACATGTGGGCACTTGTTACAGAGACAGCATATGGGAGATGGAGAAGAAGGAGCTGGGGCTTTGCCACTCCCAAATCTCTCGGTAGAATACATTAGACCAAGAAGATGGAGCCAAATCAACAGACAAAGCTAAGAAGAGACAGAGGGGAAAATAGACACAAGAATATGTGCATATCTGCTCATAATGACACAGGAAATGTACAGAAGGTTGCATACACCTGTCGTGATAGGGGAGGTATCAATGTCTGGAGGATAAGAACTGCCTTTTTATATTTAAGGGTGTTTATTTTTCCATATGTAGAAACTCACACACCGCACTTCCATTATCAAGAGTATTTCTTTGACAATTAGTTGTTGATCAGAATGTGCTCAAACAGTTTGTGGGTATTAATGACCTATTTCTACCCCTTCTGCATGCATGTTTCTCTACACAAGGCCAGCACTCTGATTCTTAATACCTGAAAACACCTCTCTTCCTGTCCTCATACTGTCATCTGTCGGGTTTTGTTTTGGTTTCATTTTTTTTTTCTTTCCCAGCACCACGCATCCAACTAGCTCTGCAGATCCAGACAAAGCAAAGTCGATCTGTGCCGAACACTAATAAAGACCACATTTTCTCAACGAGATTGCATGCAGTAAATTGCCAGCCTGAGGGCAAAGTACAGAATGGGGGAGGCTTGTCAGCAAGGGAACATCTCACAGTTGGTAGCCAATAGCCAGCTTGAGTAGACAGGGACATATTGCTGACTAGCAATACAATGTCCCACCATAAGATCTGCAGCAGAGACATCTTTTGCCCTGTTAACTTTCTGTTTTGATTCACCTGTTGGGATCATTATGTAGAACTGACTGACATCCCAAAGCTTGCAATCAGCCACCGGGCTCCAATACTGTTACGGAGACTTGATGAAAGCCAGGGCCTGACAGAACACACTGGGCTTAGAGTTCCTTGAAGCAGGTGCTAAAGAGCAAGGCATGCTTTCTCCCTTAATTTGATAAGAAAAGATTATAATAAAAGGAATTATATATATATACATATATATGTATATATAATAAAAGGGAATATATATAAATATATATATATACTAAAAGGATTATATATAAAAGGAAGGTTAGCTGCTACATAAGCTAACATAAGGGGAACCATGTAAAAGACTTAAATAGTAATGATCATATAGTACTGATTCAGTAGATGTTAGCTAAAATTAATACTGGTCATAATTTATTATAATTCAGAAAACTAACGCTACTACTATGTTGGCTCACAGTAGTGCTACAGTCTGCTAAAAGAGGACTGCTAAACGCTGAAAAACCAAAATAAGCCATGTTCCTCTCCTTCCATGACCTCAGAGGACGGGCTCCCGTCACCAGTGTCTGCTGTGGCTGCCCCCATTCTTACAGTGCCCTGGCACTTCTATCTGCTCAGTGATTCTCACTCCCTCCCAGCCACAATCTCAAGCCCCTAGTTCATGGCTGCCCATCTCTATAAAGAATTCCCTCTCTCCTAGACACTGTGGGTAGTCATGAAGTCGTGTCTGATTATGTTGCATAGGCATGCTCTCTTCTACCTCTTGAATTTTATGTGCACTGTTATAAATGGAAATGATAACAAAAGGAAGGGTGGCTGCTACATGAGCTAACATAAGGGGAACCGTGTAAAGGACTTAAATAGTAATGATCATATAGTACAGATTCAGTAGATGTTAGCTATAATTAATACTGGTTATAATTTATTATAATTACATGAAGTAGACACAAACAGGTTAAAAAAAGGCAAGCATGTGCACCAGCTACTTAGGATTTCATAGGGCAAATGAGCAAGGTCTTCAGTCAACTAAGATGTAGGACAAGACATGATACAGATTACATGAATACCTATGAGTGAGGTAGGAGATGCTAAGATGAGAGAGGCTCTAAATGGTGGGCTAAGAAAAAGACTTCATTCTGTAGATGCTGAAAAATGAGTATGGAAGAACAAGGTAGAGAGAGATTGTGTGCAACCCAGCTATATACCAAGGCCTACAGTACACAGGATGCTAACAAGTATTCATGTTTGTGACAGAGGATGGAGAGGAGACTGGAGTGACTAGCTGGGAGGCTACTGGAATATGGGTAAGAGAGCAATGGCGTCTGAACCTGGTAGACATGAATAGAAAAGGCTATGCCCTAGAATACCAAGGCAGTTGATACAGCCTGGTGGAAAGCCAAATGGCAAGAGGAGGTGGGATGAAGACAAATGTTAAGACAGTCTGGAGGGTCACACTTTGCTGATGAAGGAAGTGGGCTAGGATGGTTGATCCATACAATGACTCAAATAGTGGGTAACAGTTCAGTCAGACCTGAGCTCAGGGGCAAGGAGACAGCAATTGCTTTTCTTTCTAAAATAACCTGCTAAGAATGTGGGGTTTGCTCCAGGAATTCTCCATCAGAAGAGTCAAATGCTGGCTCTTTTTTATTACAACTTATAGGAAACAATGGAACTCTTCACATTCTTCCTAAGAGAAAGATTTCCTTTAATTGTGTCATGGTTTGAAAAAGAATGGGCCCCACGGGCTCTTATATTTGAATGTATCTGTCATCAAGGAGAAGGATTAGGAAGTATGGCCTTGTTGGTATAGGTGTGGTCTTGTTTGTATAGGTGTGGCCTTGTTGGTATAGGTGTGGCTTTGTTAGAGGAAGTATTGGGGTGGGTTTTTTTTTTTTAAAAGCCCAATCCAGGCCCAGAATCTTTCTCTTCTTTCTGCCTGCCAATCCAGATGTAGAACTCTCAGCTACTTCGCCAGCACCATGTCTGCCTGTGTGCTGTCATGCTTCCCACCCTGATGATGTAAGAAAGTTCCAATTGAATGCTTTCTTTTATAAGAGTTGCCTTGATCATGGTATCTTTTCACTGCAACAGAACAACAGCAACTAAGACAAAAAGAAAGAAAAATCACAAAATATATTTTAATCACGGTTTCTCCCTCCACTAACCCTCTATAGGGCTCCACCTCCCAACTTATCCGACTTCATGTCCTTTTGCTTCCCAAAGAGAAATGCTTAAGGATCAGTAGAACTTACGGTTCCCCAGCATTTATTGTGCAGCCCAGATGAGTAAGAAAATAATTCTCCTATGGTAACCAATATCTAAACAATAGCTCTCAGCAAGGATATAAGTGGGGAGGAGCCAACTCATGAAAACACATGTAATTCTCTCACATGTACTCTAATATATTAAGCACATATTTTGCCATGGGCATCATATTCAGTTTAATTAGAACAATATCCCTTTCTACATCGGAAATATTTAGTTCCTACCAAGCTCTCATGCAGCCATGTACCCTAGAACGAGCATGTGATGTGCATACTGCATGGCTGCACAAAACTAACCTCCTTTTCATAAAGGAACAGGGGACTTGGCTGCACTGCATGAAGCTGCTGGACCCAATCCAGTTAACTATAGGCCCAGGTTAGTAACACAGTTGCTATCTAGTCAAGGGTGGGTGAGCTACATCCATGCCTAGGTTGCTGCTGCCTTCAAGGTTACAAAACAAGAGAAGCAATTGAGATGGGGTAGTGGGTACAGGAATCATGCACATCAGGAATATGGCAACAAATAGGCCACTTTTTCTGAGATTCTATGTAGGTGGTCATCCACCCATCCAACACTGCTTGGGGAGTAGACATTAACATCGCCACAAAATGGAATGTCCTTTTTCACTAAAATAGAATCCGTACCGTCTTCTTCCAAGAAGGCTTATAAAAATATGATTTTTATTGCTTGCATCTCTGAAGAGCTTTATTTGAAACAGGGAAGAAAACTGCTAGAATTTGTATATAATGCAACCACTGGATGCTAAGGCAGGGAAAGAAAAGAAAACGGGGAGTTAATCATCAGTCCCATAGAACAAACTTTACTCTGATAGGGAATATATTCCCTGTAGGCACAGAGATGAAAAAAAGCATACCATGCTTAATACACAGACATTCATTCATACTGTGCACATATCAAAACAGGCCTCACATAGCCTCCAAGGCTCAGACACTCACAGGTCTGTACCGCATCAGCCTGTCCCAACTAAAGGAGGCAGCCTGTTCTGAGTGGGTAGCACACTGTGACCAGGCTGGCAGGCAGGAAGGTGTCAAGAAGGGATATTTTCTAGCAAGATGTGGCTTTATCAAGGAGCCTATTTACCTAGGAATGTGGTCTCTCTGTGATTAATGATGAAGAATTCTACCTTGACAAGTAACTTATCCTTAATGCGTCTTGCTTAAAAACAGGCAGCCAAGAGCCTCGCAAGCTGCACATCTCCCTAGACAGTTTGTCAATTTCAGCTTCTCTATGGAAGAGAAATAAGAGCTCACTAATGACAACTGTGGGGGGCCATGGCCCTTCTGGCCTTGACCTGATGTTAGCTATAAATGGATTGGACTCCCGGAGAATTGGGAAAACCCAAGCAAGTTCAAGGCACAATATGTTTCTCTCTTAATGGGAAACGGCAACAGAAGCGACAAACAACAAACAAACAAAAGAATAGGCTATGTCTACTGCCTGTGCCTTCCTGTAGCCACGTTTCATAGAAGACCTTCGACCAGAACTGTGATAGGCTATTCTGAAGAGAGGTAAGGCACTTCTCTGGGGCCTGAGGATGGTTCACTTGGAAAGTATTTGCTTCTGCCGGCATGAGGACCAAGAGTTCAATCCCTAGAATATACAAAGAAGAATGTGTGGGCATGGTGCCACTGATAACCGCAGAGCTGGAGCTCACTGGCCTCATAGAGCCTATCTCAAGCACAAGCTAGATAGCTCCTGAGGAATAACGCCTGGCGTTAACTTCTGGGACACCCATGCATACTCCTCCACGCAAACATGCACACATATACACATTGAAGAATATATTTATATTTTATATTTGTGGAGCACCAGAGACAGGCCTTTTGTAGTTATAGAAAAGGCCTAAGAACTTTCAAGAGAAAATATTATGGGAGCATTAATTCAGCCAAAAGCAAAAGCTTAATTCTACAGGTTAGTTTGCTGTCAGGATCTACAGTTGAAAAGAATGTCCTCAATAAATGCTATTTTTACATCTTGAAGAGGGATGGTTTTTTTTTTTTTAAAGGAGGGTGATGATATTTTCAAAACAATTCTCAAACCATTTTAACCTATTTCCTAGCATGAATTATGCTCAAAGTTGTTGAGCATTTGAAAACTTACCTGGCTTAAGATTCCTAACGGGCACTGCCGGTTTCATCTGCCCAACAATGAAGCTTGTTCTTCAAGGAAATCATTTAGTTTCACAAGGGTTTAAAAAAAAAAGTCTGCTAAAAAAGATGGATGTTGGGATCCAGGGCAAATCTGCAGTACAAGGTGGGCTCTAAGTGGGAATCTGTGAGCTTGTCTCCGACTGCAGCAGTTTACAGGGAAACAAAGCTGATTTCCTGACACAGAAAAGAATTGACTTTTTAACTAAGCAACCAATGTGTAGACGGTAAGTTCAAAGTCATAACGCTGTATTTAACAGCAAACCAAAAAGACAATATGCCATGTAGCTGATGCTTAGTCATGGTGTTAAATATGTGGTTCATTTTTAAGGTATACTTCTGTTTACAAAAGAGCCTAGACTAGTTTACAAAGTGATCGTGCGTCAAAGTCACCCACCCTGGAGCTCTACTGAGACTGTTCCATTTATCTGGACTCAGCAAGCACTCTTTATCATCAACTTCAACATTATCATCATTGTAGACTCTAATAAAAAGTTATAATTTTCAAGGAAGTATTTTCAGTTAGCAGGAGCTAACTAGTGAAGTGATAGCTTACATAGATTTTTCTCATATTATCTTCCCAGGAGCCCTACAGGACATTGACTAACTTATTTTACAGACAAGGAAACTGAAAAGTTGGCAACCTGTCTTAGGCAGGGTTCAAACAAAGGTTGAGCTATACTATGGCTTTAGCCTTCACTTCTGAGATAGGATCTCGCGTCATTCCGGAAGCGTGATGACCTACACACATGAGTATGAGAAAATTTGAAAAGACATACCTCAGTATTCAAACACAAATCACAATATAAGAGACACCACACCTTTTGAGGACACCACAGTTAACCACATAGGTTAACTACCACTGTTTTCTAATTATAATACTAGAGAAAATTAGCCGAGGCTGCCTAAGGCTGTGTTCCTTCACTCATTTCAAGGAAAATATTGGTCAATTTTCCCTCTGGGAAAAGGACCTTCTCAGAGAAGGGAGACGCAGCACCTCTCCTTAAGTATTATTCTAGGTGACAGATGACCAAGATATTCTTCATGCAGTCTATGCCTGGGTTTTTAGCTAGCACACATTCATATGCCAATGTCCTGCACAGATGAAGACCACCAAGATCAGAAAGGTCATGAGGGAGAAGACAGGTGCTTGACAATTCTTTACCAATAAAGAAGGCCTGTATAAAGGAATGAATATGTTAATATTAAGATGGGAAAACGAACTAAGTGGGGTTCAGGAAGACTGCAGGACTTAGAGTAAAGGAGGGTCCTCTGCCTAGCTTAGAAATTACTGTCCTTTAATGCACACCAAGCAAATGGCCCCATGAATCCATCTCTTGCCTCTCTGTGGACTGAATTACACTCTACACGATATACTAAAGACAGCCATGAATGGCTGTTATAGCTTTGATCTATGGCGTTTTAGTTTAGGTTGCATTACGAGAACAAAACAAGTGGTCATGAATCATAACATTTTATGGGTCTGCTGCTTCATATAGTTCTCTAAAATTAAGCCTCTAAATTATGCTCGGCCCTCATTAGGAAAACAGACCAGAAAGAGGAAAGCAGTATAGATCCATGCGGAGGAGAAGATGGTAGGTCTGAGCCTGGTGAATCTGAATATAACTAGTGGAAATGATGGGGGCCTAGAGAAACAAGGACAGGGTAGAGGAAGAGGTAGCTGACTGCACAGGAGTGGAGGGCCAGAGGAGAACACCTATCAGTAGCTAGAGTTCATGACCCATAAGCCGGGGTAATGGGCCAGCTTTATGGATGTAGCTGGGGTAACAGGCCAGCTTTATGGATGACATCAAAGGAGCACAGAGATGAAACCATCCATCTGCAAAGGAGAGAGAAGACACTGGGGGTGGGGAATGCACTGGGAGCAACTTAAATTGTACCTCTACACTATGTACTATCCTCTGATGGCTGACTAACATCACAGTGCTTATATTCCCAAGTCCCCAGAGTCTTTTGAGGGCATAGGCCATGCCTATTATCCTTCAGCCCATTGTCTTAGGGCCCAGTACCCAATGCACATCTACCTACCTGGACTAAATGCAATAGGAGAGTGAAAAGGGCTACATCTTGGTTAAGTTTTGAAAGGTGAGAGAGTTGCTGAGATGAAAAGCTGTTCCACCATGTGAAGCTGCCAACCAGCCTGAGGGGAAACAAGCACAGACTGCCCCATGCATATCGAAGAGTAGTAGAGTACACGTGAATGGTCAGATGAGTATTAGTAGCTAGATGACTTTCTGCTCCTAGAAGTAGGTCAACTGTGCCAGGGCCAAGAGATGACTCATTATTAACAATACGAACCGATGTGAGTCATTTAAATACCACTAACTGACAATGTTGCCAGTTAGGGAGAAATAATTTCTACACAAAAGTAATTTCTACACAGCAAAAGAGGGGACAATTGTCTGACCAAATGGCTGAATACTGCTCCTTTTCTCCATCTTTCAACAGATGTTAATGTCAGTGTCCCTCCTCTCGTTTCCCAATTATTTAAAGGTTAGAGTCAGTCAAACAAGGCTTGTTTAAACATAAAGGAAAACAGAGGAAAAAAATAAGAAAAAAAGGGACCAACCCAACAACAATAAAACACAGACACAAAAGTTTAGGTTTTTGTTACTAAGTGCACTCTAAATGTTCCATTGCTCTTTTTCCATTTTCTTCTGTCACTTCTGCCCCAGTATCTCATAAATGCAGCCATTGTGATGAATAAAAAAAAGAAAAGAAAAGAATTTTTTTCTAACTCTCAAAAAGCATGGTTTATGTTGTACATTAACGTTGAAGGTCTATATTACTTTGTGCCCCAGTCCTGTTCTGATTTATTTTTAAAGGCGTTTAATCAATAACTAATGTTCTCCTATTTTTAATATGTCTAAGTGGTTAACCCAGGATTTTTTAAGTTCATTTCTATTAAATGGAATGACCAGAGTCTTTGCTTCCTAGTTCAATGGACTCTGTCCAAGAACACCAAAAAAGACAAAGAATCCAAGCAATTGGGTGGCTCAGTCCAACGAAGCGTTCACCCTCGGCCCCTGACAGCTCAATCTCAATGCTTCCTGACAGTATGAAGGATTGCTAATTTCTTGTGCTCTCACTGGTAGTTCTTAAATGTTCACCAATGAACCAAATGTTGATCAGTCAATGCCAAAGCATCAGAATCCAAACTGCCAACCCCTGATTTATGCAGTCCAGAGGCTCAGAAGAGTATCATCTTACCTTGCGGGTTTACCATCAGATCAAACACCATAGAAGTCACTGTAATTTAAAGCAAGGGCTATTGTGAATGCAATTTCTAATGTTAAAGGTGAGAAAGCAGCAATATATGTGTGCATGTGTGCGTGTGCGTGTGTGTGTGTGTGTGTGTGTGTGTGTGTGTATTCATAACACGTGTTGTACCACCTAACTCTTCAGGACTGTCTGACGCACATGGGATGTTTAGTTGCTATGTCCTCACTGACAATCCAATAAGGTGGCAGTATTCCTAGCTTCATTTTACAGGGGAGGAAACTGAAGCAATGAGTTTACCAGCTGGCTAGAGTTTAATGTCACCTAGAGTGTGAGGAGTGACATATGAGGTCACTGATAGGGAGCTACAAGCATAATGTCTGTGATGGCAGGTGAGTAGAAGACATAACTTTGGAAGGAAATATGAGGAGGAATTTCACTCACTAAGTGACTTGCACGTTTCCACAGATTGTACTCTGGGAAGGAAGGAAGGATCAAAAATATGAAGCGGGGTTAGTTGTCTCATCTTTTAAGTGACAAAAGAGCAAAGAAAAATAAAATAATTTGTATAAGAGCATAGCATGTAGGTTGTTGTGGAAATGTCCTCAGGACTCACCAGTCAGAGGGGAAGCCCCTCCCTCTGGGCCTCTGCAAGTCTCCAGTCACCTGCATTCTGCAGTGCTGAGTGTGTGTCCAGAACTCACCACCATCATCAGGGCTGCCCAGAACTCAGCACCAGCCTGAAGTCTTGGCACCCAACATTTGCTCTGATGTAGTGACTTCACAGGTCCTGGTTCATGTCTCGTGACCTCAGTATTTTTTATCTATAAGGTTATCATAGAAACCACTCTAGTAAGGAGAAAAGAGTTTACAAGAGAGCAGCACATGTGATCTTTAAAGTCAAAGACTCGGGTCAAGTGTAAGAGCATCAGGAAAAACCAAAACCGAAAGCAGAACAACAACCAAAAAACCACAATCCATCCCACAGCTCCACTAGCTACCCCACAGTTTCACTAGCTGTCCTCTTGTCTCCACTAGCTGTTTCCATGTCTCCACTAGCCGTCCCCACATCTCCAGCTAGCCTTCTGACATTTGAGATATGTATAAAAGCTTACTTTTCTTTGTGAGTAAACCTAAAATTTGTTACTAGACCACTGAAAAGTTTATTTTGTAACTAGACAAGTTTGCCCAATCAATGTAATATATAGTCACCAAGAGCTAACACGGGGCTATATTATAATCATTTCCTGCAGACCAATACCTCCACAGCCCCATAACAAACTAAATTCTACTTTCCTTAGGTCATTAAACACCTAGAGCCATTTTGCCAAGGCCAGGAGTGTTCAGCCTATATTCAATACCCAACATTATATGCATTTTTAAAATAATTTAAACACAGCGACATGACTACTAAGAAAAGGATGAAGCAAGACTCTTATTACTAAAGAGGACAGTCTGGACTTTGGTCCTATGTCCATGTAACTGCAGATGTCAATTCAAAGCCAGTGGTGGCTGTGTGGAATTCCTGATTGAGACAAAAGCTAAGTGGGGTAAACCATGTGTTCTGGTCAAATTCAACTCATTATGCTCTGATGGCGCCAATCTTCATAAAACTACCTTTCTCCAATTAAGCAACAATTTTGCCCATCAGCTCTGTTGGAGTCTCAGCCACCTAGACAGAGAGGGAAGGACAGTAAGGGTGTCAGGGAGGTTGCTGTCCCTCCTGTCACATCACCACTGATTAAAGAGCCTTGGAAGGGATGAGGGAGAGTCCATTTAAGGAACAACAGAACCTTTCAGAGAAAGTATATACCCCTAATTGAAAAGCAACTCAAAGCTGTTATTTTTAGACCCCAAAATGCTGAATCATTCTTCAAACAATTTTCACAAGATCAATAAAAGAGAAGTAGTTCTCTCCCAGACCCCTTCTCCTAATCGTTGCCTCTTTGAAATACTGTCTAGCCTTTTGGCTCCTAGTTAGACTGAAGACTATACTGCCAAAGAGAGGCAGCGACAGTGTGCTGGCACACCACAAAGGGAGGAGCTGAAATCTTGAAGCAAGGCTTTTCTTCTTGGGATTATATGTTGAACTTCCAGCTCAGAAAACAAGGAGACTGGGGCTGGGGATGGGACTCTAATACTGGCTCCACAGGGATAATCCCATTAATAGTTCTTCCTATTTTAATGAAAGATGCGTCAGACAGAAGGAAGACAGGAAGGAAAGGGGAGGAAGAAAGGATGAGAGGGAAAGAAGAAAAGCAAGCTCAAGTGGGACTGGCTTATTTATACTTATTTATACTTGGCAAATGGCCAAGAAGTGATGGAAGGTACCTAGTTTAAATTTAGAAAAAATAAATAACAAAGGGCCGAAGGTCAGAAAACCAGGACAGTCCTATGAGACTGCCATGACACTGGTCTCAGAGACAGAGTATGCTGTATCCAACCAGGGAAAAATGGTAAACTCAGTGCAGTGTAGACATCTCAGGTATCCAGTGGGCAGCAAACCAGCAGCTGGAAGAATGGTGAGGTGGCACTGTAAAAGTGAGGGTGCTCTCTAAGGTTAGGCCACCGAAAATGACACAGTGCTCTGAGTCCAAATCCCAATTATCTTTTCAAGAGGAACAGTGAACTACATCATTAGAAAGGCAAATCTAATCATTCCTCTGCATAAAGACAGAACCGATCCCTACCAATGATCCAAGACCTACCACTGTGCATTCTTCAACATCATGGACATAAGACCAGAAACAAGTCCAAGCCCTGGTTCAGACAGCTTACATTCCAGAAATGGGAATCAACCATAACTGTGACAACAAACACCATGTTAGCTTTGAAAAGCAGTGCAGGTCCAAGTGGAGATGGGAGAGTATGAGGAGGCTGGTAGTTCACACAAGGCAGTCGGCAAAGGTGTGTGACAACATAGCATCCTGGTAGAACTGGAAGACTGGAATGAGACAGTCAGATGGACAGCTGGGAGGAAGTGTGCTTCATTCTAGGCAAATGAGCAATAAAACAAGGGCCTAAGAGGAAGAACGAGTTTGGTGTGTGCCAGGAACAGCAAGGAAGCCAGTCACAGCCAGGGCGAGAGATGCTGCCAGAGAGAATGGCTTCTAGGAACTCACAGGTGGAGTGAGATAAAATAATTCTCCCCTCTAGAACACTAGGAGGCGGGAGAGAAAAACAACTGTGTTTTATGGTAAGCTTTCAAATAAACTACTGTAAGTCTCTTCTATGTCAAGAATTTTATGACTGCATATTTTATGTAATCCACAGCCACCAATCTGCTTCTATAAAAGCCATGTGTTTAAACTAGTTTACAATGAAGAAGGCACATGGAAGACAGAGAAGACAAAATCACTGGACTAGAGGAGCTTAGGGTCCTTTGGTGAGTTTCCTTTGCTTCTCTACTTCTTCCTTGTCGCTCAGAAAGTCAGGTACTGTTTCTTCCTGACTCTTATAGAGCTCATGCATGCCTACATCTTGGCACTTACAAGGCTCTGCTGTCACTGTCTGACCTTTGTCTCTTACACTAGCTATAAAATTTTAGTTACCATCACTGCAATAGCCTCGCAGGGTCTAATAAGTGGAGAGAGTCAATGAAAAATAGGAAATGCTCACTTTCGCAGCATGGCCTTCTTTTCTACACCCACAAAAGAGACAGATGACCCAGATAGCCTAGCGGTCACCTAAGTCACAGGTATAACCCTACTCTCTGATCTGGGTAGCCCCAGGTGACAACAAGCTACTTGTTTAAAGCAGCCTTTCTTAAGCTGGGCATGGTGGCTATAATTCCTGGGAGGTAGAGGCAAGATTGCTGCTAATTTCAGGCTAGCCTGGACTGTATATTGAGACCTTTTTTCAAAACAACCATCCTGAAAGATCTTCATACTGCAAGTTTATAAGGAGAACTGAGGGTGCTGAGGGAGCTTCAGCATGTCTAGCGATGGAGAGGAAGAGTCTCCTGTTCTTATGTGGATGTTCAGGAGTAGAACTGTGTAATAGAACCTCCTGGGGTAGGGAAGATATTCACTACCTGCATACCTGTACTATCCAAAACGGGCTACAGAACATGCAGCTACTCAGCACTTGAGTCACATGTAGCTGGAGTCAATGAGAAGCTTCATTGAGACAAAGTCTGGCTACATAGTAAGTAGCTCAGACTGGCCAGGAGCTCTGGAGTGCTGGGATTATGTGTGCCCCAATATATCCAGCCCTGAATGGGTTTGTAAGTGTACTCCGTTACATCCCACTTAGAATGGGATACTAGTGTGCTCTAATAGCCCTCTACCTGAATAGTGTGAAGTCCTGCCTCTGAAATTTGTGTGTTTATGTGTGTATAACAGAGAGAGTGTCTGCGTTTGTGTGCTACATGTGGAAGTCGGAGAACATCCTTCGGGAGCTGGTTTTCTCCTTTCACTAAATGGTGTCCTAGGGATTGAACTCAGGGTGGACAGGATGGGAAGCAAGCAATTGACCCTGCTGAGCCATTTTGCTGGCCCCAAGATACCTCAGATTTGAATGTTTGTCTGTAGTCTGTACAGCAAGCTACTGTGGTAGGCTTAAAAAAAAAAAAACAACCCAATAGCAAACAAACAACAAAACAGCAGCAGCAACAACAACAACAGAAAACAGAATATTTTCAAATTAGAGGAGACTTTCTGGCCCATGGGGCTGCTTCTGCAGAGCTGAGCATTCTTGTTATAGACCACTGCAGGAAGCCTGACAGGCCAAAAGTAACTCTACTAATATCTGCTTTTCCTAAACATCTTAAAAAAAAAAAATCAGGCACACTGTGTGGGAGGAATGAATTTTTTAACCTCATTTGTGATTTTGAGGCTTTTGAAATTAAAAGCTGTATACAGGAAAGGCATGTAGGCCTGCTGTACTGGATCAGGGATGCTTTATCAGGGATGAATATCAAACAAGAAAAAGAAACCACAGAGAAGCCCCAATAAACCACCAGAACTTGACAAAATAAAGGCTGTGCTGATGGGCTTGTACAGTTGATGGCTGAGAGATAAGAAAAGAAAAGGAGGGGATTGGAACAAATAAGACCGATGATGTAATTAGTATCTGAAACCAAGTGAGGAGGAAGAGGGACCAGATCTTTGTGGCTACAGGAAGAAAGTGATTTCAAATGTATCTCCAAAGTAAGGCTGAGTTGAAATGCATACATACTGTTGAAGAAGAAGAAGAAGAAGAAGAAGAAGAAGAAGAAGAAGAAGAAGAAGAAGAAAAAGAAGGAGAAGGAGAAGGAGAAGGAGAAGGAGAAGGAGAAGGAGGAGAAGCAGCAGCAGCAGCAGCAGCAGCAGCAGCAGCTATATTTAAATAGCCAAGCATCAAATTGGGCCCACAGTGTGCTCTAGTTTGTGTTGACTGGCATGCTCTCTTCAGCATACCAAAACATCTCTAAATATAAAGCACAGATCACCTTCGGCTGCCTGACATTAACTCCATCCTGCTTCCCACCCCTTGTTCTCCTCTGATTGCCTTCAAGATAGTGCAGTGCCCAACATGAAAGGATTACTATAGCAACGAGCGGGAAGCTCTTTTTATCAGCAGGAGGAGGCTGGGTGGAGTGGCACAGGAAACCCAGAGCAGAGAGTAAGCAGGAGTGCCCACTCTCAATCCTTCCTGGAGATCCTTCACTGGAGGACGTGTGTTCCAGAAAATGATTAAGGCTTGGAGGGAGGGTGGGCGTGGGAGGAGGGCATTCTAAATGAACATACAGTAATTCTGAATTTTCTTTTTGTGTGATAAGATAAAATCATTGAATTTTTTTTCCTTCAGAGGCTTTGTAAAAAAGGAAAAGAAAAAAAAAAAAACCCTTTGTGGAAGCAATATCTTTGGTGTCTCCAAGATAGTTCTTTTCATATGAAACAAATTCAGCATTGGGTTCCTCAAAGCATCCACCTGCTTATCAATCTAAAAGCTGCATCTTTAAAGGTCATGAGTGAAGGAAAATCAGATAGACTCATTCTAATTCCTAGCAAACGGGAGCTCATTTCTCACCAATCCACCCCGCAGCGCTCAGCAGTGTGACCTTTCACTCACAAAGAGAACAGCAGATTCGGGGCTCCTGTGTAGGCCTTCCTTCCTCTTCAGGAATTAAATGCAGCTCTGATAGTATCATTACACACTTCCAGAATCCTCCCCTGATAGGGCCTATAAATTAGTGTGACTTTGCCAAAATGCCCAACTAAATCTCTCTTACTGTTACTTGGGCTTAGAAAGGAATATTAAATAACTCCACTAGAATACAGTACACAGTGTTTTAGCATACAGTACTCCACAGCCCGAGAAAGCCCAGGAAGCCTGCGACTTGCAGTGGTGAACAGAAAGAAAAAAAAGTTAAAAATGAATATTTAATTGCATGTTGGCACTTTTAAATTTGGCCTGACAAATTCAGCTGGAAACAGAATTCTGAGAGGAGACGGCAGAGCAGCCCTTCCGTGGCATTTCTGAGACTAGAGGAGCTTGGGTGGCATTAGGGAGTGAGCTGTATATGAGAAAACTACGGCAAACAGAACCAACTGAAAACCTTCACATCTAGGAATAATGAAGACTACAAGGCCTGTCTTCTGTTTGCTTGCCCCCCACTGAAACAACAGCTGGAGGGGTCAACGACCCGGTGTGACAGCAGAGACACTGGTTTCTGAGCAGCCACTGACAACCTTGTTCAAGTGTAAAGTCAAAGAGATTCCAGATACACACAGGCACACCCAGATGGGGAGATTAGCAGATCAGATCCAAGGCCGCCATATTTGCATTAATTTTACATTACCATACAAATGCATGCAAGATTACTGGGTCATGTGCAGAGGAAGTTCATTTCTGATACCTTAGGAAGTAAAGTCAAGCAATCCAGTTTAAGATTCACTAAGGGTCTCAGGCTCCTCACTTATTACAAGGGGAAGTTATTTAAAAACAAAACAAAACAAAAACCCCAAAGCAGTCAATTCTGTCTGCCTCAGAAAAGGGGGAGTGACACATTCTTATATACTCCCAACTGGCGATTGGACTAAATCAGATGCTTACTATATTTTACATTAGTGATAATTAACAATTCAAGGATGACAAAGTTTCTTCTAAAATAATAATAATCTACACTTGTGTGGTGTGTATTGTGAAACAAGTACACTGCCACACCAAGGAGAGAAGCACTGTGTGGCAGATGCTATTTGGGTGGACTCAGTGGACGGGACCTAGGACTTAGCAACCCCTAGACAACTGGAGCTTTCTCTCCTATCTTGAAATGGAATTAACATTTGTCAGAAATGTTGTTTTCTTTTTGCACATGTTGAATCAATATTGATATTCTAATTTAGGAGACAAGGACGGCCCTTGCTATTTGCATATTGTAATAGCCTTCAAGATAATTATGGGATGGATCTTTTGAAGAAAGAAGCCACATGTTTACACTACTTCACTGCCTTTAGAAAAGTAGGATATATGACATTTACCAAATGCTGCAGCAATTAGCCTTCACTTAAGCTACTGTGAGAAAACAACATTAAAGAGGGAGAACAGAAACCAACATTTCCAATGACTTCTTTACAGCTAGTAGATTAAAGATGACTCCTCTGCCCTACAGAGCCCCCAACCCCATGAACAACCAAACCCAACTGGCACTTTGGTTTCTATCCTACTGTCTGACCAAATCCTGAACTATTCATTTGATGCATACATAAATATACAATATGCTGGAGTTATGTGCCTAGGAGATTACTATAGCAGTTTTTAATGCCTCTTTACTTAATTATATTATTGGCTGTATACAATACTAGTTTACCTAAGAGAAGGCTCAGGATTTTTCACACATTGAGTTTGTAACATACGGTCCATTTATTGAAGTCCCAGTGTTAAGCATTGTAACTCAACTTTTAGATTAACAAGCTGTAAAAGTATTCATCTAAATAGGTATGTAAAAAAAAATGAAAACAAGGTATCTTAAGTTATTTTAGAAGAAGAGCATATTGGGAATTTATAGTGGTTTCTGGTATCCACCATGGCTCCACTCAGAGAAGCAGAGGAAAACACCTCCAGACTGGATACTAACCAGGCCACTGTGAAACTCAGCATCTAGACTCTAGAAACAGATACCTCAGATCTCTGAGACACCCACCAAAGTTTCCTCACAAGGAACTAGGAGGCTCTCTTCAGGGAGGATATTTGAGAAAGGAGACCTCAGACTGGATCCTGGGAAGTGTAATTAATAGTCTGTCATCTGGATATGTTCAGTCTCTCCTCATCTACCTCAAACTCACATAGCATCCACATGTGGCTGAACACTCCCACCTAGGCATGCTCCCTTCAACCATGGGAGCTTACCTTTCCCAGCCTTCTTCGCATCTCCAGCTAATTTAGGTTTTATGCTTCGTACTCTTTCTGTCCCCATAAAGTAAGAGAGCAGAGAGAAGATTCAGACAAGTGTAAAAAATTCTGAATGATTAAACAGAGTGTTCTAGCTATGAGGCTGCTCACTCCATAAACACATGCCCTTTCAAGGAGACACCAAGGCTTGTTACCTAATAAATGCACTTTGTTTAGAGACATTTTGCCAGATGTTATCAATTTAACTATTAATGGTATATACCTCTGATGCATTTTACCCATCCTCCCATCCATACTGAAAAGTAAGTCTTGTCTATTTCCATGTACATCAATGAATGCTTGGCAAGTCAATAACAAAAGCTACTCCATCAATCATGTGCCCCCTTTCCTGGTCACCCCAACACAGTCAAAATGACTCTTTTCATGTATCACTATTTGCCCTTTGTACATCCTTCGCCCTTGGAGGCCATCATATCTACCTCCCAGGGCATCTGCCCTGCCATAGCTGGACTGTTCCCGTTGTGACCACTCTATAGCCTTCAGGCTCTCCTTTCTGTAGCCCACACTGCTTTTCATATAGCATCATGGCCACATTAACCTCTATCTCTTCTAAAGCTGAATCCAAATCTTTACCCATAGACCTACCACAATCCACATCTGTAGTATGATTCCTCAGGATGCCTCTATTCAAGTTGAATCAAACTAACTCGCAACTACCATTTTCTGGACATGATGTGGGATTTTCTGCTTCCATGCTCTACCTCATAGCACTGAGGAGGAGCCTTCAGCTTTTGTGTTTTTACAGCCAGAAAGCTTCTAATCCTCAAGCCACTGTGGCTATCCCTAAGTGGAGGTGGGTGTTCTATCCACTGGAGGACTGCTATCTGCTGTGATTCTCAGAATCAATTCATTTCTATTACAGATCGTTTTACAGTGGGTATGGTATCTCACTTTTAAATCACACAGATGGTCCTAAATATAACAGACTGATGTGAATAAGTATTTGTCAGATGAATTAATGAATAAAATTTGAGTTAAATTCCTGAATTATTACACCCCTCCTGTTGAAAATACAAATCAACTTTGAGCAGATCGTGCAACACCAGTAGTACCAAATTCTCCTGAATCAAGTGCCTGATACCTGGAGAATTCCCACAGCGCACTCCACTCCTCACCTCGCAGAGTTTGGCTTTGAAGAATAAATTACCACAAGGGCTTCACTGGGTATGTGATCGAAAATTAAACTTCTTATAAAATGGCTCCGTTCGAATTTATTAGAAAGCACTCTGTTTTACTGTTTTTTGCTTTGTGAAAAATTTTGTGTTCGCCATGATCAGAAATGGTGGGAGGCAAAGCAGCATCGGCAGAGCTGTCTAGGATCAGAGAGACCCGGATGATGCAATTAAAAGGTGGACAGACAGGTAGACAGATGTTCAGCTGCATGATCAGGAACAAGATTGTATAAAAAGGCTTCTTTGATCATTAGAGAAGCCGCTATAATGAAGCCCTGGATACCCACTCGGTGTCTGTGGCGGCTCTCATCTCCAGCAGGTGTCTTAGAGAGAAAATACCGCAAACACAAACAGATCCACTGCCAGCTAGTCAAAGCTGCTTGGCATTTCTTCCTGTTGATTAAGCCACAAATAAAATCATACGTGTTGTGCTTCTGACACAGGCGGGGTGTACAGTTCCCAATCGTTACAGAATACATCTTTCTGAAATGTTTCAGTATCTGTTACTCTACTGGGATCAAGAAACTAATTTCTGTTCAATAGTGTATCCTATGTGATCCAGAACATTCCCCAGGGCAACTACTAACATGACAGTAAGTAAAGCGCCAAGACGGATTTAAATGCCTAACACAGCACAGGATGGTACACTCAGAAAATGCAGGTATACTGTGAAGGTAGTAGGCAGGGCTTAGGAATAATTAACTCTTAGTTATTTAGGAGAGGAAGTCACACTAATATAGTGGAGCTAACAAGACAGACCTAAACGCCATTCACATTTGACTCTGAAATGTACCGCATGGTCCCTTAGAAGTCACACTGGCCTCTCACTTCACTTCTGCACAGTTGAAAATGAGATTGGCTTCTCATATCACACACAGGCAGCATGTACAGTTCAAGGATCGTTACAGATTCACCAGCAATGGTAGATCTGGGTGTCACACACCAACTGACAAGGCCAGGGGTGCTGATTAGGGATTTGTTTGGGAATAAGCCACAAACAAGAGGCTTGAGCACAAGTCTGAGCAGTGTCACTAACACCCTTCTGTACTGGGCATGTCAGTGCACATACTTGTCTTGGGTTCCTCAGCCGAGACATGAAAACAACCCAACACTTGTTATCTGTCTAGAAGGGTTTTGAGAGAACAGCTATGATGCTGTAAGAAGCAATATGACTCACAGGGGCATGGTTTCTTACAGAACCTGTGGATTGATGCTGGCTCCAGGGTTAGGTTGAGGGGGAAGAGAAAGAGCAGAAGGCTGAGAGAGAAAGAGGAAGAGATCTAGTCATTCGATCCTATTTTTATGGCTTGGGCTAGAGGTGGATGTCTCAGTAAATCACACTTTCGGAGACAGATGATCCTTTTGAACCACAATTTCTCCTTTCAGGGTCATCACTTGGGCTTGTGAGAGCTTTCAATGTCATGTGCTCATGAATCACCAACCTTGTTACAAATGAACGGCACAGCCCAGAAGGACCAGGGGCGGTGGGTCTCTGATGAAGAGATAGAGACAATACCAGCAGTTACAGGTTGGAAATCAGCCAAGTCACCACTAGGGTTGCAATACTTTTCTACATTTTCTGTTACTGAGGAGTTTATTCTCAGCACGTGCTTTAATTAGTCATCTAGCATCATGTGGCCACTGCTAACCATAGTTGTACACCATACAGAATAAGAGCCAAATGAGGGGAATGGCTACACTTCTCGCCAACAGTGGTTCTGTCTGCCCTGGATTTCCACAAGCGGCCCCTTTGCTCTACAACTTGAAATCTCAATATTATAGTTCCATTTGTGATGTCACCCGAACACTGTCAGGTCAGACTCTCTCAGAATACTAATATCGAGAAGATCACCATGACATCTGCCTGCTGTAGGTAACAATGACCAGCCATAAAGGTGATCTGAAATTGGCTTCTCTTTCAAGATAGCACTAACTCAAATTGCTTTTGTCATAGTTCTTTTCAAAAAAAAATATTTTCAATTTAGAACTGGAAGGAAACATGAAAGAGTAGGCCTGACTGCCCGTGAAGTTCACTGCTATTGCAGTGCTAAATGTGCAGACTGGGCTAGCAAATGAAACACGACAAATGTGTTCTCCCTTATGCCCAAGTATGGTATTTAATACTGTTGAAAATGGTTTATTTTTATCTTTGACAAGACCAGAAATGGCCAATGACTTTATCTGCAGATGGGATATCCTCAAAAATATTATTTTTCTAACCCATAGGAGAACAATTTCTTTTTCAGAGTACACCAGAGGTTAAAAAAAAAAAAAATGATGAGCACCATGTATACATATGTTCCCCTGTCAAGCACAGTTAAGGACTGACCATCAGTGGTTCCTAATATGTTCTAGGAGTAGCAGCTGGAAATACATGGGAATGGCATGGCGGCTACTTAGATTCACTGTTGGAAAGGCCTTGGAACAGTATTCCCTCTCAGTTAGGAGAGACATATAAAGTATATCGCATTTCCAAGTTGGACTGCTTTATTATTTTGAGATTCATTCTCATATTCCTGCAGAGTTTTGCAGTTTGACCTATTTGTCTTAAGGTTGGACTGCATTATACCTTCTTAAGAAGCAGAGGCAAGACAGTGATGGCCTGGAGAATCACCATCAACAGTGTAATCAGTCTCTCTGATAGAGGTGACACAGAGCAATGACACTTGGGCCGCCATCTTCCTTTAGGATGGCTTTCTCATTCATTTGAAGACAGGAGGTGAGGCCTCTGCCTTGAATTTTCAATGTTTAAAACTCAGAGAAATACCTTATTTGATTCAATGCTCAGAAATTAATGAGGTGAATTCAAGGAGTCTAAATCATAAAGGGGTGGGGACTTTGTGGTAATCTTTCCATTAAAGCATCCAATATTCCTTCCTGATTGAAAGCTGACTTTAGATTCACAACTCTAAATATATTATAACAAGCAAATGCAACTGACTCTTCCAGTTGATCCAAACTAAATTAGGCAACAATCCTGACGACAAACAGGAGAGTAAAACATTACAAAGAAGAGAAGAGAAGAAAAACATTACCTAAATAGCTGGAGCAAACTCAGTCCTAGCATGTGGCCAACGCTGACTAGGACAACTTCTAGCTGTGCATTTCAAGAGAAAAAAAATGTGGGGGATCTTCATCAGCTATATTATGGTAGTAATTCCTCCTCCTTTACCACAAACAGTGCTGTGAGTATTAGAAAGAAATAATTTCCCAGCATCACATTTCTTACAGATTTTCCTTTCAGTTATATGTATACCTGTGTATCCATGCATATGACAACAGATACCCACAAATCCTAGAAGAGGGTGCTAGATTCCCTGGAACTGAAGTTATAGGCAGTTGTGAGCTGCCTACTGTTGGTGCTGGGAACACAACTTTGGTCATCAGTGAGAGCCCTTAACTCTGTGCTATCTCCAGTCCAGAGTAAATACTTCACACATCTTCACTTCAAAAGCATACCTCTTCTACTTTTATTCTATGTTTTACATATTGGAGAAAGATGCTATGCTTCTTAAGAATGTATAATGCAGTCCAACCTTAAGACAAATAGGTCAAACTGCAAAACTCTGCAGGAATATGAGAATGAATCTCAAAATAATAAAGCAGTCCAACTTGGAAATATGATGCCCTTCTGCATCAGGCACATGTTCTTTAAAATGATCTCAACTCGGGGGGGGGGTTGTTGAAAGGCAGGGTGAGGGAGAGAATGAGGTAAATATGCTCTCCCATGAAACACATACACACACACACACACACACACACACACACACACACACAGCCTATACATGAAGATGGCAAGACTGTAGAAGAGGGATTATCTGAGGTGGGGGGAGAGGACTTGCAAGAGAGAGAAGAGGAGTAGGGTAGGGAAGAGGTGGATAAAAGCAAGAAATAATATATATATTTGAAATTTTCATAATGAATTTCATCATTTTGTGGGCTACATAATTTGAATATTTTAATTATATGTGTAAATCTCTTCCTCTCCCTATCCCCTCCCCTCCCTCCCTATCCCTCTCTCTCTCTCTCTCTCGTTCGCTCTCTCTCTCTCTCTCTCTCTCTCTCTCTGTGTGTGTGTGTGTAGGTGCCTACCAAGGCTGAAGAAGTCAGATCCCACTGAACTTAGAGTTGCATGTGATTGTGACCACTTAGCATGGGTACTAGGTACTAAGTCTAGGTCTTCTGCAAGAGCAGCACATTCTCTTACCCTCTGACCCATCTAACACAGCACACCGCCAAAACTTTTTTTTTTTCAGTAGATTCCATCATCTGTCTTTAAACACAGACACCTTTCTGAATAGGTGGGAGGTCCTACAATGCTCCCTCATCTTCATGACTAAGCTAAGGAACTAAAATTAAAAATGTAAAGCAACAGTTCCATAGTAACATCTGGTTCCTTCCTTCTTCAGACCAACACCAGGTGGGTTTTATATCTCAGGCAGCTATCAATGAGTTTGTCACACAAAACAAATGCTTTCCAAATTCTTTACTGAAGAACCCTTGAAACCAAATCATCCTGGAGTGCTAACCTCAGTTGCACAGGGCATAATAGCCTGGACTGATTCTCATTTAAACAAAGAAACCAAGGACAGTAGGACATGAACTCAGAGAGCAGCCTTCACAGTGGCCTCCTCACCGCTTCCCTACCATGGCAGCTCACTGCTGATCGTGGGCCCTCTGAAGAGAGGAAGCACCACTCAAATGTGTGTGTGGTCCCTGGGCCTAAAGTCCATCTGATCTTGGTCATGTCCAGCTTAAGACAGGCTGCACTCTGTTGGTAAAGGGATCTTCCTGATATACTTCTGAAACAGGGCCTTCCTCTGAAGGAGGGGATTTGTACCTCCATACCCACCCCACCCCCTCCTCAAGAGAACTATAGCACTTTCATTATTGTTCATAGCTTCTTTTGCTCATCATGGGGATTTATCCTGAGAGATGGCAGAAGAATCCTGGTCTAAAGCACAATGCTGTATTGATATTTAAGATGGTGTGCGCGTCAGCACATTAGAGGGGAAGCCAGGATGAAAGATTCTGGTTATTATTCCAAAGGCTGACTCATGCACACCATAAGGGCCCACAGCTCCTCAGAAGGGCCTGATTTTTCAAAAGAGACATAGACTTGCGAGAGCTGACCACAGCAAACAGGGAAGGCCAGCATCCCTGGCTGTGTGTCTGACTGAGCACAGGGAATTTGGTTCCAGGAGCACTTAAGGGTATCCAGGTGACCCCCAGTAGTGTTCAGTTTAGATCTACTGTCATTTCTACCTGAAGCCCAAACAGAACAATCAACAACAAAGGATCCCCCAGTCTTTTACTGTCTCTTTAAAGCACATCTCAGAAATTTATCCTGGAATCCTAGATAAGGTACACTATCATGTTTGCATCACCTGAAATCAACACTGAAGCTTCACTGAAACTAAGCAACAATCTGAAATGACTTGGGACAGCCTGAGCTCTGATGACTTTCCTAGTTACCAGGTGTGTCACCATGACAAAGTGATTAGGTTCTCGAAAGTCCTTATTTTCTTTAAAAATAAGCAAAAGTAAAATGGAAGGCTGGAGAGATGCTTCAAGAGTTCTGAGCTCCTGCTGCTCTCACAGAGGACCAGGATTTAGTTCCCCACACTCACACCTGGTGGCTCACTATGACCTGAAATTACAGTTCTAGGAGATTCAATGCCCTCCTCTGTGCCTGTGGGTACCTGCATAGGTGTATACTGTGCATGTGTATTACAATGAAGTAAACTGTAAAAACAAACAAAGCAAAGCCAGACAAAAGAGAACTGACAGTCCAGGTCTCATATCTTTATGAAGACTGGGTAGCAAGTGTATTGCAAAGGCTCACCACACCATATGAGTGAGGGTTTTGGGGGAATGGGCAGCTCTCACTTGACTGTATATACTCATCCATTAAAGCAAGACTTACAGAAAACCATATATGAAAAAAGAAACAAACAAAAATGTACTGTATGATAATTTTTAAATGATATAAAAATATATACATACCTATAAAGAAAGCAGATATTGAATAAACACACATAGATCCCCCCATCACAGTGCTTAGCATATGTTAAGTATCAGACTGTGCATTACCAACACAGCTGTTATTAGGAGGCCAGGTAAAATAACCTAGTCAGGGTAACATGAAGTAGTGGGGGCACTGGCTAACCCAGGTAAGGTTCTCAGTATATGGGGGATAAGTTTACTGTGCCATCAATAAGTCACTGGAGTCCTGCCATGAGTCCTACCGTGTGTGTGTGGGGGGGGGGGGAATATCTTGACACCCCTTGGCCAGTCTCAGGTTAGAAGAAAACACATTACCAGTTGCAATTAAAAGATGTTAGGAGAAAAAAAAAAAGGGAAAGAAAAAGAGCAGCTATTTCTGCTGCTAGAGACAAAAACAAACCAACTGAGAAGAGTGCTTTGATGAGCAGAGTGTGTGCTGCCGGGTGTGTGGGCTGGATTCCACCTCGTCCTTGGCAAGGGAGGGGTGGAAGAATCCTACAGGTTCAGACTCAACTGGGTGCAGAATGAGAACACCAGCAAAATAGATGTTCTATTCTTAATAACCCTAAATTCTGTTCTCTTTTCTAGTGCAAAGATACAGCATATAGAGTTGGAAAGGATTTTATTTTTTTAATAAAGGCAACAGATAGGGGAAGCAATTCAGTGCAAGATTCCAGCGTGCATGCAATCATGAGCTTTTCTGTGCCTGCATTTTAAAGACTGATGTTTTTTGCTCGAGAGCCAGCGAGCCATTGGCTGACACAGACCATATAATGTGTTGACGCTCCCTGATGGGCAAGCAGGAAAGCACTTATCTGGTTGTGAGAGGACATCCCCTCCCAATATGCAAGTCTATTCTTCTTCCTGCAATAAACTACATTTGTTTGATGTGGTATCTGATAGTTTTATAGTGTTTGCTCACACACTCTCTAATTTGCAAGATTGGGTAATTTGCAGTGGGTCTCATAGGTCATTAGCACAGACTAAGAGCAGCCTGTAAATGATAAAGCAAGAAAAACTGGTGCTCTGTCAAAATGCACAGCTCCACATCATATTTCAAGTTAGGAACTTGACATCTCCCAATTCCTTCCTCCACCATAGTAAACTAGGTCTTCCTACCCATTCCCTCACTCCTGGGCCCCTGAAGAAGGTGGGTGAAATTGTGAAAGGGATGCCAACCCACCGGGTTGTGGTATATATTGGAAATGCGCAATTATATGAACATCTTGGCACCTGTCCACTCTAAACAGAGTACTATTTATATATGAACCTGAAAGGAAGGCACAAAGCCATCCTTCCTACACGATCCCCTAGGCCTTCTCTTTTGGCATGAAAAGTACACACAGTTTTGCAAATTTACTCAACATATACAGCTGCATTCCAGTGTTTTCATTAAGAATTCACGAGATGAGCACTGTTGGCTTCCATAGGAAGGTGACTAAATCTACAGGGACGTTATATACAAACAGTCTGCTTAGAATAATAAATGCCGCCTGTGCTTTATAATGTTAGACATGTACAACATGGATTCATTTGTGATCCGAGTCTCAGATTTCCAAAACCAGATCCTCGCCTGCCTTGAGATAAACTTAAGTAAATAATGTTTGCCATCAACTCTAAATGAAGAATGACAGTTAAATTTTATAATCATCTTTACAGCTCCAGGACTTACTTTATATTTTCTCAGGCTCATGACCCAAAGGTTGCCATAGCAACTAGGAAATCCTACCTTATCAAGCGCTTACATTTACATTCCTTGCAGCGGCTTCCCTTTATGAATTAAATCCATCATGGTCTTCTATTCTCAAAATAAAAAGTTCTTAGGATTAGCTTGCAGAAACAAGGATCAAATGCTTTGATAGAAATACACTATGCAAAAGTTAATTCAATGGTGGTTTTCTTTGGGGGGACATAGAAGTGTGGCATAATAAACAGCTTACGCCCAAACTTCCTGGCTTCAAAGAAAACTTAAATAGAGACATTATGCTAAAAGCGACACATCCACTGCCTATCTATTTCAACTTAGAGTTATCAAAGAATTAATCTGATTGGATCTCACACATCAAACAGGTACACAGATATACAAAGAATTAAAACTGCCTGTATCAATCCCATTACACACACAGCAATCCTAATAAAACTGGTTGACAAATAGATTCAAATTCAGACTCAACCTTCACTTTCATTTTGTAGTTTTCCCATTGTTTTTGGAGTGGCCATGGTAGCCAACGACAGCAACATGATTGCCTTTGTTTCTAGTCACCCGTGATAATTACAGGGCAGGGATGAGGAAGAAAGGCCTGCAAGCCAAGACTGCTTAGACTGTCTCAACCATGGTAGAAACAGACACCCAGAGAGGAGGTATGAAGGGAATCTCAGATGCTGAAAGAACTCATTCAAGCAAGAGAGGAAACTGACTTCTAGGAGATGGACAGGAAACCAAATCACCCAGAACCTCAAGTCACTGCTTGACAAGTGCTTAATGGAACTAATGTTCGGATAGATAGATAGATAGATAGATAGATAGATAGATAGATAGATAGATAGATAGATTGATTAAATAAAAGCAAGCAATCTTCTAGCTTTAGGTGCCAGATTCCCCCACCCCTAAGGTCAGAAGATTCTCTATATTCTGCTTCTAGGCACCTTCCAGCTCATGCAAGTCTCTGATGATGCACACAGACCTCAACCCAGTTTATGTTGTCAAAGAACTCTTCTTTCGCTCATCTCCACATGCAACTGTCCAATACTGACTTTGAAATTCCTCTCATTTTCCCTGTTTTAGCCCCTGCTTCCTCTAGTCAGGTTCTGCTGCTCAGTCCTTGTGGTCTCTGCTACTTATATGCCTTTGAGTATCAATCTATTCTCTCCTCTCCAGCTTAGAGGCTTGCAGTACAATGGAGAACGGATAAATAGAGAATCAGCGGCCATAATGGAAGAGAGTTTCTTTAAAGTTCTATTAAAACCAAGTTCCTTCTGCCACCACAAGCTTCCTCCCCCTTTTGTGTTTTCTGCAGCTAATAGGAAAGTGACATCTTGGCTTCGGGTTTCTTTTGTAGGGTATGGGGGAATAGGCAACGGCCTACTTCTCAAGTGTTCAGAGAGGTATGGTACACTGTGCCTCTGTTAATTTATTAGTGGCTCAGGAAAGAGTTGGACTCAGACTGGCCAGTCATTTGTTCCAAGAAATTTCATTTCTATCAGATTTTTCTAAATGCATAGGAGCCTTGCAACACAAACTTTTACGAAGCATAAAGTGTGATTTCTATATAAAATGCCTATATGCTTTTCTATACATCAACCCCCTTTTGTCCAGGAACATCATTTAATGTCAAAACTTTAATTAAGGTTCATTTGTCAGGGAACAGACTTCACACACAATATCTACTAAGACAAATGGCCACCCACCAACATGGAGATGTATTATTAAAGAACCTCATACTCTCTTATATAAAACAGAATTTGAGGAAACACTTAAATACTGAACACAATATAAGAGAACTGTATATATATTCCACTTTCTTGAATCACTGACAACTGGGATCATTTTACATTAGTGAGCAAGATGAAATGTCATGAGATATGTCCATCAACCACTGTAGATGTTAACTCACCCTCAAGGAGAGGGGAAACTACTGGGGAGCCCTTTAATGAACATGACTATGCTGTTCTGTAGGGAGATCCACAAACATGCGCCGAGAGCCAAACGTATGACCAGGTCAGAGTTTTAATTTGGTTAATGCACTTCTCATTCATTATTGGGCCTCAGTTGAAACCTGGTAACCAACTTATGGATGCATTGTTGAATTATCCATGCTTCACTTTCCAAAATGAGATGCATTTAAGCTGTCCATCAATGCCTCATGGAGGGAAACAGCAGGATGGATGGTGTGAGAGATGCTGTCAAAAATAAGAGAGACTTGCATCTTGTGGTTGAATTTCATTGGTATAGAAAATATCTCTGGCTAATCAAACATATGAACATAATAGTTATGATAGTGATTTAAATGCGCTCATCTACTGATCCAGATTTCCGAACTCGAGAGCAGATTGCATTGCGCACATGGCAGGAATATTTGCTATAGATATACCTCGAACCTACTAAGAGTATTATTTTTGGTGGGGGAAAGTTGGTAAGAACTTCAATCAGAAGTATTTAAGACAACCAGAGCCTAAATATTCTTTGACATTATTTTCCTTTGGAAAAAGTTAACTGCAAAGATAAAATGTCCCAGATAGCCAGATCCTAAAAAATAAAACCATGTTACTCAAAAGGTTTACCTTCCATTAGTAGAGAAGACCCAGGTCTTCTCCTGCCCCCAAAGCAGTTACATTGTTTCCAAAGATAGGGGGAAAAAAAAACCTATAAGCAACAGCAAAAGGTTGTGGGAACATTTTTAATCCTGTCCCCATACTTAAGCCAAGGAGAAAACTCTCAGGTCCAGTTACTAAGACTGTCTCATGCTGAGGCTGGTGTTGATCTATACAATACAGATGTAACCAGGTCCCTAGGATCGGAGATTTTCTAGTCTTAAGATTGTTTGTCAGTTTTTAAGTCTGTATATAGTAAGACTTTAAACTAATAAGGTTAGAACTGTCACGGAAATGAAAGACAAAAGTTTAAAGTGGTATTATGTCTTACGCTAGCTGCAATGAAGAGCTATGTTCTGTCAAAAGCTCCACACACCCTCAATGACTCCTTGGACACCTCCGTTGCAAGGCAGCGGGCCTGGCACAGCTATGTTGGCGCTTTCACTTTGGAGTTATTTCTAGGATTCTTCTGTTTGAAATCCTCAACTGCAGTATCCACCTTCAAATCAACTTCAAATGGCTCAGGCCTAAATAAATTACCACCGAGAACAAAGACCGGCTGCCATCGAGTGTGTCCAAAGGCTATCCAAATTCAAGTCATAAGAACAAGTTTTACTAAATGTACCCTCAGTGAAACAAACCTACCTATCTGGCCTTCTAAAAGTGATTACTATAAAAGACAGAAAGTTTTTATGTGTGTTTTTTTTTGGTCTTCTTTATGGAATATATTCAAATAGATAAATGCAACAACCAAAGGTTTAATATTACTATGCTGGTGTGAAGCATTCTAGTGTAAGTTGAAGAAATCTACTTGTGTGTTCTGCAAGTACCTGGAGGGAAACCTGTGGCTGACATGAGAGGGGAGTAACAGATAACACTTCACACATTCAGAAACTAGAACCACAAGCTCATTCTAAAATTGCATTTTGACTCGCTGAATGTACTACCAAGCACCAAGAAGCAAGCTGATTCAATGAGCACCATGGACAACAGTGGTACGTGCATGAGTTCTCCCTCAAAGCCTTCTGCGGTGTCTCCCACAGTGGTGTGTTCCTTGTAGCGAGAAACACAGCTGTTAATAGTACCAGCAACTTCATCACACATATACGCACCATTTGTATTACACAGAATACAAATACTACTGTGTTATTCTGTAAATTTCTGAATAAAACTCATTCATTCATTCCTCTATTTAGTCAATTAAGAAATATTTATTAAGACACTGCTGGCTATGCATATAGATGATGATCTCCCCTCTCCACTTCAGACTGCTATGGAGCTGATAAGCATTCAATTAAGCTGCATTTTATATAAAAGGCAGAGATTTGCTTCCGTGGCCTGGCAAGAAGCATTTAAGCAAGGCATAAACTGTACTCGCAATTGAGAATTAGATCAGAAACGCACTGCAGAAACCAATAATTTGGGGTTTCAATTCTCTTTTATCTTCTTTATTTTTTTTTTCTTCCAACTAGCTATAAATCATATCACTACCCATTCATTCTAAGACATGGGAACATTTAAGTGAAGGTTCTGTTTATTCGTTCTCCAAACCAGTGACTAAATTTAAATAAAATGTTCTAGAGGTTAAAGGAACAAGCCATTTCTTTTAAAGTTGTCAACCTTCTAAAAAACAAAGTTTTTTAAAAAGGAGCACCAGAGGAGGACTTGGCAGTGCATAATGTGAAACATACAGATTGGCCTCAACCCACTGGGCTTTTTCAATTCAACACAACCAAGAATTCTGTCAAAGTGAAAAGGAAAATAAAAGAGAAGATGAAGGGGGAAAGCCATCATGAAATTTCAGTGCTTTGAGAAAGTTTGTTCTTTAAGCTTTGGGTTTTTAGCGAGATGGATGTGCCACTTCAGCTGTGAAAAGTCGTTTTTCAACCAGGCCTTATTTAAAAAAAAAAATTCTTTTATCAATTATGAAACACAAATCTGCAGTGGGTGGCTGGCTGGCGACAAGGTCTCTTCACACAGCTCATGGCTTGTATGGGCCCTCCTGCATATGCACCAGTGTTGACTAGCCAGCTCTCAGTAGTTCTAAGGACTGTCCACATGAGAGAATTTAAATCAGTTATGTTAAACTGCTCAGGAAGCTGAGCTGTGAGCCATGTGACCAAAACAGACTTAGGAGCATCTATGGCTCAGTGAGATGAGACATCCATTCTGAATCTACTCTCTGCTAGAATAACTTGAGCAAGCACTCAAACTTTCTGACCCTCCATGCCCCTGTCTATAAATGGAGATTAAAAACCATTTTTTTTCTGGAGACAGTAAAGGAGCAATGGGTGATCATGGTTAGTCACATGGTGTGATGTGGTTCTTCAATCTACTTGGTCAATCTACAGATTATTATTTTAAAAAAAAAAAACACATCAGCATAAGAGCACAATGTCAAATACATTTTTTTTTTCATAAGAAGAGGGAGGGTATTTTCTTGCGTGAGAAGCTTAGACCTCCAGGCAAGCTCCTTGCCCACTGTGAGGCGGTGGGTCCACCTATGCATAAAGACTTATGAGTTGTGCACGTTGATGTGTTTGCTGTCAGTGGTGGTGATTAGTATTATTATGTGGGAAAAGAGTTAATTTGAGGTAACACGCTGAAAATTAAAGACACAAGCTTTGATAAATTCTATATCTGGTACCATTAAATTTCCTCTGTTCTCTAAAACACAAGTTTAAGTTCCTTCAAAGACAAAAATAAGGTAGAAGTAAGTCATGTTTGTACTGGGGACAGGCACAAAAATAAAGATAACTTATTAAAAAATACAAAGA
>NW_022196906.1:41660463-41725878 GCF_008632895.1 Mastomys coucha | reverse complement strand
ATTCTCCATTTATATGGAATCAGACAGTAAAGAAAAACAAATCTTAAATTATATTGATGAAAATATTCCCAAAGCTTATAGGGCCAGCCCTCTTAAACTGAATGTGATTATATACATGTATGCATATGTGTAGCTGGGGTGTGTGTGTGTGTGTGTGTGTGTGTGTGTGTGCACTTCACTGTGCTGTGAGCAGCTTTCAGAACCATCTGATAGCAGAGGATTCTATTAGTTACACACACTGGATACTGGAAAAACAAACAACTGCCATTTTACATGGTTCAACTAATCCATGATCTAACATCCCTAGAAAGTAGGGAGAAGGACCATTGTATAGTCTCCTATTTTCTGTGACTATGTAGACCTGTACCTGCACTGTTCTCATCACAGTGTCAAATGGCCTTCTTAAGAGTAAAACAAGATTGAATGAGCATGGCTGACCCCCAGGGAAAGGAACAACCCACAGAGATCACTGTTACCTTCATGGCTGACCTTGGCTGAGTCAAGTTCTTCATACCAAGGATCTCATTTGAAACTCAGAAAAGGCCCCAGGCTAAGTCCCAGTTCATTCACAGGTGGTTACATAAACTTAGAGTGGTCTAGGACC
Organism: Mastomys coucha; assembly: GCF_008632895.1. Lineage (NCBI taxonomy): Eukaryota > Metazoa > Chordata > Mammalia > Rodentia > Muridae > Mastomys > Mastomys coucha. Next base: position 41,725,274 of record NW_022196906.1, on the reverse strand, counting down.
TTGCCTGGGTGCCCAAGAATCTCACATAAGAGAATTCCCTTTACTTATGGGGAGAAAAACACCTTTAATTGGCATGGTGCTGCATTGTAGAACACTGAATATGTAAACTATGATGATCAAATCATTCTTTGTTTCAATAACCCCAGAACTCTTCTCTTCCAGTTCCTTATAAGTTACACAAGAACTGATGTAAAGCACTCTACCTTGCAGGGGATGAAGGACTCACTCCTCCTAGCTATCTGTATTCTGGTACCCATCTCTAAGATCCTATGGAGTTCTAGTCCTTACTCTTCTAGCCTCTAGAGTTCAGCTTTAATATGAGTTGTACTCTGTGGCCTGGCTTACTTCAGTTAATACAATGTCCTCTAACCCCATGCATTGTACTACAAATGAAAGGGTTTCATTCCTTTTTATAGTTGAATAAATACATCACACTTTCTTTATCCATTCATCCATGCATGAGTATCTTGCTGATCCTCTGTATCTTGGCCTCTGAGAAGAGTTACTAAAAACACAGGTATATACATATCTCTGAAACACTAATTTCCTTTGGAAATAAACCCAGGAGTGGAATAGCTGGATTATATATTGGTTATAGTGTGTCACAACTAGGTAAATGAAACAATTTTAGCACTTTAGACCAATATACATAATGCATACTTCTCTTTATTCCATTTTAAAATCCAGATCTCATAATAAAATGAAAAGATTCTCTGCACAAAGAAAACAAAACTACCAGCATGTCCAAAATCAGGGTATCTTTAGCTTTAACCTCAAGGGAAGGATAAAAGTTTTGTTCCCTTAAGGTATTTATTCATCATCTACTATTGTTTACCAACCACACATTGATTGAATGACCCAGCATGAATACAATATAGTCTTTTCCTGCAAGAAGCTCACACTGAGGTGTGGAAAGCAGAAAAAGAAACAAGTTACAAAGCACCTGGACACCGTAGTAACTGCCATATGAGATGTTGGAGTTAAGTGAGCAAAGTGAGATATAGCCAAGTCCACCATCAGAAAAGCAATGTTCTGCTTCCTGCCTCAAAGCCACTTTGAATTTCTATTGTGGGATGACTGAATTTAATGTGCCCTAGACATTGTGCTTGTTTGCAAACAATATCACTACAAGGTGATCTTCTCTTTTTCTCTCTCCCTCTCCCCCTCCCCTCCTCTCCTATCACCTTTAGCAAGCAGTTTGACACCAGTGTTGACTACGGGAAGGCAGAGCATTCTATAAACACATGGCTGAAATTTATAGTCTTTATTCAGTAGGCTTAATACAGCTAACTTCTGAGCATAAGATGACTCAGTCTCAGAAAACACTTTAGAACCACTCTTATCTTATGCAGTGTCAACACTAAAGCCGTGTCAGGGGTAAGATTATCTAGGACGCAGAGAGCATGCATTGAGCTTGGCTTGTAACACATTTGGCTTTCACTTCCTGTCCCTCCCCTGCCAAAAATGTAAGAAAACTCAAGGCGATTTTTGTCCATACAAACCTAAAGTTAAGAGTCTGCCCATATTTAGACAGTCAGATGACAATACTGTCTAAATCCTACCTTAAAAATGACATTTATTACCCAGCAAGAACTCTGATAATCCTTTGTTTGAGAGAGAGCAGCAGAAGAGATTAAAGCCAATCTAAGTGCAGGCTTACAGGTCCCAGAGATCCGGACATATTTCATCCTGCAGCGTCTAGGAGGTGGGGAATAGAATTCCACTATGCACCACATTCAAAATATCAGACATAGCTTCAAAAATCTAATCAAGGTAGAGGAAAATATGCTGTTGGTGATTTTTGAGCTCCTTAGAGGAAAGACAGGAGAAAAACAGAAGGCAGTAACACTGGTAACCATCTTTCATGTCACCGCAAGAGCTGCTTGTGAAGAAAGATCACGAATGGAAACCTGATTTTTGCATTAGTCAGTGGCCATCTGTATATGTTTTGTGAGAGTATTTGCAGGCCATAGTAATTAAGCCTTCTGGGTTTTCCTGTGTAATGACTAGCATAGCAGCAGTACATGTAATATCTTCTCAAATGGAAAACCAACCAACCAAAAGCCAACCAGCCTTCCAAGCAAACAAACAAACAAAAAGCAACAAACAAACAAACAAAAAACCAAGAACAAGCAAAACAAAACAAAAACAACCCAAAGAAATCACAAATCTACCAACTTCCCTATTCAATCATGCTTCCCAATATGAAAGCGGAAGGAGTTGAAACCTCAAGTGGATGGACAGCAAGCATTTGCCTGACAGACATACAGAGCAATTTCAAAGTGAAACAATGCTTGTATACAAAGTTCCCAATCCTTGCAGTTAACTTGACAAAGGTGAGCTAAACTGCCAATTTCTACCATCATCTCTGCAAACAGTTTTGGCTCAAACAGCTAAAGCAGGAATGATTAGCAAGGGCAGCATTGGCTATTGTATACAGTCTCACAACAACTATGCGACTCACAAAACAAAGATGGTAGGTGGCAAATTGGTTAGGAAAGCCTAAGGTTCAAGACACTCCAGCAACTCCATCTCTGCTTCCATGCAAGCCCAGCTGCAGGGATGATCTGTCAAGTTTCTTTCTCCTTTCCTGTCCTTCCTTGCATAAGACTAGTTAGATGACTAAACTCCTTCCCATGTGAGCAGAAGAGCCAAGATGCCTTCCTGAGCATGATGGCTCAGAAGGCTGTTTCCCTTCTACTTTTCCTTTTCCCCTTCCAGGAAGCTGAAATGGTGTGGGCCAGGATGGTTCCAGAAGCTAGCACACAAGATGGCAGAGCCTCCAGTAAGCTTTGACTATTAAAGGGCTGGGTGACGCTGAGGTAACCAGATATGTGGCCCACCCAGGCTAGGCTAGCATATATACAAGAGGTAAATCACTAACTCAAGCCACTACAAATGCCATGCTTTCTACCTTCACTTATGAAATCCTAAAGAACTATAGATAGAGACCACAGTGCCATGCATAGTTCTCTCTGGGGCCTGTCACCAGTGGCCAGCTCGTCAGTGAGGTCACATGACCCCTCTAGGGCAAGAGCCTTCCAGGGTAACCCCATACAAACACCAGCCCTGTTTCAGTAGCCAGCAGACTTATAAACACAGCAGGGCAATAGAAGGAGCCTTCCCCTGGGTTCTTCACTCTCCACTGCCTGGTAAATTGTGTGTGAGGATTACGTGGGTGGACACTGGAGGGGAAAAGAAGGGTAAAGAACCACTAAATAATTACCTTAATGAGCTCAGGTTCCTATTATACCTCAACATAGACACTTTTTCTTCTTATCCCCAGGGAATTATTTTTACTATGAATATAAAAAGTTCCCTCGCACACAAAATAATTGTCCCAGCCCTCCAACTTCAAAGGACATGCCTCGGTGTAATTAATAGAAGTGAACAGCGCTGATTTCTAAGAAACACAGCAAGGCAGACAAATGAGCCCTCCCAGTGCCGTCTATACCAGGGTTACACACATGGGCGTGTGGAAGTGTTCCTTCTCTGCTCATTTATGAAGAATTTACTTTAAGTGCCTCCCAGGTACTATGCTGGGTGCCACAAACACAGTCGTAAACAGTGCACATCATTCCTGGGCCCAGAAACTCTTTCAACAGGAACTCCCGGAGCCAGCTAGCCTGACAGACATCGCAGCAGTGAAAGACAGACAGCAGCAAAACGCCCACCAGGCCATCATTCACAAGACGTGCCAGGAGAAGCAATGCCAGGAAGATGATTCCATCTCATAGGCAAAGTGACCATACCCAAGCAAATAGCTTCCAAAGCTAAATCAATTCCGACCGTGACATATTGGCATCTAGAACAAATGGTCACTTTGAGCGAGAACTTGTTTAGTAAATTAGGGGAGGGAGTTCATGAAATGGTGGAAATTCCAGCCAAGCCACTGGGATGTAAATTGTGATCGGATTCTGAGCTGACACGTTAAACAGTTTAATTTAGGTACAGCTCTCAGCAGTGTTGGGCATATTTGAGAGAAACAGATGCCTTGAATCATTTCAAAGTACATTCCTGTCAGAAATGTCCTTTGTGACACTGAAATCAATTTCCTACGCCTTTACTAACTGTTCTACGAAAAGAAAAAAGGAGGAAGGAGGAGGGGAAAAAAGACTCTTTTAATCAAATGTCTTCCCACTGAGGCAAAATTAAACCCAAACCTATTAAATAGCACAAATTTACGTTCAATTTTTATAATTAGTGTTGCTGTGACAGATAGGACCACAATAGGACCGAATGGGACACGATGCATTTATGTCCTGGAGAACTACCAAAAGTCCTTGATTTGTTCTGAGAAAATGAGAGGAGCCAGACGAGGGCGGTGCTGGGTGGAAGCTATAATCCAGCGAGGGTCCACACATCCAGAGGACAGTGCGTGAGGGGTCTGCTTCACTTAAGATCTCCATGGCTGCCTGCCTGTCCCCGGCGTCTGAAAGCACTTACCACTGTGTTATGGTGCCTGTACAGATGCCAGATGCCAGGGAACATCAAACACAAATCTCACGTTAGTTAAAAAATAAATAAGTAAATCAAAATGCCACCAAACAAGACACAAATGAGAACAGACTATGTAAATACTGTCCCATCCCTCCTGAAGGGGGATATAGTTCCTCTGTCCTCTACCTGAGCAACACTGACCAAAAATACAAAGATATTTTCTATTGGGAGTTTTGACCTACCACAAAAGTCCATACTTCTGAACACACGCTCATGCACACACACAGTGCCATTTGCTCTTGGCTGAGAGAGTACACACACACACACACACACACACACACACACACACACACACACACACAATTACCCTTGAGCTTTACTATGAAGCCACTGTATGGTCCCAGATTTTTTTTGGAACCCAGGCATTCTCAAAAGTCTCTGGAAAATTATGTTCTCTCAGAACCATTATTAATTCACCAGCCATGATCATCACGAATAAGACACTAGTTTTAATGTTTTATATGGAAGGTTTGCACCAATGTATGGCTTTTAAGGACATGTGAGCTGACTTGTCACTGTCTTGACACTGTCAGATGACACAGTGACATCTATGGTCAATGAGACAGAGAGTTCACTTTGAGAGAGTGAGTGACTGTGGGGAAGGACTTCTGTGAGCAGCAGGACAAAGCTCATGGAGCCCTGCAGACAGCTGGTGCTTTCTAATGCCTCTGTGACTGCTTGAGAGTCAGAAGTTTGGGACACAGGATTTTTAAAACTCTGGGCGACAATCCCCATCTCCTGCTTAGCATCGGTTCTTGCAAAAGTCAAGAAGATACAGAGACACTAAGGTCACTCACCACACAAGGACTCATTCCCTAGCAGAAGCAAGCCGGCCCATAACCTGTACTAGCCCTTCAGTCATTTTTTGATGGTTCTGCTCCGTTAGTGAGGGTACCCTACTCCTTCCTCCTAGAGAGGCAGCACAGCTTTCTCCTTCAGGATAGACGGCACGAGGAGCTGTGTTTCCCATGCCTCGGCAGGGAGTTGCTAGTGTTTTTTCTTTAATTGTCAGGTCCAGTTTACTTCCTGGAGGTGGGTGATGCACATGGTATGCACACACCTGCTTGTGCCCGTATGAGCATCGAGGAAGGCAGAGCAGGAGTGAGGGTGTCCTGCTATATCATTCTTGGATATATTCCCTTGAGACAAGGTCTCTCACTGAATCTGGAGCTAGGCTGGTGGCCAGCAGGCCGCAGGGATCCTCCTATGGTCCCTCACAATCCTATGATTACAGGTTTTTACATCTGTTCTACTGATTTGAACTCAGGTCCTCCTGGCTATGCAGCAAGGGTTCTTATCCATCAAGGTAATCCTCCAGCCCTACTAGGACCTTTAGCAAAGAGTAATAAGGACTGCGTGACAAGACAAAGTTGAAGAAACACAACATGCTCTGCTGACTTCCTAGTCAGCAAAAGCTAATGAGCTGCAACTCACGAACAACTCAGTGTAAAACCACAGTGTGTGCAAGTTATGAAATTACTCCACAAAAGATTGCTTAAGCAAATTTACAATGAAAAACAACATCAAAACACCAAGGAGGTGGAATGAATATAAATACAAAGTGCACATAAACACCTGACTTTAAGGGGGGTGTGTGTGTGCGGGAATCCTCAACCTCCAACAGTGATTTTTTTTTTTTCCCCACAGTCTAGAGTAAAGTGGGATCAGCAGCCAGCCGGCACTTCTTCAGTCAGTGTAGTGTTTATACAGGTAGGTAAGCCCAAACACAGAACATTGATCTTCAATCCTCCCCCCCCAGCCATGAAGATGGCATGCAAAAATCCCTCCACGGGCGCTCTTCAAGTGGCTGAAATAAACACACGACACCTGGGGATGAAGAAGAAAAATTTCAGTGGGGCCTGTGGGTCTCTCAAGAGCAGTTTAAAACTAGCCTATAAGCTAATAAGAGTGGTTATAAACTGTGAACAACCAATGCCCTACGAGGAGGAGCATCTATCACCTTAACATGCTTAAAAAGTGGAGAGGGCTCATCCATGTGATCCCGGCGCTTTCTATTAGAATGTTAATTGTTCATACCGAAGAAAAGGAGACATAAGGATGGCTCTCACCATCATGTGTTAAGTTTATTTTTGTTCTTCTGACCGGTTCCCAAGGGGCAGGAGGCTAATGACTGTTCTTCATCATCAACTGCAAAGGATATTTACATCCATCCTGTAACCATGACAGCTGTGTCGCTGATTCCCTAACTGCCTCCGCCACACGAACCAATCATCTGGCATGAAGCTGCAAGATGGAGTGCCCCGCAGTCATTATTCACCAAGCACTTTCATTAACAAACTGCCCTTAATTACAGTGGTAATTGCAAAATTATTTCATAGCAGCAATTATTTTTCTCAGCCAATCCAGGCTATGTAAGTAGGACATTGCCTATGAAGATGGCATAAGGCCAAGCAATCTATGACCAAAGATATGTTTTAATTGTATGACCAACTTAGTTTCAAAATATTGCATCAGAGGGCTCTGAAATTATATTACACAGCCCATTATACAACACACACATACACAACACACAGATAAAATGAAGCCAACCTTTTCTGTTCTTTATATGAAAGCAAAATGCATTCACAACATTTACATTAAGATATCCAAACCAATGCTATTGTCTTGCACAGTAAAAATAATGAATTTCTGGCTCTCAACCTGTTCTCTGAGAACTGCTGAACAAACCAACTGGTCCATTAGAAGGCTGACTCCCCTTCACCAGCTTCTTATACTTAACAATCTTTTGTCCTTTTATTCCTTCATATTTACACATGTACTCAGCTATGAGAGAGCACTGGTTTACTGACTTATAGGTCTCAGAAACAAAACCATAAGTGTTCAGAAAATCACAACCAAACATTACAAATTGTAGCCAGAAAACCATCTGCCCTCATTGTTCCTGTTTCAACTTGAAAATTCATAAAAATTTACCCTAAGGATAAAACTAGAGCCACAAGAGCTCACTTGGGGAAGTGTGAGTTTTAGATGAGGTTAAAAGTACGTGGGACCTGGGGGCTAGAAATGTGCCTTAATTAAGATCAAGCTTTAAATGCCATAGCGAGATGATAGCAAGGCAAGAACACTGCTGTAGGAAGTTTGGGTATTATCTGATAGATAGTGAAGACTTATGGAAAAGAGATGGAGGCAGCTTTTGCTTAAATAGTGAACACACAAAGAGGCACAGGACGGAGGATGTCACAGGCCATCCTGTGGGTACAGTTATACTCAGTGATTGTCAGGTTCAGAGATGTAATAAGCATGTACTACAAGACTGCACTGAGGCCCTGCCTTGTAGGAGCAGGCAATAAGAGAGACGAAATAAGTAAGGATCTGTAATGAAGCTGAAGGCTTCATGTTTTAAGGGTCTATACAATGTTAACATAAAGCTACTGAGGACACAGAAAGAAATAAGAATAATTAACATTTATTACTTACTTCTTATATGCCTAGCATTGGGCTAAATGCATTTGGCGCAATAACTCCAATGATAACCACAAACAATAGCATCCTGAATTAGAACTTATTTTTATGACCATTTTTAGAGACAAATAAACTGAGGTACAATGAGATTAAACTGCCCAAGGTCACTATGGCAGAGAATGCTAGATGCCTAGCATTTATCTATTCTTCCTTGCATCCTTAGAAACAGAATCCCTCTCTTTACCCTATCCCCAGTAAAGACAGAAATTCCCACCTTCTTGACATCTGGGCGTTGCCTCTGTGAGCATTCACATGTGTGCATACATGCACAAACATGTACACACATACACAGGTGGGAAAATCACTCTGGGAAGACTCCTTTAGAGACATAAGGAATTTCTAAATGACACAGCCACACAGGAGAGCACACTGGGATCTGAATACAAACTGTTGATTCAAAATCCTTTGTTCTTCCTGTACAAGAGTTCAGCTGCTTAGGACAAACCAAGGCTAGAGGTCACCACTACTGGCTAAATAACAATTCTCCTCTAAGACATAATTAGTGTGAAGTAGATAAATATAAATGGGAAAGGTAACTATGGAGGATTAACATAATACCAGTTTTAGAATAAACATTCTTTATCACTCTGAAGCTATCAGGCATAAGTTTAAGTTAGTTGCCGAGACGCCTCCGTCCGCCTGTGTTGAACAGAGACACAGGAGCAGCAAGACATCCATATATTGAGTAAGTGGGAAGTAGTCTAGTTCCTCTCATCTATTTTAATTAGAAGGAAACCCAGTTCTGTAAGGAAATGAAATGCCAATGATTTTGCAATAAAGTCTGTTCCCATATAAAAATAATTTTAACTTCTCTCGCCCGAGTTTTTAATAATTTGTAGGTTGAACTCTGTTATTGTTTTGCATTTCCTCTGCAGAGAGGTATGCACACACACACATCTCTCTTTATTACACGTTGGTGAACAGTAAGTAAAAGGCTAACTACCTTTTATTATGAAAAAAGTGTAAATTTACTATTTTCACCTTCCACTTTATCTGAAATGCTCAGGTATCCTGTGGTTGGTAGGAACCCAGAAGAGAAAAGAAAAAAGCTTCATTCAGCTAAATAGGAAAGTTGAGTTGCCAAGCAGGATTTCTGGAAGGATGATGTAGTCATGTACTTTGTGGTCTACAACACCCTTAAAAAAATCAGAGAAAAGAGTTTCTTTTTAGAATTTCTGCAGTGTTTTTTCCAACATAAAATGTGGGCTTTAGCCAAAGAGAAATTACACACTCTGATTAAAATATTAGTTTTGAAGTTCATGATTTAACCAGGATTCCAATCTAGTCTCTGTAACACAGGGATGAGACAAATGGATTATTCCATTGAAAGTAACTATTGCTATATTCTACAAGATCCACATAGTTCATGCTTTTAACAACATTACAGACAGTAAGTGAATGTATTTCATTTTGATGATTTCATATATTGCATTAATGAGAAAAAATCGAGGCATATTATCTTAAGATCTAAAATATTGTGCAATTATAAGTTTTATGCCAGCTTTCAAGTAATTCAATTTTTCAAAGATAGTAAAGGGAAGAGTTTGAGCTAGACAGATACAGATAGTGTCTCCCTTAACAACGAAAGTACTTCTACTCAACAATTAGATTTCCCTCCTGGAAGGCTGCACAATCAGAGGGAAGTACTGGATTCATTCCATATTCTGTTCACTTAGGGATGCTTTTAACATCCTCTGGAGTAAACACTCTAACAGCAACCACACAGTATCTGGGGAAAATGTCTACCGTAGGACACTCACTAGGCCTTCCGTAGTGACTAAAAGCAAACATAATAAAACAACCTGACATAAAAATCAGTGCTTCTCTATCTAGCCAATCTTCTCCCAGCACTTTAAAACATGCAAATCATATTCCAATGCATTCTTAATGCCTGCCCCCAGATTATACAAAACAACACCAGGGTAATGAAAACCTTCATAGACTTTATTTGCAAATATTGGAATGGATGGATGGTAATATGCTATAACCACACAGTTAGTGCTTTGTCCTCCTAACACTATAGTTGAGTTTGTGGTAATGTCCAGGTCCTCCAAGATTTTCTGATGACACCATTGCCATGTATCTCCTCTTCCTGGCAGTTTTGTCACAGTGGTGTGACACTCTAGGCACAGCTTACCACGGGGTTAGAGCACTGCTTAAGGGAACTAGAGGAAGGCAATCATCACCCACAAATGCACCATCTGCTGTGCCTTGCTGCTTAATTAAACTAAAACTGGTAGGTTCTTAATTCTCACAGCTCATAAAAATAAAGGTCACAACAGAGCACTGGTATCACGTACCATCTACACAGTGTACAGTTGCTGAAGTATATGCTGCCAGCATCATTCAATAGAGAAAAAAGAAAGCCCACCATTCCATTGACGTCAGAGCAGAGCATGATTCCATCAGGTTGACATCAGATCAATTGACAAGACAGTTGCCTCTTCAAAATGAGTGACTAGAAGGACAGAGGTTCAATGCCTGGCCATCATTCTTCACATCTCCCCCAGAGCAGCACTTGCCAAGAAACTGCTTGTATATTATTACAAGAATTTTTATGACCTCATTCATTCATTCATTCATTCATTCATTCATTCATTCATACTTCAGTTGGTTATCAGGGCTTAGTAAGCATTTGGGAGTGATATGAAGATGCATCAGACACTCAGACAAACACAGTTGCAAATGACTTTACCATCTACAACTTTATTGCACATAGGAGATGATAATTTATGCATTTGGAATACACAGCTCAGGGGTGTCTAGAATGGGCTAAAAATCTCTAGGAGGTTCACAGGGCCCAGTAACTGTCACTAGTACCTAAGTTATAAAGCCTGCCTTCATCCCCAAACCATTTCACATCCATGAGCAGTCATTCTCACATTTCTTGCCCATCTTGGCAACCAGTAATTTATTTTCTGTCTCTATAGCTTTGCCTTTCCTGGAAATTTCAAATAAATGGCACTTCTCTCGCTTGGCACGTTGTTTTAAGCTCATCCATGCTGTGATGAGTGCGGTTATTAAAGACTGCATAATATTCCACTGGGTGGATGTGCCACACGTTCCTTATCTATTTGTTAAGTAACGTGCATTTGGGTTGTTTCTGGGTTTTGTGATTATGGATATTGCTGCAGAACATTCTCTAGCATGTTTCTATGGAGACACATTTTCATCCCTGGGTACACTGCTAGGCATAGAACTGCTGGATCCTTTGATCACAATTTTTAATACTTTGAGGAACCGCCAAGCTGCTTCCAAATTGACCACATCATGGTACATCTCTACCAGGAATGTATAAGGTTTTCCACACCTTTACCTGTAATTATTATCCTTTTTTAAACTTTAGCCATCTTGGCGGATGGTGAAGCAGTTATCTTACCACAGTTCTGATTTGTATTACTCTGGTGTCTATGATAGCAAATATATTTTATGTGGGCTCTGCCCATGTATCTGCTTAGAAGATGCTCTAACTACTTATTTTTAGAAGCCTTTAGTCAGTTGTTTGGTATAAACATATGAAATGCTATATTTAAAATCATTTCAGCTCCAATGTGTGGCCTTTCCCATCAAATAACTAACATGTTTTTCTTATCTGTAAATTCCTTTTGATGTTTAAATAGAAACCTAAGTGTCTAAACCCAGAAAAAATGTCCAAATTCCACAGTATAATTTAACATGGGGGTTGGTGGGAAATTTTTCATTTGACTAGACAGCTCTCTCTAGCCAAGAGGCCATTACACAAATCTACTAGAAGCCAACTAGTAAGGTTTTCTAAAGAAGACAGATGACTTAGAAAATAGAAAGTTACGGGAAACTCAAGAGGATGAAATGACAGAAAGGCAAAACAGAAATTCAGTTTTAAACAAGGACATTTATGAAATGCTATAGAGGTAAAGAAACAAGGCTTGGAATCTACTTGAACTTCTCGTGGAAGATAACCAGGAGTTATTTCCCAGAACCCTGAATGAATGATGATGTCATTTGCCAAGAAGTTAGAGGAGGGGGTGGAGGGACAAAAGCTAGAAATACTACAAAGGAGGGCAGGGTACATGACTGTGGCTTTTGTAGTGGACAGAAGGGGACACATCAACCTGATGTGAGCCGCAATGGGTCTGGGAGGCAGAGTGGTGGGGACGGGACAGGGGTGTGGTGCAAGGTGACACAAAAAACCCAGCAGGGTACGGGCAGAGAGTTCAGGAACAGGTCTGGGTTAGGGGTGCTGGCGGGGAACTCATTCACTTACAAGCAGAAACCTACCTTCTTAACTCCTTTCGAGCCAAATCTCTCCAGCGTGGAACAATGGAGAGCTTAATTCAGTGATATGGTTATGAAAGGCTGATGAATGAAAATAATTGATCCCCATTATCTCTTCAGCACCTTTAATGCAGCAGCAACAGCGATCACCTGTCTTCCCCCTGAAGTCTCTGAACTGAATCATGCATCTTGAACTTCCTCGACTGCAGTTGCCCCCACCTCTTTGCTAAACTTAACATTTCTTTCCAAAGAAAACAAATAGAAACAAACAATAAAATGGGTTAGATGCCATTCTGTCCACAAGAAACAAAGGAGACTCAAAAATGAAATCAGCAGCCCTTGTATGCTGTCCACTGCCAGTACCCATCTGTAATTGTTCTCTCTCGCTGCAGTGTCCAAGGAAAAGGCTCATGGCAGCAGAAACAGAGACCTTACCAAGCAAGTATGGGTGAGGAATCTTCTTCCAAAACAGTACAGACCGTAACCTTTCTTCCCATAGAGCTTAGCATCATCCCATGGCCAAAGGGAGGCTTGGTAAGTACTACATGCTGAACAAGTGATCAAATTGATAGGAAGAAATAGAAAAACAAAAAAGCAAACAAACAAAAAAACAAAAAAAAACAACAAACAACAACAACAACAACAACAAAAAACTAAATATGAGGAATAACCAAGAGGAGAAGCCAGGTGCTTCTATGAGATGCTGAGGTTACCACGCTTCCTGCCTCCTGTAGGTGGCACCAAACTCCTTGAAGAAAGGGACAAGCAAAGTGAAATGCTGCTACTGTGTCTACATTAACAGACAGACACACTGACTGAAGAACCCTCTTCTGAGTTGGCAGTCTCTCTTCCAAGGTAGCTCTTTTTCACTGTTTGGCAAGCTCTGGATCAAAGAAATGGTTCGCCTGAACTGCGTTATTTACGAGCTGCCCTTTCCCTCTGAGTGACCAGCCTCACATTACGGCTCAACCAGCTCCACTGCAGAGCTCCAGTGTTGGTTGGGCAAGTGGAAGATTCGTTAGAGTGACTATTAAAAGGATTGGCAAAGGTAAAAGAGCATTTTAAAGCCATTAGGATCCCTTGCGTTAAGTCTTAGTAAAGAAATGTCACAAAGCTGCTATTTAAAGCCACCAGCCAGAAACTGGTATTCACAGGTAATCTAAGTTGGGCTACCTTGGCAGAGGGCTCTCAAGCCTCTGCATGCTCCTGATGTGTCAGGCTTGGTCAACACTCAAGAGTGCCAGTGAGGCCTCCAGGAATACCACCCAGATGTGCACTTCTGGAGGGTAGCCAGAGCTGGGACTTTGGCCCTCACCGTCATGAAGCAGTGGGAAGTTCTGTGGTAGTGGTAGTGGGGAGGACTAAAAAGGCTTGGTGGTCAAGCAAGAATAAAAGAGGCTAATAGCAGGGTGTCTCTGAGGACTACACAGCCAAGCAGGAACTGGATATTTCAGCCTAGGTTTTCACTTGCATTCTCTAGATCCGATTTTTATAACAAACAAATATTTTCTGCCAACATCCTAACATTTTTTTAACAACAGCCGCCAAAACCGACTTCTATTCTGCACAATTATATAAGACCAAGCAGAACACTGCTCTCATTTTTGAAGCTTTGTTTTAAGCTCACTCATTAATCTTTCAGTCTTTTCCCATCTCTGCCTGACTATAACTGCCCTGAATTTATCCAAGCCTGCAGTATGCCAGGCTCACTGGTGTCTAAATCACCGAGAGCTGAATACACATTCTACTCAGGGGACTCAACATTTCCATCAGAAAGAACCAATCACAGCTTAGGAGAGGTAAACCTCTTTTTAATTGTATTCTATGATACTAACAGGCATTCATTACACATGGACCTTAAAACAAGATTTGCTCTTGGCTGCTCATAATTGTATTTCTACAGCAGTTTAAACCGTTGGCACCTGCAATTGCTAGCAGGCCTAAGCTACGAATTTCTATTATCCCAGTTTCAAGGGTTACATTTAAAATAAAACTCAGAGGGGCCAAACATTACATACACACATATTTACACAAATTAAATACTATGCACAAGTCAATACCTTCTGCACACAAAACTACATTAAACTCAATTAGCCCTAAGCAAAACCACAGGAAGCAGGTTTCCTGTGAACCCAGGGTACTCTTCCCTGCACTAGAGAATATAAAATCAGCTAGATTATGGAGTTTTTCAGGACTGTCAATAAAGGCTTTAAAGAAGTCATTATCAATGCTGATTTCCTAATTAATTAGCTTATATGAAATTAGCAGAAAACAATCCAACTCAAGGAATTTATACACATATAACCTCTAACTTCTGGGTATAAATAAAGAAGTTCTCTTTAAACATGCAGAGGTCAGCATGAGTTTTTCCAGAAAAGAAGGTAATTCTAACTCTGAGCCACAAAAGAGTCACCAAACTAAAGTACAATGTCCTTCTTGTTATGGTTTTCTTCTTGATTATGACCAAAATTAAATTATACAAATATTTCACTAAATATCTTCTCAAACCTTATAAATATTAATATGAACTCAATCTCCTATGTGCCCGGCATTTAAAAATCCATTTAAAAATCTTGGAAACTAATTTAAGATTTCTATCTAGAATACAAATTAGCAAGTCCTCCGCTTAGCTGTGTTTCGCTCGGCACCAGTATCTGCACATTTAGTACCGAATGTCAGTTGGTAGCACTTAGAGACCATGAATATTAAAACCACGCATTGCCTGCTATCGTATTAGAACACGGCAAGCCCTGAGTTTGTCATATGCTGAGTTTGCAGTGAACAAACTACTGCATCTACAACACTAAAGCCTTTTGTGAATTCCTCAATTGTGCAAAGGGACAGAAATTTTACTGTTAAATAGACAATCTGGGAGGATTACACACACACACACACACACACACACACACACAAACACATACAAAAATTAAGGTCTTTTTAAAAACTCACTACCATGTAATTTATGCCCTTGGCTATTTGTCTTCATTTGTGTGAAGACTTGACCAGAAGAACAATGTCAGCTACTGCTCATTGAATATGTACTAAGTACTTTACACACACACACACACACACACACACACACACACACAAATATGCATACACACACACACGCGCGAATATGCATACACACAGGTTTTATATACATGCTCTTATTTTCACGCCACCCTTACAGTATTTCATGCATGTACTACACACACATACTTATCTTCATATATACACTATTGCATCAGATTCTCTGCTTTGCGGGGGTGTAATCCCTATGGAGGTCATGTGGCTAATTTATTTGAGCTAACAAGTACATTTTTAAAAAGTAAGGGCCCCACAATCCCCTCTCTGCTGCATGCTATCATGCTGCCAACATTCTGACACCTGCTGGATACTCTTTCCAATAGGCAACAAGGACACTGGCACATGTTTGTTTTTCACGTGTGTGAGGAGTAACTTCATATAGCGAGTCTTGTTTCTTTAAGCACGTGGGAAACCAAAAGGGCTCCCGTGTAAAGGTCACCAATTGCCTGGCACAGAAAGCATGAGTGTATGACTGGGATTGAGTTCAGGACTTAAGTTCAAAATGAAGCATGCCACTGCCTACTAGCCTCATAAGACCACCCCACCCCACTGTCTTTGAAAAACGAAGCAGAAAGTGGCAGTCCCATTTCATAGATCACTGAGGATATCAAACAAAAGGATGCTCACAGGGTGCTGGACACAGTGTGCTCATAAATACTGTTGTTATCATTCTTTGGGATAGCACATTTTATAAAAACATCATGAACACTTTCCTCTGGACTGCTCTGCAGTTCTTTAATTTGTCTCTCTATTAAGATCTGTCTTAAACTCAGTAAGTATTTTTTTCCTACTCAATTTTCTGCCATTGGCTCCACAACCCTCCAAATCACGCTAAATTATCCTCCTGTTTCTGTAGACTTTGAGAGATTCAGATTCCTTTTCACAAATGCTATACTAAGCCCCCCCCCTTTGAGCTGATTTTTCCAGCTGCTTAATCATTTCTATTGACCTCTGCTTCTTACCAGATTGGCCAAAGCTCTCTGATAGGAAGACACCCAGAATAACAATTGGAATTAACCTCTTAGAAACCTAAAAATTAGAACTTATTGAAATCCATTCTACTTTATGCCTTCCCTGCATCATCTCCAAGTTCCCCACCATAGACTATCTCTATCTTAGCATCTCTCCAGTGTACTATATCACACCAGATGTTCTGTCCAGATTTCAGAATAAACACAACTCTGTCAGTCTGTCTGATAACTAGGAAGAAATGGTGCAACTCCTTATTGGTGGATGGAATGACATTCCCCCTGGTTTACAGTTTTAGTTACGTTTTCTCAGTTAGCATTCATTCTATAGCCATTTTACTATCTACCATGTGCCATAGTAAATAGGCATCATATAATCATAAACACACTTTATTCTAAACTCTGGTTCCCAACAATAGTGTTTAAAAGGAGATGCTGTAATTTTAAGGGTCAATTTAATTAAATATTAGGACATATATGGTTCATACCTCCAAAGTCAGTCTCTATGAAAGTGTTCCATACAGTTTGGGATATGCTAATGAGGTATAGACATGGGTCTGCAGGCAGTGAAAGGAAAGGAGCAAGAGGTGCTGTTTCCCTATGGCTAGGTGGGAGCTGGGATTCCCATATGACTCTGCTTTCTCTACCAAGCTCTATATTCATCAATTTAGAACTTATATCAATTACACAGACTTTCAACAACTTTCAAGCACTCTGTCTACTTGCAATAAAAACCCAAAAAAAGATCACAACTGAAGACTCACAATTTAGTCCATGTACTTTCCCTTACTATCCCTACCAGGTTTAAAGTTTAAAGAAATCATCCAATAGTTTTCAGTGTTAATCTATAATTCAAAACCCTGCCTGGCAGAGTTTCATCGCTCAACACCTGAAGTCAGGCCCCTCCCCTCTGAAAACTGAATCACAGTTGGTTCATTTGTCTTGGCCTGTCTTCCCTAATAATCCTAGTCACTTCTGGGTTGGGTCTGCGTCTCCCCAGTCTGTTACCTGTGTCCTGGGCATCTCTTTCCTGTGTTTACTCTTCCTCATGGTCTTTTGTTTACAAGGACAGTTATTTAGTTACTGTAATTGGTGTCTTAGGATGCCCCTTGTCAGTCCTCAGTTGGTAGACACAGCCTCTTTTTGGTACTTTAGGCCTTCACAAGCCTGGGCTGTTCTGTTCATGTCTTAAGGCAAGCCTGTTAACAAAGACTGGGCTACATTTTCTTAATGTCATTTTGAGCAGTAGGATTCTGCTTTAATTCTTCATCTATAACAGCAGGCTTAGCTTCCTGTTTTTACATACTTGATTTCAGTCTGTTGACCTTGACCTTCACTGTGCACTACACTTGAAGACTACTTCCCCCACCCCTGAAATGCAATTTGATGACCTGCTGCTTATTTGGGAGCCAGCTACTATTCTTGGGGCAGGGCGGGGGGATCAGTTGGAAGGAATGTCCCTCCAAAGCCCACTTTTTCTTCCCTACCATCATGGAGTCAGGGCAATTACCGGGCACTAGCGACTGATAAGGAGGCCCTTGCAGATATCCTTGTGCCTAAAGCAGAGTCAAAGCCTGGCTAGCAGCCACATTCCTTCTGAACAAATAACGTCACAGACTAAGCCAAGACCTGCCTGAGGGCAAGGGATAAGCAGAATCATAGCAGCTCTCTGCTGCATACCAGGAAGACACTGAGGACATCAGCGAATGAGCAGGCTAGCAAGTATTCCAAATCAACTGAAACCATCAGCAGTGGTGGAGATGAAACAAGACCAGGCTAGGACAGGGAGAACAGGTTTCTGTGATGAGAGGTAGAGTTGGAGCCCATGGGGATGGGGGAGGTGGGGAGGGCTGCTGAGTCAGGAAACTGTGATCTCATTTCAACAGAAGAATGAGACAGTTCCTCCCAGAACCCAGCATGGGCTCCATGCCTGATGCTCACTGTGGTTACTGCTGGGGATTTGTTGCCCTTTTAGATAATTTCATGGGTGTTGTAAGGAAGACACAGAAGACACTGTTCACTGCGCTTCCTCTCACTCTGCTCTATGCTTGGAAGCCAGCGGTTCAGTCTCCAGTGAAACTTCTCACTAACATTATGTTCAGTTATTTGTGCTCTCCAAACAATAAGTGTTTTTAGGCAAAGACTTTCTAGCCTCTCTAACTGAACAAAAGAGCCTCCTACATAGAGCAACACATTCCCATTCAGAAAGCCCTCAGGCAGATCTCTGAAGCTTGCCATCATAAGACCCATTTAATTTTAAATTAAATTAAGGGCCCAAAAGGTAAGCGGATTGTTCAGGTTATTCCAACTAATGTCCTAAGCCTACAATTTCAATGATTCTCCATCCAACTGATGACTCCTACAGTAATAAAGAATTCATGAACCATGGAAACAACTGACAAAAATAAAATAAATAAATATCACTCACTGCTTCAAGAGAAAGGCATTCACACAGCCTAGTCCCCAACCCACAAAGGGTGAATGTCTAGAGGAAGTTTTGTCGATTTTTATCAAGACTGTAACTTTAAAGAGGTAAAAATGGGCACCAAGGATGGCTTTCTAATAAAAGCATGCTAAGGTGAAAGGGCCCCAAATTTCTGAGGACTACCAGATGACATTCACAAATATTCACATAGGCAGAGCTACTGGGATAAAGACGTAAGGAAGACGGAGCACAAGCCTTCAGCTTTCCAAGGTTCCTTTCTCCCAGGTGAACGGGGATGAATCTGACAAATTCCCTTATTCAACACATTTATTGATCCAATTGCCCCAGTTTTTGTGAAGTTTTCTAACAATGCTCAGTGACTTCAAAGCTGCAGAAGGAAAACAGATGGCAAAGGACGGACCTAGTTTGGAAATTCTCAAAGAAGACCGTGCAAAGAGATGTACGGGCCAGGCATAACCACCGTGGGACACTGGGTATCTCTGAAGGGGCTGCCCAGCCTCCTCCCTCTCATCTTCCCACAATGGAAAACAAGGGCAGACCAAGGAATGAAAGGGGGAAAGACAGGAAGTTTCTAGAGAAGCATGGGGGACGTGTAACACGGCAGGTGTAAGTTGGAAGGCTGCTTCAAAGAGAAGCTAATAGAGTTTGAAATACCGAGAGTGGAGCAGATCTATCAGGTATGGCATGTGTGTGTTACAGCTGAAGTTGAATAAAGATGAAGGTCATTTGAGATGAGGGAGTCACAGAACTGGGAATGTTAACTACTAGAAACGCCATTAAAGAGATGTGACACATCCTCAGGGTTCTGGGTGACTCCTGGAGGACAGGGCGAGACCACTTGGAAGCAACTATGGCTCCATGGTTATTGCTAGGGAGGGGGCATAGGCAGTGGGCAAACAAAGCTGAATGGGCCTGATGCTTTTATATGGGCTCCAGTTTGGGCCTGAAAAGCCCCTCAAAGGCTCATGTATTAAAAGTTTGTCTTCAACATGTAGCTCTGTTGGAAGAAGGAACCTTCAGAAATAGAGCCTTGTGGGAGGAAGTTAGGACATTGGGGGCATGCCACTGAAGAGGACATTAGCCCTCCAACTCTTACTTTCAAGGCACACTTCTGCCATCCCTCCAAGCCATGATGCTCCATACAAAGGAACATGGTCAATTCACAGTGAACTGACACTTGTGAACTGTAAGCCAAATATACGTTTCTCCCTTAAACTTCTCTTAGCCATTGTGTCACAAGAGTGTAAAGCAAATATGCAAGCTTGGTTGTCAGTTTCCAAAATTAGAATAAGGGTTATTAGAGATTAAAGGAGAGAATATTTAATCCATCCTTTACCTGCTGCTCACACCAAGTTGCTGGTAGACTCTGGTTATTTTTTTAAGAATAATTAAGTGAAAGCAACTGAGAAATAAAAGTGAAGTGAGAGGAAATGAGCTGAGAATAAATAAAGACAGTCATGAAAGATAGATCCCCCACTTTTCAGCTCAGGAGTAGAAGAGGAGGTGGCATTCCCTAGCTACTTGGGAGCCTGTTCTCCCCTCAGAACACTACTGCTGCCAAACCCCACCCAATATCTAGTGTCTTTCCCCAGTGTTCTCTACTTCCTCTGCGCAAACTGAGCCATGTCAGTCCCACTTCACCAGATCCTCATCTCCCATTCTCAAGGGCTTGCTGGCCTATTCTCCCATCAGCTCTTCCAAACCAACACCATGGAAACAGAATTTGCTGTCTCCCTTCTCCTCTGCTGTCTACCTGGTCACTTATACCAGAAAGCCATCTTGTAAAACCTGCTTGATCTCTACTTTCTCCCTTTCCCCATTAGCAACTGATGAACAACCACAGGGATTACAACTACATTGCAAATCCATTCCTTCTCTTCCATTCTGACTTCCACCCTCAGGGCCTAGCATCTCTACTCACCCAGTTTCCCATGAGTTCCTACCTGGTTCTATAGACCTCTAACATAGCCTCCACACCACTACTAGCTCCATCTCTCCTAAAAAAATAAACAAAACAAAACAAATGCTAAAACCCAGCCACATCAACTTACCTCCTCACTGAAAACTCCATAGCTCTCAGGGCCTACTGGGAGTTCCATAAGCTGTGGGGTCATGATGTGTTAAGAGCCTCACAAAACCACTGGGAGGATACCAATGATCAAAAGCCAAGAGGTGTTTTCAAAACTATCCCCCATTAGCCAATGGTTTTTAGCTCTTATGAAGTTACAGTCCTTTTGGACTGTCTGATAAAAGCTCTGATGGTTTATCAAAAGCATAAACACATGCCTTTACCTACAAGTAAAATCTGGCAGCCAACTTCATGGCATCTACGGATGTTCCAAGACAATCCAGATTAAGAACCCTTACTTCGGTCGTTTTACTTTTCCATGGGTACACAGAATTGCAGTCTCATCTCAACAGCATTCCAGCCCCACAAACAAGCCATCGGCTCTCCTGTGGGCAGTCTGATTATTCATGCAGATGTCTAAAATATTCATCAGCAGGGTCACTGGGCACACAGTGAAGATGGGCAGAAAATGAGTACAGTAGTTAGCATACAGGCTCACAGTCATTTCATCTGAGTGCAGCTGTCCCGACGCACAACTGTTTGAAAAGAACAGGTTATTTTGAAAACAATCAACTGAATTGAGTCAAAAAACTGGCCAATAGGCCTTCATTCTAACTGAATGATAATGCAGCGAGGTTCCTTCCTTTTCACGTAGCCTAGTGATGCAAACACAGACACGTGGAAGTTGTTCCATAGCATAGGCGTTCATTATTCATAAGCCTGCTCCTTGCAGCTGTATCTCTCGAGGCTTGGCTTAGCCTCATCTGTCTATATGTCCTTCTACAGGTCTGTGCTCCCACACCGCGTGTGTCAGTTCTCAAGGAAGAAGGAGAGAGGCCATGTTGACTGTGTATAAGACACATCATCCAGAATCTGCAGAGGCATGGGCTTTAAGGACAATACATCTGAAGCTCTTCATTAGAGAAGGGCCCTAAAACCCACATCTTAAAGCACTGACTATCATAAAAGGTTGTAGCACCACCAATGACTGACTATGAGCCAATCATAGGTGACGACACTGTTTAAGTAAAACACCACATTTCTCAGTGTGTCAGAGAGTCAGAGTACCAATAAAGACTAGGAACTCTGTACTACTAAACATACATATGAAATGAACACTGGCTTTTAAGTTGTGAGCCTTTTAAAATGAGCATTTCATTAACTGTTTTTACTTGCATTCTGAAAATTAATATCTCGGTACATAATATTCTAAGACATATCCCTTTGGACATCTGAGCTGATGTCTTTCTTTGCTCTTGATAAATTTCCAACAAGAAGTTTCAGAAATCATCCAAGACTTCAAGCTGAGCTGTTCAAAAAGGACCTGTACTTCCCTATTCTGTCAGCAGATGGCAATCTCATTCACTGGTAGGCTAGAACAATCATAAATCTAACAGGACTACATTGGAGGTGTGCCTTGCACATCTTGGGGGTCAGAGTCATTTTTAAATTTAAAGTTAATTGAGGCCTCAAAGAAATTTGTTTACTTAGGCTATGCATATAGACTGCCATCACTTTAGAAATCAAAAGAAGAAATTGATTCTTATTAATCCAATTAAGATATAACAAATCCATTACATGCTATCAAAGACATTTTATCACAAACAACTACATTTTCCAAGGGGTGAGATTTGAGAAAGGAAGTCTTGGCAAGATTCTCAATGTTTGGTTTCCTAGAAGACACCTGGGTTCTCCTGTTTGTCGCGTAATGAGCTGTTTGTGTTCAGCAATATACAAAGCACCAGCCTCAAAAAGCTTTGTAGCTGGAACAGGGAAAAGGGCTTGGTAGTCCCTGGGGATAGTGATGGGTGTACTGATGCTCCACCAAAATCAGCAAGTGTTGGCTTTCTAATGGATAGACAGGGTATGGCACCTGAAGGCATGACAAGGAACTTTCCATTCGCTCATAGGGAAGCCAGCTGGCCACTGCTGCACCTCTCCCATGAATTTTTACCCACCTGTGAATTTTAGCATCATACAATGGTCACTTAGAAATCAGCCATTCAGGCCAGGCAGTGGTGGCACACGCCTTTAATCCCAGCACTTGGGAGGCAGAGGCAGGTGGATTTCTGAGTTCAAGATCAACCTGATCTACAGAGTGAGTTCCAGGACAGCCAGGGCTACATAGAGAAACCTGGTCTCAAAAAACCAAATTTAAAACAAACAAACAAACAAACAAACAGCCATTCACTGGGCCACACAGTTCTTCTGGTCTGCTCCGTAACTCAGCACCATGGCATCTATGGCCACCGATCTCAGGCGAGTCTTCTCTAGGTCTTAGGAAATCTATCAAGTGCGAAGTGATGGGTAAAGCTTTTTAATAATTCTTATTTTTTACTCAAAGCTTGAACGTTGTTGCTGACAATACACACTGCCCATTATTCCCTAGAAACCACAGGCTCACTTTATTTTCCAAAAACATCTGCCTAACACCCAAGCCTTAATGACCAGCTTGGTTATCATTCTGCTGAGAACAGTAAATGATTCCATGGTATTCCGTGGAATACCAAGTTAGTTCCATTTATAATGCAAGCTCATCAGCACTCTTCCCAGATGATCAGAGAAGCCTGTGTTCCCCTCACCTTCCTAAACTTCTAGAAACACACAGGTCAAGAGCTGACAGAATTAACTACTCCCTTCTGTTTCATTGGGACATTCATTTTGACTATGTGTGAAGAGCACAAGTATCTTAGGACAGTCTGGTGCCACTGAGATGATTCGGGTTAATGATATGTAAATTCTATGTACCACTGCTTAGGTACCGATGCTGACACACTAAGAGTGTCAGGATCAGGTTGAGTTCATGGATTCTCTGCAAGGATCAAGGGTGCTCCAGGATTGGATCACACTTGGACAGGTGTGCCACAGAATTCGCCTACTCTCAAATACTTTAGAGTTACATAGATAGTGTCTGGACTGTACCTGTCTCACAGAAGCAACACTCACGATTAGTTATCAAGGAACCTGAGGGGAGAAAATGGCAGGAGGGAAAAGTGAAAGGATTTTTGGTCAATCTATATTCTTCTCACTATTCTGCTCTGTATGAAAATTAAAATAAATGTGCCAATATTTGAAGCAAAAACTGAGTGCCACAGTGGGGAAAGAACAAGTATGAGTCTTAGCACAGTGAGGCCTTTGTTTCTAAACATCTGGTTAATGAGAGTCCCTGTTCAGTTTTCTCATTGACTCTCCATGCCTACTCTTGAATTCCACTCTTTTGAAAAATGTTATGTACATTAGAAGAGGGGAACACAAAGTCAGGGATAGGAAGGATGGGGTAGATTTGGAAGGAGTGGAGGGTGAATATAAAGATATACTATATGAAGTTCTCAAATAATTAACATTCTATTAAATAAAAAAATAAAAGTGAGAATATGTAAGTGATACACACACACACACATATAAATACACATACACATACGAAACACAAGAAGTTGGGAATACTAGATTTCTGTTCTAGCTGGATGTATATATTCACAATTTAATCCTTTACAAAGATTAGTAGATCTCACCAACAGAATGAGAAGCTCTGTCATTTCAGTTGTGAAGCTAAAAATAAGTCAGGGAGTGCTCTTCCAACTTCTGAGAGAAGCACAGCATCTCATGGAAAACAGCACCAGTGAATTGAAGATACTCTATCTGCTTGACGTGTGCGCCGTCACAGTTATTCCTAGTAACCATTCATTAAATACTCTGGAGATGTCTGAATGTTTAAAAGCTTCACACACACCCCCCACCTCATTTCTTTCATCCTCACATGCTTGAACAAACTGTCTTATAGTAGCTTTAGCACCATTTTACAGAAGGGGAGATTGAGGGTTGGAACACCGTTTTGTTCCAAATACTATCAGAAAGAAACTGAAAAACCAAGTGTGCTTAACCCTCACTGACTCCAGAGACAAATTTCTTAATTCCTTCCTCTTTTCTAGTGGTTCCTGGGGCCAGCAGTTCTGCTTTGTGCCTGAAGGTATCTCTTAGATGTTCTCTAGTTTCTTAGCATCCCATGAATTAGAAGCTGTACAATCCGCACTTGGTGCCTGTCTTTGCAGATGTGCTGTGGTCGCTGCCCCTTGGAAATACAAATTTGCCTCTTACAACTGCTAAGTGCTTAGCTTACCAATGTGCTATTCGACTATCTGTGAACACAGGTTTTTTCCAGCACACCTAGACTGCTGCATCTCTTTGAACATGCCACTTGCTCTTCCTCTACCATGCAGCCACAGTCCTCTTTTCTGAATAAAATGTGCCTTTTCCAGATCTACAGAGGCTCCATCTGAGATTAGCATACCTGGGCTCTTCGCTAACGTTCCTTCCCAAAGCCCCTCTGCTCTTATTCTTCCTGTCCTGTATCATCCCAAGCAAAATTATCCTTTCTTTATTTTTCACCCTCTTTGGAGTTCTCACAGTTTCTATCACTGTCCTTTATATAAACTAGAGACCCACAAATGTTGTTGAATTAACACACCACGGAGTGGTGATAATGATGCCAGTTTGATAATGGTTTATTAAAAATCCACTTCTCGAGGAACTTAGATAAAAATGTTATGAGAGGGTCACACTGCTGCTTCTGGTCATAAATCACTCGAGATGACCAGGGAAAAAACAATTACCAGCTCTGCACTGAAGTGGAATTTCAGTTCTGTTCTAAGAGATTGGGAAGCTAAGCACAACACTGTGGCATACAGTTGGCCTGGAGTACAGTGTAATAGCTTGGGTTCTAAAATACAAGTCTGCAATTTGGGCTTTCCTCAGGAAGTGAATGAAGGACATTTTATTCAGAAAGGAGGAGTGTGGCTGCATGTTCAAAGAGATGCAGCAATCTGGGTGTGCTGGGGCAAAGCTCACACTTCTACAACTGTTCAGGGGGGAACAATGAGACCAGCACCACAAATGCTAGTGTGGACAACAGAATGATGTGCTAGACACTACAGTAAGTACTTTGTGTATATTAGTTCCTTGAGTAATCACAAAAGGTGACCAAGTAGGGACCGTTATCAACTATAGTTTATAGATGAAAAAATTAAATGGCAGAAAGGTACAAAAAATGGGACTATGGTAACTGACAAATCTAGGAAGCAATAGAGCTGAGTTGCACTGCGGTTGAGGCACTCCCATCCTTTGCCTGACCTTATGCTCATGTCTCCAAGTTTGGAGAAACTGTCATTTGGAAAAAGACAGACACTGCTGTCCCTACACTTACTGTTTTTCTGAAGAAGATTCTAGTTCCTTGAGCCCCACATGTGCTCAAGTATCGTAATCACTTAAGCCTGTGATGGCTCTTCCTGACCAATGTAGAATCCAGGCTGTGGAAAAGCGATTGGCTGTGCTTGCTCATGTGCAGAGCTCAGCACCCTAATCTAGTACAAATCATGGTTCAAGTGCCCTGAAGTTCAGGTGACTGTGTCACACACTGCTTCCTCTCCAAATATCTAAGCATTGCTCCTGGTAAGGGATGTAAGGAAGCAGAAGACTGCACATGCTTCATGTGTTGCAAGACCCTGTACTATACCCTCTACTTTAAGGAGCTTTGTCCTAGCTTCTAAGAATCTAAAGATGCTGTAATGCTAAAATGCAAGCAAACTGGACCAGTTTTCAAAGTGCCTTTCCCATACTTGCTCCAGAGGCTGCTCTAGCCCTCTGCCTCTTCAATAACCTTACCAGAGAATTCAAATCTTCATTTTAGCATATGCCCCATTATCCAACGATATTCGTCCATACACACAGCTATCTAATAGCAACACATAAACAATAAAGGGGAGGCTATCAACTTCAAAGTCTGACTTACCAGAGCTCAGACATGAGCCCTCTTTAATCCACTACCTAGCAAGGCCAAGTGAGATTCATAATATTTTAGTTACAAAGAGGTAGTAGATAAAGTATTGATCCTTCTGTGCACTCTAAATTGTATTCTTGTTTCCAATAAGATGCTGAAGTGCCTGTATCACATTTAAAATCAGTCTCTATACCAAGTCTGCTCTTCCATCCCAGGCCAGCACCTTTCAGTTATAAGTCAGGCTTCCAAAATATGGCCCCACCTAAGAGCTAGGAGTGTAGCCTGCTTCTGGGACACTGGATGGTGACATCTCTGGTTCCCCTCAAGCCATTCCAGTAAAGTTCTTGTTCCTCAACGATGGAAAAATGTTATTGACAAAACAAGCAAGAATCAAATTTGCACATGCCTAACTAACATGCTCACTTAATGAAAACAGAGACAGGAGGCCAAGCAGGCTTACAGAGCTGGTTGGTTTCTGTTGTTATGGTATCCGAGCCATTGTTCCTTTGAGGACTCAAAACCTTTTATGTCCATTCCCTTCACGATGTTTTTAGGAACATTCCAGGAAAGAGCCAGGATTGGCAATATTAAAGAGAATTTTTAATGATAAGGCTTGAAATGTTTTTTAGGAGAGTTGCGGAAAAAAGTTACACTGTAATGCATGCTGGATAATGAGATCTATTTAAAATAAAATTCCCCCAGTCTGTGATTCAAGTCACCAAACATATAAATCTGCCTGCACAAATGGAAGAAAATATTGATATATGCCCTATTATAAGTAGCATATTTCAAAAATATTACTAATGAGTCTCCATGCTTACTCAAGGACTGGTAACATAGCAAGGCTGGAGGGGGGAGGGGAGAGGAGGGGGGGAGGGAGAAAGAAAACCTCAGTCCTACTACTTCAATTAGTAAAAATTAATGCCCACAGTTGCCAGCTCTCAGACAGTGTGATGTGCATATTTTGAATAACTTTTTAATATTTACTTTGTATGAAGGTGGCGAGGGTGATTCAATCAGTAGTTAGTGATTTGAGGATATGCATGAGGCCCTGCATTCAATCTCTGCCCGACACATAGGAAGTTTTAACTTTAAGGAAATGGAATTAAATAAATAAAATAAATACTAAAGATAGTAAATATTAAAGATTAAATATCTCCTAGGTAAGATACATGATCAATTTATTCACTCAACAGATATTACTACATGCTTTTCTGTGGCCAGAACCAGGTACACAATTTTCTGATTAAATTAAATGGCCTCCTACTGTGCTATAATGAAGCAAAAATAAATAAAAGTTAGTAAATGATCAGTAATGACAACTAACTCGCTTTAATTAATACAGTTTGAAAGCTTTAAAGAGGAGACTCTTCCACCTGCAGCAAATTAGAGCTCAGTGGACTAGGAGTCAAGGCACAGGGTAAGCTCTGGAGGTTCTCCTCCATAGGAGGACTCCTAGAAACGGCAGGCTCAGCTCTGCGCACGGGGGCTCAGAGAACCAGGATACTCTTTGTTTTGCAATCTTCAGGTTGAGTGAGATAAAGTTTACAAAGAAGTGCTGTGCTTTTGCTCAGGAGATAAAGCATTAATCGAACTGCTAACCCAGATATAAGACACAAAATTATAAATTTGTCACAAGGAACCTTGATGGGAACAAGGAACCTGAGAGACTCACAGCTCTTGCTAAAGGCAGAGTAACTGTGCATTTAAAGGTAAAGTAACTGTGCATTTAAAAGTGGCATGTGGGAGAAAAATAATAAAAAGATCCTGCCACCACTTTAAAAAAAAAAAACAGCAAAGAAGGAATACAACATCTCCTTTGCATTCTGGAGTTCAAGTCTGAGCCATGCTGAATGACTGTCAACTCTCATATATGTAATTTTTGTCTCATAGCAATACCGAGTTCCCAATATGAACTTAGTGAATTGGGTTGCACGTTATTATACAAACTGGATCAGAAGACAATTTACTTCATTCTTGTCAACAGAAATGCTTTAACATCTAATCCGGTATTCTAAGTTGAAACTTCATAAATTCCTTTAAAAATACATAACTGCTATATATGATTCCCGGTTATACCATCTAAAAAGAAAAAATGAATTATGCTAGCTATTTGTCATAACTGTCACTGAAGAATAAGGCACAACTGAAAAGGTTTTAACTTACCTTAAGAATTGTGACTACATTAAAATAGCTATGCGGGCATTGCTCTGCCATCAGACTGTAACAAGAGATTAACTTTTTTTTTTTTAAAGAAATCAGATGAAAGTAATTAGAGAACCTAGGAAAAAATTTCATCCTTAGAAACTCAAGAGCTACATGTGTAGAGTAGCCCAGATCCATGCTAAGTAACACACAACATAGCATCATGTTTCTGAGAGAAACCAGGAAGTCTCAAAATTGACTGTGGTCTGAAAGAGATGCAAGGAAGATAGAGAGACTCTGGGAGGACAGCGTGAGCAGAGAGGACAAGATAAGCGCCTTGCTAGTTTCAAAGTCTCCAGAGCCAAGGCCTGCTCCATGCACTTAAGCCTTCCAGAAACAGCCTACAGTACAGGCTCACAGTGCAGAGACACCTCCCCCAGCTTTCATTTCCCAGAAACCCACAGGTCACCAGGAACCAATACTGCCACCTCTCTTCTGAAACCTGATTTCCCTGAGCCCCAATTATTTTTCTCTAATTAATGGGTCTCTTTTGAAAGCATCACTCACACTTCCCACCTTTATGTATTCTTGATTTTCTCTCTCTGTGATGAAATACCCTTACAGAAGCCACTGAAGGAGGAGTGGCTTATTTTGAGGCAGAGATTGAAGGTATAGAGTTCAGCACTGCAGAAGAAGGCATGGCTGAGGGAGCAGTGTCTGGCCCCACTGTATCCACAGTCAGAGGCAGAGAGAGGAACAATGCCCTTCAACCAGCTCCCTCCTTTTTACTCTCACTTTTTATTCAGTTTGGGTTCCCAAGCCATAGCATGGTGTGTTATTGCTATCAATATCTTCCTTCCTAGGGTAGATGTCTTTGTAAAATCCTCAAAGCCACACCCAGATGGCTCTTATTTTGAATCCACACCAAGTCAGGCTGACACTAAAAATTAGCATCACACTTTATCATGGTTAGTTTCCACTCTTAACTCTCACACTAGAGAATATGCATCTTTATGGAACATCATTATATCCAAGTTGGTAAGGACTACCAACCATGCACTCAGTAAAAACTTACCATTTTCAGCATACAAAATAACATAGTTTTGATATTTTTTGAAAATCAAAAGAAACACAGCAATTCTGCTGTAAGAATTTACCCTAAGGTAACAGTCACAAAGACACACAAAAAATGATATACACGATGTTCATTATGGCATTAGTCCCAATTATAACGATTATAGCAGTAATAATGAAAACAATGATCTTGTCTTGTGTCCTTTGTTTAAGTACTATGAAAACAACTTTTCTACATTACCTCATTTAATTCCAACTTCCAGCAGCCATAAAAGGGCTTACAAGCTAAGCCTGGGGGAGTTAAGGTTAAGTTGTATGTCCAAGGTCATACAACTAGAAAAAGATGGAGCTGTTATTTAAACCCAAAGAAGTCTGACCCCCAAATAATGCTCTTACCTATATGAGCTTGCCATGTGCCAAACTGTTACACTAAGTACTTTACATAGCCATCCGCATGCAGCACAGTAGCTGTATAAGGCAAGCCATCATCATCCCATTTTGCAAATAGGGAAACTGGGACTCAAAGGTTAAGAAACTTACCAAAGATCTCATTGGTAAGAAGTGGTGGAGCCTGGATTTAAACCTAGGCAGTCTGGCTAATTTATACCATCTTTTTCCTATTTATAAGAGCAAATGACGAGAAATGACCTAAATATTCAGAGACAGGTTTAAATATATTTATGAATGTATGAACGCAGAGGCAAAATGTAAAGGGCAAAAGCTGGGTGCTGTCAGCATCTCTACTACTCCAAATGATTCTGTCAGATTATGCACATCATTTATCCTTTATTTCTATATATAAAGTTCAACTCTGTACGATATATATTCTAGAAGATAGCATATAATAACAGAGAAAGCACACAGGAAGACAATCACCAGACCTAAGTCTAAGACCCAATCCTGACATTTATTACCTGTGAGATGCAGAGTGAACTCTTAACTCCTCCAAGTCCGTCTTCTCCCTAAGAGAGAGCTAACTTCTTTCCACTAACCTTCCATTTATCTCAGCACAGTTAGAACAGACACTAAAACATGGTAATTTCTACATTTGTGTTTAATAAGACTATAGTAACAAGAGCTAGAGTTAGATCAGTGGTTAAGAGCACTTGGGGTTCTCGTAGAAGATCAGAGTTCAATTCCTGGCATCCACATTGCAATTGACAACCATCTGAAAACTTCCAGTTCCAAAGGGTCTGATGTTCTTCTTTGGCCTGTTAGCACTAGGTACACACACAGTGCCTATATACACACACACACACACACACACACACACACACACACACACACACACACACACACACGCGCGCAGGGAAACATCCATAGACATTAAATAAAATCTTTTTTACAAATTTAAATAAAAGGTACCAATGGAGTCTTGACAAGACCAGAGAGAACTCCTAATACTCACTGGTTCCAAACTCACCTGCCAAGTTCACTTCCTGGTCTCCTTTCTGTAATCTGACTTAAGATGTGCAAAGCCCACACATTCAGGCTTGGGGACTAGGAGGGTCACATGGTTTCAGGCTATCTCTTCTTATTTACCATCCTCTCTGGCTCTTCAGCCCCCATTACAAGAGTACAATGATCAACACCCTGTTGGCCACTTCCAGTTCAAATCTCTGGCTCTAATCTCAATCAACAGTGTTTACTGAAAATTTATCTTTTAATTGTCATTTTACTAAGTCAGGTCAGTCAAGATTTCAGCACTAGTCATCATAATACTCCTCCAAATTTTCCAATTCTCCATATTCAGTTGGCCACTAATCCCTAAAACTTCTCTTAAGTGTTGTTGAGTATCTCCTAGAGAGGAGCCACCATCCCCATTCATCGCAGACATCACAAATGGATCACAGAGCATCTTCCTTATTTCCCATCTGAAAGGAACACAGACACAAGTTTTCCATCAGACCACTTCAGTGAGCCTGAGACATGCACTGGGAGTTGGGACGTGAGGCAGCACCTATGGTTCCCCCAAGACTACTACTGACTGGCTAACAGAAACCATTACTCACACTACTAGTCCACTGCAACAGCCCTCCTGCCTGACAACTCTGACACAGGTATCCCTCTCTCACATGGCTTCTGGACCTCTCAGTCATCCTCAGCAACTTCCCATTACCTGCCTAAAGGGAAAAGAAGAATATATTCTCCTCTGTTAGCTGATGCAGATGTGCCACAGTCTAGTCCAAATCCTCCTTTCCAAGCCCAGTGCTCACAATTCTCCATCAGAACTTTTTAACATCATCCATTTTGTAATTCTTTCATCAAACAAAATGTTGGACAAAATCCCAGTTAAGTCACTGACCAAACGAACAGTGTGGGCTCCAGCAGGCTTAGGTAAACAGCATGAGCTCACCTGGCTTTCTCAGTGGGCTGAGCCTCTTCTGCAGAGCCCCTACAAAGGCCTGCTCCTGTGCTGACTAGGAACACAAGAAGCTGCATCAAGACTCTTACTCAACACTGGTTTATAAGTTCCTCTGTGACTACAAAATTAAACCAAGGGCAGAACTAATCAAAAGAGCCCAAACACTTAAAACCTGAGTCCAGCAACACACACAGGCATACCCCTCCTCATACATAAATTTAACATGATTTTCTTCTGCTCTGAAAATGTCAGGGCTCAGCAAGGGACAGGACAAGGTTAAGAGAGGCTGACAGAAAGAACTGGATGGGGTTGAAAGCCAAATCCCTGCAAGTTTATCTACACAAGCAGCACAAGTTCCCCTGGCATACGCCCAGCTCAGCCCGCTGCCCTCCAGCTGCATAATAGCAATCATTTTTTTAAACACCCTCATTCTGTCCGACCACATCTCATAATGTGTAAAGCCCAGCTGGATTGTGTGTAGGATTTTGTCAAGCTGTCTTTAATCTTTAGCTTGACTTCCACTCCTAACCACTGGGCTGGCAAGTACTTAACTTGCTGATGTTTACATGCTGCTTGTTCTATTAGTAGTCTTCCCAGAAGCACTCTGGGCTGATAGAGCCTAGTGGCAGGGGTCCCACTTGTCAGAGCCCAACTTCAGTGTTCTTTCCCCTACCAAGGACTTTCTTGCTTCTCCCCCTAGGTGTTCAAACATTTCTTCACTCCATTTTTGTTGGTGGTTCAACTTGACTTCTGAGACTCTGAATTCAAAAGAAAAAAAATACATGCATCCAACTGATTCCCTGAAACTATATTAAACTGAAGACACTTTCTTCATTGGGTTTTGGGAGCATTCATTCTTTTTAGCTTATGCAATGCTTAAGGATCGCTGTGGCGCCACAGAAATCACAAGCCCTGTGGACCATTCTGCGTAAATCCTATTGTCTCTCAAAGTTCCTCTTCTCAAAGATCTTCCTCAGTTTGCTTTCAGAAGATGGAAGACAGCAGATACAGTCATCTTTCAAATGTCCACTTTGGTTACACATCCTTCTGATCCTAAATTGACTCACTTTGCCACCATTACATGGTTTGGCTTGTATTCAAGGGACAATGTTTAGGAACTAACAAAGAAAGACAGGGCGAGAATAAGCAAACCATGTCTGGAGGGCTTAAGTAACCCACAGATGAAAGACACTTCAGGAACTTCGGTGAAAGACACTTCGGTGGTGCATTCCTGGGCTGGATGGTGTTCTTTTGGACCTCAGTGTATTCTTAGCTTTTAAATGAACGTAAGTTGCCAGAAGGTTTCTGTTGGGTGAAAGACAGGAGCTACCTGCGGTTCTCTAGAATCCATCATGATTTATAACGGTTTGTGCCTCATGGTCCATCCCAGGGTGCCATCTAGTTTGTTGCTAAACTGTTTCTCTTTAGAATCCTAACCATTTCAACAATAGTCAATTCCCTGCTTAAAGCATGCCCTTCTGCCTGATTAGATTATGGATGGTCCTACTTTAATAAGAACACTAAAAATACAAAGAGATGAAACAAGATGGAGACTATTAAACAAACTTAGTACTTAAACACCCCCATCCCAATGCAATTACTAAGAAAGATTGAAAATAGGGGTTAATAGAACACTCAGCATCGCCAATATGCTTCAGGAAAGACTGTTGTAAGGGCTCTGCCTTCTTTTGCATCCCCAAGTCAAAGGTCAAGAGTAGACCACAGTGGGAGCGAGGCTTCCAGATTCAAGGACACAAGCCTTGCTGCTGTTCAGCCTCTTACTCTCCTCATTCAGCACTGTGCTCACTCATTCAATAATATGATGAGGCTGACATGAAGTGAAGAGCAGGTGTGTGCAATATGTTGTTTTCATCTCCCCACTTGGAGTTATTAGCACCTCCCATCACTCACTCTGGCAGGTTCATTTGAATATTAGCATCACACAGAAGCTGCATCCTTGAGAAAGGAGGCTACTGCAGACTTTGCTGGTGAACTATTAGATAATAGAACACTTATTTCACGTCATTATAAAATTAAGCTTTGCTTCTGGTTCCTTAAAAGGCTAATTAGGGGCTGGAGAGATGGCTAAGTGTTTAAGAGCACTGGCTGCTCTTAGGGTCATTTCCCACCACTCACATAGGGGCTCACAATTGTCTTTAGCACCTAGGGTATCCAACACCTTCTTCTGACTTCCTAGGGCACTATACACTCACATGGTACACAGATATACATGCAGGCAAAACATTGATACATACTAAATAAAAATTTAAAGACCAGTTATTTAATTTATCTTTTAAAATATTTACTTATGAATTATTTTATGTATACGTGTGCTGTGCCAGAATACAGATGTGCACCGTGTACATGCAGGTGCACATACAGGCCAAAAGAGGGTTTCAGATTTCTTGGAACTGGGGTTACAAGCAATTGTGAACCGTGGATATGGGTGCTAGAGGCTGAACCTGGGTCCTTTTCAAGAGTAGCAGTGTTCTTAAGCACTTAGCCTCCTCTCCAGCCTCTCAACTTTCCCTTTTCACATACAAGAAGGTTCTTCAGACGGGAAAACATGAAAGAGCATTTTTTATCACAGTGATGATTCCTATAGATTGCTTAGTCCAATGGAATATGTTCTCAACTATATAGAAACATGGATGTTAGTGTCCTTAAAAATAATCATGTTCCTCGCATGAGAAATGTTTTAATACCCCACTTGGCTGCCGTATGATAATAGTTTCACGTCTCAATTATGTGCTTGCAAAAGAGGCTTCTGAGTCACGCACAAAAGTCAACTGTATATTAAGGCTCAGCTTTAAACAAATGTATGGTCTGCAATCTGTTTCAGAAAGAAGGAAAAACAGTTATTTGACAAAGTAGAGTGTGAAAAACCGAGGTGGCTGCAGAAGCACAGCCTCCTCTCGTACGAGCCTCAATATTCCGAAGGAGTCCATGGAGAGTGTATTTGGAAGGCCAGATCCTTCATTTTGGGAAGTTAATTACATATTATTAAGTTCTGCCTCTCATGGGAAATCAGTTTGAACACATGGACCATGCCTGAGGATGGAGAAGACAAACCACACGGAGATGTGTTTGTTCACAGTAAGGTAACTCCGAATCGAGACTGTAGGTATCTATGGTATTTCGGGATGAACTACCAGGATGACTGTGAGAAGTTTTCTGAGTTTGCTAATAAAGACAGTAAATTACTGGGCTGAAATCTGTCATTTGTTAATCAAATTTAATAGTAATTTCTTCCTGCAGACACATGCCGAAGACAAATTATCAATTTCTGTAAATCATAATTAGTTTGGAGGCAGAGTCCAATTCTCCTAAAGATTAGCTGTGCGTATTTTAAATGAAAGGCACTCTGTTGCCTCCCAGAGTGGAAGAAACCTCAGCCCTCCTGAGGTCCTTGAGACCTTGGGTTATGACCACTGATGACTTGTGGTAATAATTTAAAATGTTTCTACTTTGTTACATGCACCGACGCCAATTTTTCCCTCAGTGCATGGGCATGAGACTGGGCAAAGGCCTGGCCCGCATGGTCCTCGTCTGCGATGTTTTCCCTGTGTGGATGGCTTTGCTGCCTCTGAGACACGGACCCTTTCCAATCTTTAATTTCCTTTAAGAGTGGATAAGTGCTGTGAGCAAACTGCACACCGCTGCTCTTGAGGTGCTTATTTAAAAAGAAATAAAACATGATTAATTTCAAGTGTTTTACAATTAAAAATATATGACAGCAGGGTCATCTGGGCAATTTAACTACACCAGGAAGGGTCACAGGCCTGTAAAGTTAGAGATACCTTGAGCTAGACTTGGTGCATGTATTTACTGTCACTGGTAGCATATTAGATTATTAAAAGGGACATGCTAATGTGACATTTTACTATTACAAAGGAAACTCAGTACTAAAATTAGGACATAAATCAGGCAGATATGCTTCCAGACACGCAATCAACCCTCTCTTCCACTCATCTTCCTTTGCGCACAAAGGAGGTTATATTCAATTTCATTTTGTATTTATTTGTTAACTGTATACGTCACTCCTTCCTAAGTCCATGTGAGTAACAAAAATTTAGTTGTATCCCAATAAGAACAGATCAAATTTAATGGAGATAAGGTAACTAGGATGTCAAAAAAATACTTTAAAAATCAAAACTAAAATATAAACCTATTTTTTTTTAATATTCATCCAGATTATATTTCATGTGCAAGACTGTTCTCAATAAAACTCTCTTTATTGCATAGTGTCTATACTCATAAAATAGCAAGACCTGTCTGGGGAAAGGATTGTGACATTCTAACTGATTCTTTTCCCCAAACAATGGCTAGTTTTGGGGTGGAGACAGCAGACAACATAAAGTAAACGCCTGTCGTGAAATAATAATTAGCATTGTCAAAAGAACCTCGTGTGCCTCAGCTGACTAATGCACAGTTCCGGTTCGAGCCCATATTTCAAGCCTGAAAGCTATGAAATGAAATTAGCACTTTCAGATTCTGTTGGTATTTTTGCCTGGAAGGGAAAGGGAGCCATTTCATACTCTCACACTAATCCAAAATCGCAAAAACCTCGTCATCTTGCTTGCTTAAAGGGAAAACTGTTCAAGTGCCTGACACAGAGGATGATGGAGGTTCAATGCCACAGCCTCCTCCTCCTCCCTCTCCTCCCAACTTCATTGTTTTGGGTACGGCCATCAGCCTGTGACTAATGATTCTGATTTTGTTTAGTTTGGAGGTATCTACAGATCTATGTGCAGGCTGCTCATGGTAATAAGGTCAAAGCTACAGGCCTGATGGTACTGTTAATTTTAAAGTATTTTACGCCTTATATATATCATGGCAAATGTGTGTTACTGGTCAAAAGTGAGTCATGAAGTCCAGAAAAAGTGGCTCAGTGGCTATTTATCATAAGAGAGGTGAGGGAAGGGTAGAGAAAGAGGGCAGGAGAAAGACATGGGACAGAAGGAACCCTGAGAATCCTGCATGCATCTGGCCACTCTGTCAAGAGGCAATGGCTGTTGTGCTTTATATACAACAGCACATTCAGGTCAAATACATGCAAACATCAAACAGAAACACACAGTGATTAAGAAAATAGCAAGCTAGCTAATTTATTCGGTTTGCCCCATACTTTCAAAAATTAACTAAATCTATATAAAAGTAAACAATGAATTAAGCACTATATTTCATGCCTTAAAAGAACTCAGCACATTAGAAATTAGCATTTCCTTTGTTTTCAAGCCATTGAATTTATATCATTTTTCAATAGTGTTTAGCTAAAGCAAACAAAAACAAGAAAATCACATTCTTCTTTCTAAGCCATATAAAAGTGATCTGGAAAGTCACGTTTAAAAATTGCTACCACGGATTAGCTTAAGGCAATTATTTCACTCGCCGAATTCTTTTACAAGAAGTTAAAAAAAAAAGAAAAAATCAAGCTTCTTGCCTAACAAGAAAAATGAAATCCCATTAGTTGTGTCTCCAGTGTATATTAACATTCCTTTTGTTTAGAAAGGTTAATATCCCCCAAATAAAGGAGCATACAGTGCCTGTTAAAATAATTACATCATGACATTTTAGAAAGGTTGGCAGATAGACATGGTTGTAGCACAGAAACAAACAAAAGTAAAAGCCAGTACTTTTTAAATTATCCATGACTTCACAAAATGGAAAGCTCTGGAAATTCCACCATGTTTGCAATTTCCTGCCAGCTCCTCTGGTCTCTGGCTTCACTCCTTCTCCATCAGTATCTTTCTGTCACAGAGACTTAGGAGGCTCCATACCTTCATGCTCCAAATCAGATGACCTACTCTGGGAAAGAGAAACTACAAATCTGACAGCAAGAGAATTTCACAACAGATTGGCATGAGCAGCCGACAAAAACCCAAGACTGCCGTGGCCACTTGGATCCCCACACAGTACAGATATGGTGTCATTTTCAAACCCTAGTCTTTCAGTCCTAGACAAACCTTGGTGACAGGCCAGTGGGCAATTATAGTCCCTA
Organism: Mastomys coucha; assembly: GCF_008632895.1. NCBI lineage: Eukaryota > Metazoa > Chordata > Mammalia > Rodentia > Muridae > Mastomys > Mastomys coucha. Next base: position 41,687,128 of record NW_022196906.1, on the reverse strand, counting down.
GATTCCTCTCTCTGTGAGTTTAGGCACACACTTCCTACTGTATGCAAACAGACTATGCACCCCTAACCCTGCTGCCTGAGGCAGAAAGAAGCAATTCTCCACACAGGCGAAACAAATGATCTTCCCAACCTGTGGATACAGCAAATGGTTGTTTGGGGTTTTTGTTTTAATAAAAAGTAGGCACAATAGTAATAGAGAAGCTAAGCAAGTCTTACTGTTCACAGCAGAGATGGGCCTTTGGCGTTCTAACGTAGGGCATCATGTTCCCCCACTGGTCCAGAAAAGTATGAAAAACAAGTTAAGAAAAAATGAGGAGAAAGACAATGGTTTCCTCCACTAGCACTTCAACTGGGGAAAGATTCCTCTCGGATAATGATAGCTCGACCTCTGGACAGGAGGTCAGGGGATCTAATTGAACAAGTATTTTAAGAGGCTTATTAATATTCCCCAAAGTCACAGAATGCTTCACATCAGCAATTCCCCATAACTACAATAACAAATCGTGTGTATGTCCTGCTGAAAAGGCCACTGCCTAAAGAGTCTAGAAAATGACCTAATAAAAACAAATTAAAAGCTCCCAAGTCACCAGAACCAAAATGTCCAAAAAAAGAGTATAACTCTACAAAAGAGAAATTCAGTGGCCAGCTCGCCTGACTGTCTCAGCAAAGGGTTCTTGGGGATCCCCGTCTCAAACGAATGCAGTATTCGCTCCTAAGGTGCAACCCTATCTCCTAAGAATGCAATGCTCTCTGCTAAGAAGCATGCATTTCTGGACAAACCACTTAAATGGAACAGCCTTCAGAAATAAGCCATAACACAACCACATTGACATTTTTATTGAATTGGCCAGATGACACAGACAACAGGATAAAGAGAAAAATGTCTTCCCAGAATCCATCTAATCTCCAGGAAAGAAACAAACAAACAAACAAAAACAAGAGTGAACAAAGTAAATTTCTTTCTCTTCCCTACTGAAGGAATGTGTGTTTCTAAGAAAATGGAAGGGACGGTAGTGGTGATGATAGCAAATCCATAGCATTTTTTGCAGCGCTGACCACTGTGAGCTATTGTTTATCAGATATAACCATGGCAACCTAGGTATGAAACAGATGGCATCATCCCCAAGTCACAGCTGAGAGACTAGGGCAGCATTCAGTCAGTAGTCAATTGCATCTCTATTTCAAGGTTGGGCAGCATGAGGCCAAAGTCTGCTTTTAACAAACACTGTGTTTAGAATAGCAAGGTCTGCTTCAACTTTCTATGAGGCTGGGTACTCTGGATCTGCAGTGTCCGAGATAGACCACATGTAACTGAGTATTTAGAGTATTGCCTGTGCAACAGGGAGAGGAAGGCTTGGGGTGGGTTTGTTTGATTGATTGGTTGTGGTGTGAAACTGAACCCATGGCTTTAATGCAAGACAGACAATTGTTCTACCACACTTCAGACCCCCGAAGTTTTACATTTAATTAGCCATTTGTTGCTAGTTAAATTAACTTTAGTTCTAGAACACAAGTCATTTGTTCAGCAAATAGGATGCAAAATGTGTTCCACACATCACCCCTTTGAAAAATCTTCTAAGGGTTGACAAGTCAAAGTTCAGGAAATGCTTAACAGTTTATCTCAAAGTATATGGGTGGATAGAGCCACGCCCCTTCAAAGAACACTGTGCCAGAACTGTCCTAACACCACGGAATTCTTTGTAAGTTAAGAACTCATCCCATCTACATGTCCCTGAGGTGGAAGGATGTGGGATGGTAAGTCATACTTTTATTATTATTTATTCATTCTTCTTTCACATATTAAATCCTAACATGGTTCCCCTGCCCTCCACCCCTCCCAGCCCCAGCCCTACCCCAACCTCCCATCTCCCTCAGATCTACTCCTTCTTCATTTCCCTTCAGAAAAGAGCAGGTTTCCCAGGGATATCAAGCAAACATGGCATAACAAAGTTACAGTAAGACTAGATACAAACCCTTCATAACAAGGCTGGACAAGGCAAGCCAGTAGGAGGTGAAGGGTTCTAAGAGCAGGCAACGGAGTCAGAAGCAGCCATGTGCCACAGAAGTACCACAAGAGTACCAAGGTACACAACAACATATATGCAGAGGACCTTGTGCAGACCCATGCAGGCTCCACAACTGATTCTTCAGCCTCTATGAGCCCTGCTTAGTTGACTCATGGGCTGTGTTCTTGGGGTGTCCTTGACCCCTCTGGCTCCCACAGTCCTTCCTCCCTATCCACTGTGGAATCAGATCTCTGGCTAATGTTTGATTGCGGGCCTCTTTATCTGTTTCCGTTAGCTGCTGGATGAAGCCTCTCTTGATGGGAAGTATGCAAGGCTATGAGTATATGACTATAGCAAAATACCATTAAAACTCCAGTGAAAAGTCTTATTTTTGAAGCAAGCTTCAAGAAACCTTTCATATACATATTAAGCAAATACAACTAGATAGTCACAGTTGATGAAAGCAAAGAAAAAAAGACACATATAAGAACGCAGATAAAAAAATGAAAATGTTACAATACTGTATGTGTAATATATAAAAGATGTCATCTAATATTTAATACATAGTCTATGTCCATAGACAGATGAATGTTTGGATGAGCAGACCAAGGGATAATTGGCAGAGCATCACTTTCAAAAGACTTAAATATAGGGAGACTATAGTTCACACTGCATTATCTTCCCCCATAGTTCTCCTTTTCAGTTTCTTTGCTACACACAAACACGTAAATAAGGAATTTCTTATTTCAGAAGCTATTCTCTATTACTAGGGCCTATCATTTTGATGTTTGTTTGTTTAGATCATGGTACCAAACTCCTGGGTTTTTTTGTCCACTATGCTCTTTAAATCCAACTCACACAGACTCTGGAAGCGTCATTCCTAAAATTCAACTCTGAGTATGCTTTAGGTTAAAGTCCTTCAACATGGTGCTACTTCTATAAGACACACACTCAAGTCCCTTGGTGTGTCACAGCCAGGCAGCAGACTAGTATAGGGCTATTCTTTGTGGCCTTATTGCAACAGTCTGTCTTTTGGAAGTAATGCGCTCTCAACAGTGCCATGTTTCTATGCCTACAGATCTTAAATTTCCCATGGGCTAGGAGCAAGGACTTGGGTAAGAATACTTGAACACTAAGCATAGTGCCCCGCAGTCAGCAAGCAGTGACTGAACAGTAGGTCAACTGAAATTTAAGCAGTGTGATCAAGAGAAATAACTGCTCCATTTGCTGAAATGGAGGCAAATTGTATATGAACTCTTCAGAATGATCAGGGAAAGAAATAAAGGGTGAATTAGGAAGAAATTCTAGGGGGCATAAGGAATCATACTTTGGGCTGGTAATATAGCTCAGTGGACAGACCACTTGGCCTGCAAACCTGATGGCCTGAACTGGATGCCTAGACTCTTGGTGGAAGGAGGGCTTCAGCTCCACATGATTACTCTCTGCCTTCCACAGGTCACACATAGTCTGCATATACTTAGAATAATCACAATGTTTTAAACTCTAGTTTTAAAAGTAGGTTAATGCACTTTTGAAATGGAGAAGGAGAAACTTAAATGAAGATTACACAGCTACTATTATCAATGACTACCTAAAGTATGGAAAATGGAACTTTCATCTCATTTGTTCAAAGCTGTCTTGCAACTTTGTTCCAAGCTTTCCTAGGCACTGGCTAACTCCTCTCTAGGAAATGAAACACACACCCCACCCCCCAGACAGAGTTTCTCTGTGTAGCCCTGGCTGTTCTGGAACTTGCTCTGTAGACTAGGCTCACCTTGAATTCAGAGATCCACCTGCTTTCTCTGTACTATGATGATTAAAGGTGTGTGCCACCACTGCCCAGCCAAGAAAGAACTTCTAAAGCACAGACTCCAGGTACTGAAAGTTCAGAGGGGAGGCTCTGGAGTGTCAAAGGTTGAACCCATATTTTAGTCCTTTCTTAAGCCCCTTGCTTCTTGGTATCCTCTGCTACCAAGGTTTATGGTGGAACCAACCCTGAATTACAATGGGAAGGGTTTTAAATGGCCATACCAAGAACACTAAGGAAGACAGATGAGGGGTATGTGGCTGGACATGAGCAAACCAGGCTGGTCACTTAAGAGGACAGACAGACCTCTGCAAAACAATGGAGCAGGTTTCAGCAGGCTCTTGCCTGCTTCAAGAACCTCCATCAAGGAACATCTGCAAAGTACCTGTTGCCCTTCCCCCCAATAAACGTGTCAACTTCATGAGCACTTGCACCTTATATACATCCTTGTATCTAACTGCAGCAGACTGAGTTGTAAGTAAAGATGGCTTCTAAAAATCCCTGTCTAATCCAGGAAAGAGACTGTTCCTGACTACCAAACACTCAAGGGTGCAGATTCCATACTCCCTAGCTGTGAAAGGTGCTAATTTTCTTTCTTTTCTTTCTCCCATGTGGACATAAGCCCTCACTATTTGCACACCTTCTTCAGAAGCTTGCAACTCTGCTGCTGTTGCTGCCGCTGCTGAGAGAAAAGAGAATTCCAGAGAAGGCATCACTCTTCGGCTATAGCACTAGGACTAGGCAAAACCTAACCTAGGATAAACGCCCAACTCACTCTCCGGCTTCCATGAAGCTGAGTAGCTGGCATCAGGTGTGCTGTCCCTTTGTTCTTCCAAGCTTCAATCTTGCCTAAATTGATCAAAAAGAAGACTCTACACCAGGTTTAGAATAGCAAGAAGGGAGAGTATCCCCTGAACTTGAGCTAGAACCCCTGGCAGAGTACAGCCTTTATCAAAGCCCTGCTTAGGAACCAAGGGTCTTTCTGTACTCCTCTTCCTCCTCCTCTCCCTCTTTCTCTTCTTCTTTCTCCTCCTCTTCTCTCCTCCTCCTCTTCCTCCTCTTCTTCTTCTTCTCTTTCTCCTCCTCTTCTACCTCCCCCCTCCTCTTACTCATCCTCCTTTTCTTCTTCCTCCTCTTCTTCCTCCTCCTCTTCCTCTTCCTTCTCCTCTTCTTCTTCAACTTCTTTCTCCTTCTTTATCCTTCTTTCAAACAAGGTTTCTCTGTGTAGACTTGACTGTCCTAGAATTCACTCTGTAGAGCAGGCTGGCCTTAAAATTACAAAGATCCACCTGCCTGCCTACTGAGTACTGGGATTAAAGGTGTGAGTCATCATGTCTGGCTATTCTGCTCTTTCTTTATTGAAAAAGCAGAGTGAAAAGTGTTGGGGGTGGGGGGAGTGTGGAACTGTAGGGCACATTAAAACAGGTTATGGCAAAACTATCAACCAAAGTATGTATTTACTCTCTAGGTCCATAGTCAACCAAAGTCTGTATTTACTCGCTAGGTCCATAATCATGGTGAGTTTCTTTGCTTGCTGGATTATTTTAAACCACAGGACAGAAAAGGCCTAGTATTTAACACACAGTAAAGATTTTATAAATATTTAATCTGGTTGCAATATCTAAAGTTATCCTAGAGGCAGGAGAACTTTAAAATGTCAGAAAAGATAGTGAAGCCATTATAATAATCTAGTATGAAGTAAAGAGGTTTTTAAAAATTATGAAAGCCATTGGTTAAGATTATAGGAAAAGTACAATTTATTGTGCACCTGCTATATCTGATTCATCATGCTAACTATTGTTTTAATTAGTTCTCATGAAGTTCTATATTACATTGTCATTTCTAATTAAGACATTAGAGTTGGGAATGTAACTTTGTGCTCAAGCATGTGCTTAGCATTCATGAGGCACTAGTTTCAAACCCCAGCACCACATAAATAAATAAATAAATAAATAAATAAATAAATAAATAAATAAATAAATAAATGAATAAATGAATAAAGCAAAATTCAGAAACTGAAGGACAAATGAAATATGAGTTTTTCAAGGTCACACTGCTAAACAGAGACCAGTAGAAATGGTGGTCTCTATCTCTCTTGGGACCAAATGGACACAGTAGTCTACATCTGTCTAGGGACCATGTGGACACAGTTGCCTTTGCCAGTCTGGGGCACTAAGCATCACTACTTGGCAATCAAGTACACAAAAGCATACTGACAGAGAGGGTTCGTGGAAAGGTGGGAGGCTGAGGTGGTTCAGCTATCAGGCAGTTTCTGAAAGTGCTGGTCAAAGGATCAGAGCTAGAACTTCAGTGTAAGAACCCTGACTGGAAGGGCTTTGTAGGTGCTCAGATAATTACAACAGAAGAGACGAGAGCCTTTAACAGCATAGCGAATTCTGTGAAAATAAAAGTTTCTGTACCTTTAAAAAAAACTGTCCAAAAACTATGGGAGGATAATAATGAGAAGTTATCAACCATCCTGAAATTAAAGAAAACCAACTCAGTCCCCAGAGTGTTCCTCTATATCAGTAGAAAAGGACCCTCAACAAATTATCTTAATTATAAGATGTTCTGCATTCATTTTATTCATTGCGAATGCACTGTGGAGAATTTCCCTAAACATCAATGCACCTACCTATGCCTGTTAAATGAAGTTCTGTCCAAGACCATTTTCCTGTTACTTGAACAAAACATGCCTTCATATCTTAGAGAAGTTTAATTTGTTAGAATGACATTAATAAAAATTATCAAATTTTCAAACTCAGAACCTTCCCAATTTTCAAGTCAGAACACAAAGATAAGAAAATAATTAATCCAAAAGTCATCTCAAGAGAAATCAAGGAACAGGCAAACTACCTACAAATCAAAACCTAAGCCAGTCCTAAATTCAGTCGCACTTAAAATACCCCCCCATAACATACAAACATACACACAGATACACACAGAGACAGACAGACAGACACACGGACAGACACACACACACAGACATACACATGCATGCACAAAGGCTGATCACTGTTCTCTTCCTTCCCATATTTAGTTGCTTCTTTCCTGAAAAACTTTATATATACACACAAGATAAGAAACTACTACACATTTTGTGGAATGAGGGCAGTTGTGAGTCTGATGTGCAAGGATGAGAACCTCAGTTCAGATCTCTGAGTGGGTATGGACAACCTAAGACTTTGGAGTTGGCAGAGACAGAGGATCCCCAGAAGAATTTGGCTAGTGAGATTAGCCAAACTGGTAAGCTCTGAAGGTCAGCAAAAGATGCTGCCTCAGTTAGTCAGGCATAGGGTGATGAAGAACATCTACTGTCATTCTCTGGCTTCCATACCCATATACATGTGAATCCATACTCATGTGAAGTACAGAACAACATACATATCACACACATAGGGAGAAAAGAATGAAGGTTGTCAGAACAGGAAGCCTGACCTAAGTACCTGAGATTTGGGCCGAACTACCAAGCATTAGCAATTCTGGTCTACCTAATAGCCCCACAAGCAAAGCCACAGGAGAGACCCAATTCCCAGCATTAATTAGGTATCGTCCACAAATGTTCCTCCTAAGCTGTCAGCACCTAACACACACAGCACACAGTGTAGACTTAATTTTTTGAACAAATAGAGCAATATTAATGGGTGATGAATTCAATAAAATCAATGAAATATTCTATTTTCCTACAAACGATTTTTGAAAAGAAAAATGTGAAGTATTCCAAGTTATTTTTCAAAAGTAGCACTTATAGGAAAAACAGCAGTCTGCACAAAGCCCAGTTGACATCCACATAATCATACATAAAAAGTAATGAGGAACCAGGACAGTTAAATTTATAACTCATATTTGTGATTTTAAGTTTGATGTTCTATAGCTATACACAGACGAGATAAAGCAATGTTTTACAGCTTCTAAGGAAAAACACAATTGCTTGCTGAAAACACCTCAAGTATTATTTTCAGAAATGTAAACATTCTTTCTCTTCCATCATTCTTGAAAGACAGTGTTGAAAGCAGAAGGAGGGAGATTGGAGCACATTCCAACTGTGCTACAGTGCAAATATTTCATAATCCCTGTTTGAAAATTTAATATTACTCTATTAAAAAAAATAAACAGTGTTTTGGGGGGAACCCAAATATCCTACAACTGCACAGACAACTGAAATGTGTGCTCTTCTCATCCCCCTCCTGGCACAGGAATCTCAAAAGTGACAATAGGGACGAGAAAGAATGTCCTTCAGGGCTTTCAGAAGGTTCTGCTAGATTTCTTGGCAGAAAGCCATGCTAAACAAGGCTCTAACCTACCCTGCTTCACATTCAGGTCCCAGTGTACATAAGGGGAGCCATACAAGATAAGGCAACTTTGCACTAAACTTGTGGGAATGGAAATAAAAGAACAAGGATTTCCCTAAAGATGCTCAGACCTGCATCTGTTCTCCCTTTCCTTAATTCCTCAGGTTGAAAGAAGGGTGCTAGCAATTGAGTCTTATATCTTTGTAGATTTTCCTGTCACAGCTTCATAGAAGTCCCTATCACACAGACCATAAAGAAATGCCGACAGGTCTGAGTGCAGAGGTTAATGTGATGGGCTTTAAGTCAGCCGGTCTCAATGCCACTGTTCCCTCCACTTGTTAGCTAGTGGTCCAGGGCACGTCATTTACTGTGATGAGCTTTGTTTTCCTTTGCTACCAAATGGAGGTAATAAAAAAAGTCTCTTAGAAATGTGATGATTCATAAAATATTTTTAGTATAATCTGGGGTCTGTGCTAAGTGCTGAGTGGACAGCAGCTGTCTATAGCTGTTAAACTATGTGTCTGTCTCTTCATTCAACCCATTTGCTGAATCCTCGGTAAGTACCTCTTACTGGTTAGCCACTGAGAACACAGAAAAGAGGGGCCAGTCTTCTTGGAGCATCTAGTCTAGTACTGACACAAAGAGTAAACAGTCAATTTTACCTACTTAATGCTATGCAAAATTATGTTCTTAAAAATATTTATGGTGGGGGGATGGTTATTATGTACATATGTACTGTGTACCCACAGAGGCCAAAAGAGGGAGTCCGAGTCACTGGAGTAGGAAGTTACAGGTGGTTGTGAGCCACCAAATATGGGTGTTGGGAACCAGACTCAGGCTCTGTGCAGTAACAGCAAACACTGTTGAGCCATCTCTTTCCAGCCCCATAAAATTTTACTTTAACAGCATTAATGGTGAATAAATTCCAACTGTGCACAATAAAAAGGTCAGTAATTTCTAATATACATACAGAATCACAATCAAGATGCTAAAATTCAGTATCACCTCAAGACAGCCTAGGCTCTCCTCGGAGCCCCTCTTTTTCACACACACCCCATCTCACCAGACACACCTGACCTCCCTGGAAGTCAAATCACCACTTGAGAGGATTTGACAGAAAGGAACCGTATAGCCCAGCACCTTCCATCTGGTTCATTTTACTCTGCTTAATAACGATCATCAATAATTTTAGAACACAAAGAGCAGATCCATCTGACCATATACGAGCCCAGGCCTTTTACTCAGACGCCATCTCTCCAGTCAAACTTATCCCTATGAATTCCAGGGAGTATGAATAAATATGAAGTTAACCATGTTTCTAAGAGTCAGCTTCACAAACACATCATGCTAAGCACCATTTCCACATCAGTCACGGCTTCTGATCCCCATTGAGTACTTCACACCAAGCACTATGTTTATTGTCAGAACATAAAGATAAATGCTTTGTGCTTCCCGTATCAAGCAAACAAACCAAGATGAGCAATCTTGAATCAATCATCAAAGCAGACTCTTTGGGATTGCGTGCGTGAGCGCTCTCTCCATCCTCCCCCTCTCCTCCCTCCCTCCCTTGAGATAAATGTATATGTGTATATGCATATGTATGTGTGCAGCACTTCTTAAATATACTACAAACTGAGAGGCACATCTGTGTGGCTTATCAGAAGATGTTAGAAGTGTTTGAGAAACTGTTCTGCAGATGTTATCGGGCCTAAATATTGTTCCTATGGAGACTGAGATTTCCAGCTGAGTGACCAAGTATACTGCTCCAAGGCATGAGCTTCTGGTAGACAAGCAGGGCAGATGGCAAAGAGCGCTACTCCCTTTACCAGATTACTAGGCAATTTCAGGATATAAAAGTTGAATAAAAAAAATCTTTTGGGGGACTGGAGAGGTGGCAGTTAAGAGCAGTTAGTACTCTTCCAGGTGACCCAGCATCCATACAGAGTAGCTCTACCTCCCTGTAACTCGAGCATCAGGGGATCTAACACCCTTGTCTGGCCTCTGAAAGAACCCACATTCATGTATGTACATGTGCCTAAACCATAAAAACACACATATACACATAGTTAAAAACAAATCAACTTCTTTCATTTTGAAATTAAATTTCTTATGTTTCTAACTAATCTAATTATATGAAACACCAAGTATAACAGTTGGCACACAGTAGGGACTTCAATAAGAACAGAACAAGAGTGATATCTATCCCTGATAGACAATTAGCCTAAGACCAAGACTTGACTTCACAGAGTGCACCACGAAAACTTTATTAGAAAAGGCCAAGGAAGTAGCTCAATGGGCGAGATCTTGTGCAGCCTGTGCAATGTCCTAGATGTGGTCTAACTCTACATCAAGGCAGGTAGGGGTAAGGATGATCAAAACTAAACACAACCTTCACCACCAAAGCATATCCCTCCCTTAATTATCCTACATCCTACAGTTTTAGTCAGCCATTAACAAACCACACATCCTAAGCATTTGTCCTAAATCAGATGGAAGCATAGTACTCATTGTGTTCATCATAGGACTAGGACTTCTGAGAACATGAGTAGGATACAGAAATGTTAGCCCCATCTTTGCTGAATGCTCTAAGTTTATTGAGTTTAAATGTGACAGAAGTCACAGGAAAGCTCACGCCAAGCACTGCCTATGAAGGTTAAGCTTGAGCCTTATGGAAATAACAGAATGTCACAGCCCACAGGTCACAGCCCACAGGCTCCACCCACTGTTCTTTACTTACCTCACAATAACCTGACATTTCGTTTTCTAAGTGTCCTTTGCTCAAATATATTTCTGAGAGCCTCAAATAACAGCCACAATGATGGTTGCATCCATTCACTGTAGGCTTATTATCTGCCAGGCACTGCTGGGTCAAATTCTGCAGTCAGCGGGCCAGCAGCGTTAATCACACAGAAGAGGGTGTAAGGAAGCCTTTCTCTGGAAATAAAATAATACACCTGCTCCTCTGACATTTGCTTAAGTCATATACTCCAAAGCTGACATTGATATTCCAGTTGTTATTAAAGAGTCTAAAAGTAGTCAACTCATCTAAGTGTAAGTACAGTACAAATGAACCATCTGAAAGCACCTCGGACTTTCTGCTGACTTTATGGCTGCACCAGAACCAGAATCGCACAGTAAACGCAGATTATGCTGCTGCTGAGTCTCAAGATCTTGGGTATAGATGAAAGGAAGCATTTGCCAAACTGCGGTAACATTGCTTACGTGATTACAAACAGGAGTGAGGCCTGTTCCTGTACAGCATCTGATGGGTGATTCCAGCAAGGGAGAAGGCTACACACACATACATCCCGGGTGAAGCAGGGATGAAACGCTGACACCCAAAAGGCATGCAGGTTTAGCAACTGCAGCACATGAAAATCTTTCAAAGCTGGATACATTTCCTGTTGAAAATTCCTTACATTCCATGACTAAATCCTAAAGGACACAGGCATCCTCTGCAATCTCCGATTGTGCTGATCGCACAGAATGGGAACTGTACTCATTTGGGCCAGCTGTCAGCACAACCCCTAGACAGACCTCAGTTGCAGTCTTGAGGCAAGAAAAAAAAAAAAGTGTCTGGGAGGCAATTCACACACTTTCAAAAAAAAGACTGACAACTGTGACCTTGAGTCTTTTTTAAAGGTTGTCCTGTTTTAGAATCTTACAGGGATCCCACATTCTGCTCAAAAGACCCAACAAAAGATTTTGGGGGGTGAGGTGGAGGGGTGAGGTATTTTAATTGAACAGCAAAATTTTTGTAACCTGATATATTTACAGTTCCCATGGCAATTACTACCATTATTTATGGAGTACAAAGGTAACAGTCATTCTATATTCAGCTTTGGCTTTAACCTGTAATTAAACTATAATTGAGAATGCCCACTTCTTCCTGTAACAAACAAGAAGAAGAGGAAGAGGAAGAGGAAGAGGAAGCAGCAACAACAGTAGCAGCTGCTGCAACGGTGCTAGAGTAAGGAGAGTCAGAGGCCAGGTAAGGAAATAGAAAGGCCCCCAGGAAGGCAAGCATTCATCCTCCACACTACACTGCCTCACCCAGAGTGGCTGGTGCTTGTCTGGGAGAGGTCATTAACAAGATATGGCTTTTTAAACTGGAGCTACTGACAGGTTTGAGGACATGTAAGGATGGGTACTCTCCTTTCTGAGAGAAGTAGGATTTAAGCTGTGCCCAGACCACAGCTGATCTATCAGTCACACAGTCAAAATGCTTAACTCACATTGTACCTGCAAATACACATTTGCAGTGTGAATATATGAACTGACTTGAGCTTTGTTTACATGGTCCCTGAATGATCTCTACCAGGCATTATGTATGACTGTGTAAGGTTCCTTACAACATTTGCATCTGATTAGAAAAGAAGCAATTCTAAGAAACAAGTTTAACTGGGGAGTAGGAGGCTGAGGCCTCATGTCTTCCTACTGTATACAGTGGAAGGGAGCACAGGCACGCTCCAAAAAACATGAGTGTATAAAATTCCTGCCCCTAAATCACACACTCAAACATTATTCTTGCATGTTCTCCTTATTTGCTGCCTATGGAACCTGAGTGTAGCTAATGCCTCTCATTTAAATACTAGAGTCATATTATTCAAAAACAAGTCCTAACAATGGCTTCTAATAAACTCTTCACTAAGGTTAATGACGCCTATGCCTCTGGACTACTGATGAGACAGAACTGCCTAGGAAGGACTTGGTACAAAACATCAGGAAGCCAAGTACCATGCACCTTCAATCCCCTTTGCCCTGTGTTGTGCCACTAAGAATTAATTACATTAGCCATTAGGAATCTTCATTCTCCAAAGAATGTACCTTGATATAAGAAAACTGATGCCTTTGTATTTTACCTTTTCAACTTGACAGGATTTCCTGTTTCCTATTTTATCTTCCAATGAAATAACAGTTAAGTAGCATCCCACAGCCTCTAGAGTATTGAGACCTAGTCAACAAAAATAGTTTTAATGAATAGTGCTTTGGTCAGCAGGACATTTACTTAAATCTGTTTTTAAGAAGAAGCTTGGAGAGTTCACAGCACATATAGATTATTAAAGAGTTTATTTTTCTCTGTACAATAGAGAGAGAATCTGAATTATATGGCATCCCACATCTTGGCAGGTTTTGACAAAGACAGATGGCATAAACCTCTATGTAACAAGGAAGGATGGAAGGTGAAGGAAAGGAGGCAAGATACTACTTTTCAGGAGTAAGTACCATAAAGTTGTGAGGTCACTGACTATGCTGTGTCTATAACGTCAAGGAAGGTGATCCTCATTCACCAATGTGTACCAGCAGCAGCATTACATACACGTCTACTATGAGTAGTAATTCTAGAAAATATCTAGCCAGAAATGTACACAGTGAGTCTTTTCTTGAACAAATAAATATCTACTAACCTACAGGTAACAGGAGCATGAGAAGAGCTGTTGTAAGTACCTGAACATTGGGTTCATCTAATTCATTGATTTCAAGTCCCTACCAACAGAAAAATCACAGAGCCTCACCCAGTCTACATAAATCTTCCATTAAGGATCAATTGAACAAGCCAAGGGGCTCAGATTCTTTAACCTCTTGTCACTGTGCTCGAAATTCTTTTGACCCAGTAGAGTCCGTTGGCACCACTTCCAGGATCAGCAGGACGTGGCATAGCTGGTGCCAACATACCACAAGCATTCGAGCACCGGTGACCTTAAATGGAGGTCATTATTCCCATCTCCTACTGTTTTTGTGACACTTGGCTGCTGTTCTCTGAATGTCAGGAGCCTGTAAATTCTACTGAATCACTCAACTTAGGGACCAAGGTTGCTTAGGGGTGCTCCAAGTAAGGTCTTGTCAACATGAAGGAAACCAGCTCCTTCTCACAAGAAATCTGTTAAGAAGGATCCAGAAACTCTGGACAATGATAGATTTGTTTGTTTGCCAATTGTGTTTGAGGGTAATTTTCCTTCTTAAGCAGCAATCTGGATGACTAAGTTAAGAATAATGAAAAGAACAAGATGAATGCATGCAAAGGCACAATAGAGGAGGCTTTAAGATAAACAGAAATTTGTTTCCTTCCATTCAAGCTCCACTGCTCATTGCATCAGTTCAACTAGGAAGGCTGAAGGATGTGTTCACCCCCAAAGGGAAAGGCTGCTGTTCCTGGGCTGATCTACACCTCTCATTGGGACCAAAACCAAATGACCCTAGCTTGGCATCTCAGCATTTTAAATACATCTGTGACTCCCTGCTTAGTAAAATTCAAGATATGCCCCTTATTCTTACAAGTTCATCTGAGCCTCAAAAATCTGCTCTTCAATTGTTTACTTTGTAAACTCATTCTAAGCCAACTTATCCTTTCAAATATGGTCCTAACATTTCATCTGTATTCCATCCTGAAATCCTCCCAATTAACATTGTCTTATAACCTTCCCCCCCCCTCTCTCTCACACACACACACACACCACTTACTTTCAATAAACATTTGGTTAAATCAAGCCTTCCCCCCTTACAGGAAATGCCTATACTTAGTTTGGTAGAAGCACACATTTATTATGGTGACAGATGGCAGGCACCATTTTTTTTAAAGCCCCCACACATTTTCTAAAATAGAGAAAAACAGAGCAAGTGAAATGTATATACCTGTAATTGCAGGACTTAGAGGCTGGAGCCAGGAGGACTGCAAGTTTGAGGCTAGCCTGAGCTACACTACAATAGTCTGTAATGAGAACTACAAAGTCCAATAATCGAAGCATTTACAACCAAGGATTCAAGGTCATCCTCGGCTACCTAAGATTCCATTAAAGCTCAGAAAGCTTTAAAAATTAAGTGAGGGAAGGGAGTGGGGAAACAGAGGCTCCCAGCAGGGAGAGGCTATAGAGAGAGGACTACCCGATGAAGGAGACCAGTATGGGCTCCACACATCAGAACCTGCCTGAAAATAATGCAAAATGGGCTTCTATTTATTTAACTTCTTTCATAGGATCAGACCCAGCCTGGTAATCCCACAGTCTTAGATGCCTGTCGCAGTCAGCACTGGACTAAAGTGGCACACAATCTCAGTGGCTGTCTGTCTTTCCAACTTCACCTCACATTTGAGAGCAATTGCTCTCTGCTCTGGAAATTTTTAAACAGCATCACAATCAATCACCACAACACAAGCATAATAAACAGAGTAGTATAATAGATCAATGCTAGCATGTACCAAAGTAAATAATAGTTTCATTACTATTTACTCAACAATCTCTGGCTTTTCATTAGAAGAAGAAAACAGAGAACGATCATGAAAATTAAATTTTTATCAGTTTTCAGCTGTAGCTATTTATATATGCTTACAGGGAAAGGTAACAATATTGGCTCAACAATGCTTTTCATTCTCTCTGGAAAGCCTGTTAGGTGATGTTTGGGGTGCTCTAAATAAATCTCCGTCTAGTGGACTATCAAGTGGAGGGGCATATGAAGCCCACCAGCTGAATCACAGGCTGACAAATTTCTTAGGTTTATTCTCAAAATTGTTTATGCCAGTTGAGCTTATTAAAGAACTTTCTTTTTTTTTTTTTTTTTTTTTTTTTTTTTTTTGCCACAATCTCCTTGCTTGTTACAGGTCTATTTGTAAATTATTGCTACCACTTGGTTTAATATATGTAGGTCAGATGTGTCTATCTACCCATTTCTTTTAGGCTTTCAGTTAAGCTGTAATACAGTTTTTAACAGGCATTAGATTTTATTTGTGTGTGTGCATGTGTATGTATGTGTGTGCATGTGTGTGGGGGCTGCTCATGCACATATGCTGGGAACTGAACTTAGACCATCACTGTGGGCAACAAGGGCTTTACCTGCTGATCCCTCAGCTCATGCACATTCAATTCTGAAATTAAATAGTATGTAAACAGGGACACTAAATAAGTTGGTGAAATTTTTTAAAAATGTTATTTGTGTCTGTAAAAATGAAGCAGAATACTTGAAGGACTTCATAAAGATGAATTATAAAAATAGTATTGAATCAAATACAGTGATCTAACTGAAAAGGGCTGGGAGAAAGTTGGTAAAGGTCTAGAAGGATTCTGCTCTTAGACTATTTCAGTGTCTTTAATTCATTTGTAAACCTTTTGCTTAACTTAGCAGGTACTATGTTCTATTTACAGCATCACTGCGCATGCACACACACACACACACACACACACCCTGCAATATATGACTGTATATATGTATAAATAGGTTAAAATTATAAAAGATTTATTGTGAGTATTGTTTACACAAATACCATGGTAAGACATTCTTAGTAGGCCTTGATCTAAAAATCAAACACTGACAAATAACAAAGTTCCCTCTATATAGACAGATATAAGCACAGACATTAAAACCAAGAGTAGAAAGTGTTTATTTATAATTTGCTTTAACATTTTTCGTAAAAAGACTATTGACATCAATCAAACAGGATAAAACTTTTACAATATGTTTATTGTAGGAGTTTGTGTCTAGCCCGGGCCAGGCTGGAATTTAACGCATAGCTCAAACAAGTTTCAAATTTATGATTTTCCTAGATCAGCCTCCCAAGTGCTGGGATTACAGGTGTGAGCCACTGCTTCCAGATTACAACAACTTTTTAATTATCCCATATGTCAGCTCAAGAGGACTCAGGACAGCAAAGAAATGTCTGCTTTTTCTTTTCTTTGGGGTTCACTAACTGTGGCTAAATTTGTGAAGCTTTCAAAAACATCAAGCTATTAAAATACAAACAAACAAATAAAGCAAGCCTATGAGGCTAACCTTGCTTGAAATAGTAATCAATTTTCAGGGCAAGAACACTTCAGGACAGGAGCAATTGGGAGTCCAGCCTCCCTAATATGGGAAGGTGGTTGGTTATTCAAGTGTCCCCCACAGGAGTCACAGTGAACACTGGTGTGTCTGCCTATCTCTCTGGCATTTGTGGGAGCAGAGTAGGTTTTACGAATGAAGGCTGCTGCCATTAAACTGCCAGGATTAATCTGCCCAGTGTGTGGTAATATTTTCATCCAGATTAATGGCTCCTTGTTCCTGGGATCCATTTATTTCTGTCACTGGGGTCGCATGTTATCATACAGCCTTCCACAGACAGTGCTGGCATTTTCTGTGTGCTGATCACACAATGCAGGCACACTGGAGTCATCAGAAGCAAACATCGCATCGCAGTGCGGCACAAACACAGGCTAACAGGAAAGACTGAGCAAATTGCTTGTGTCAGGGCCTCCTTGGTAGGAAAAGTCAAGAACCTACTTAAATATTTATTTTTAATTCCTCTGGCTAAGATTCAGACATGCAAAAATACAAAATCCATGGCTTTTTAGTGTCAGGTGTCCAGAGCAACAAGCAGTGCAGTCTACAGACAGTGCATTAGTCCAGAACTTTGTGAGATGGTAGTGGGGGCAAGTCTTCCAATCCTGAGGAGTTCTTACCCTACCCTAGCCCCAAGTCTCAGGAAGCCTCTAAATGAAGGAGGTTCCTATGGTTTTCCCTTTTCAGCAATTCAGGTGAAGAAATAAGCCCATGAATTGCTCAGACTATGATACAAGAAACTGCACTGGAGAAAAGAAATAAACAGCATGCCAGTGATAGCCTAGTGTTCAAATTTTTCAGAACATTACTCCTTCCAAATGTCCAGCATTTACCAGAAGAAATAAATAATTTTTAAAAACTGAAAACAAGCAGTTTTTAAGGTACCAAATGCTATTTTTTTTGCATTTTAATTAAAGTACAATGTTATCACTTCCTCTTTCCTGTTCCTCGTTTCCAGCTCCATGCCTGTCCCCTCCCCCTTCAAGCCCTCTCACTTCCCTGCTAATTGATAGCCTCTTTTTCTTTGATTATTATTATTACATATATTCATATATTTCAAGGTTATTATAAATCAATGCCAAAAGATAAAAACAGACCTAAATTACCTTTACTTCTAAAACAATCTGTCTCCATTACTTCACTGGGGATTAAAAATAATTGGCCTAAAAATAGGCTGAGCACTTTTAGAGGTTTTTCCACCATGCTAAATGCCAGTGTCCAAGATCTCTCCATGCTGATGGCTGGAAGTCAGAATACTTCAGGCCTACGATGAACCACACATTAGGCATGCATGCTGAAGAGGACAGGTCTTGCTTAATAATGTATGGAAGCATTCCTGAGGCTTATCTTGGGTGTGACATTCTAGCATTGCTAAAGATGGGTGAAACAAGATGTGCTGAGAGACAATGGGTTCTCTTATCCAGTGCCCACAGAACCCAGCGTCTGCGCTGAGGAGTTCATTTCCATTTATTTGAGTTAACCTGTAAGTGCAGACCTATAAATCATATCAAGGATTCTCTTGAACATGTTCTTTTTAAGCGATCACTTTTCCTTCTATTCTAATTATAAAAATAATGCATATTCATTAGAAAAATGGAACAGAAAAGAATAAAGGATGGGGGGGAGCCATACCTGTCCCACAGCCCAGTCAGCTGCTGCTAACCACTGCTGCTACTGTTCTCTTCCACTGTATTTTCCTGTACACAGCTAGCATTTACATTCATAAAATTGTATATATTTTACATAATCTTCGTTTTAACGGGTAACTCAAAGTTGTCTTCATACATCATTTTCTATGGATTTAAAATTTTTATCTGCCCTGACTCTATAAATTTTAACAACTTCTCCAGGGCATGAGGGCTAAGACATTTCCAGAAGCAAAGAGTGCATGCATCCAAATTTAAGGTAATTCTGATTATCAGAAAAATCTATACAACTCCATGTGAAACAATTCCCTCAAAATATTTTCTTTTTATTTTCAAAATGTCCATTTGTTTGTTTCCTTGAGCAGGCTGGGGTGGTTAACATCCATGCCACAGGGCACACATGGAGGTCAGAGGACAGCTGCAGGGGTGCGTCCTCTCCTCCCACCACTTGGCTGTCTGCAGCAAGCTCTTTTACTCACTTCTGCCCACAGCTTGGCCTTCCTTAAGACCTCTTTACATTGGCTCTTAAAACACAGACAGAATTAAGGTATAGTGTTGTATTTCTTCCATTTACTTCCCAGGCATCAGATTCACAGGCACCATTATAAAGCATATTTAATTTAGAGAAACACCGTTTCTTCCACTCAGAACTCTCCAGGCACAAAAGTGCCTTTATTGTCGCTGCAGCCACTTTTCCTTCAGATACTTTCCTGAGCAAATCATTTTCTCATCCAGGTTGTCTGCGGTATAACACTTTTTTAAAATTCATGAATGACACATTTACCATAAGCACCAATTCACTTAAATAGCAGGCCGCTTTATTATGCATCCTGCCGACACATAATTGGGATCTCTATTCTCCACAGCATAGACTCTGTGTTGTTGTTTTATCTATCCTTTCAAAGCCTTGTTTATGATAATGCCCAATGTATGTAGATTTGACAGAATGTCAAAATGACTAAATTTGTGTTAAATTTTTCTCCCTCTTTTTCAGATTTTGCCAAGTAACTTCTTTAAGCATCATAAGCAAGCATTCATGGAGGCCATTTTGATGCTCAAAATGAAGTAATTGAAAGATTACTCACAATATTAGAGCCTTTGTAAAATCTCAATTCTATACACAATGGCTTCTTTTTTTTCTTTTTTTGAAGGATAATATCCCAGAGAGGAACCCTTTAATATTAAAGGAGACTATGTAGAGAAGAATACATCAATATCCAACAGGAATTTTCCTTGGATCATCCTTTTGTTTATGATTCTGTTTCCCATTTCATTTTTGGGTTAAAAGACTGAAAGCTACCACAACAAACACATTACAGAGTACATAAATCTGAATAATTTCTACCCAGTATCACACACAAGAAATTTCTGCAATGTTAAAAATCTGCTGTCCTCTACTGTCCAACATGGCAGCCACCAATCACCTACAGCCAACGGAGCACTTATGAGGTGGCCGATGATTCCAGGGAACTTAATTCTAAGCTAGTGCTACATTGAAATGGTCCCAAGTGGTCAGTAGCAATCCCATTTAGTAGCTGACTGAGAGGGAATGAGATCTTGTGCCTTTGTAAAAACCTCGTGTCTATGAGTAATTTTTTTTAAAAAAAAAAATTTTTAAATGATAAAATTTTGTTTGAGATTCCCAACAAGGCGGGGGGGGGGGGCTTGTGGGGGGGGACTGTTTCTTAATGAAGGTAGCAGAGGGCTCTGGAAGCAGCAATTTGGTACACAAGGAAATCAAAATGACATCAAAACACTAACTCGCTGCCCAACTGTGGCTATCTGGGCTGGGGAGCTGGCTCAGAGTGAAGCACACTGGCTGTTCTTAAAGAAGAGGTTTGGCTCCTAGCAGCCATATAGCAGTTTACAACTCTGCAATTCAGTTCTTGGGGGTTTGACACTCTCTGGCCTCTCAGGCACTAGGCATGTATATGGTGCACATATATACATGCAGGCAAAACACTCATATATATAAAGTAAAAAGGCATTAAAATATCTTTTTTAAAACAACTGCTACTGTAAGAAAGAAAACTCTTGAAAACGGAACCAACCTCTTTCAAGACCTTCTTGTGAAACCTTTGAGTAAACGTGAAGCACATCCAGAAGGCTAATATTTGCAAACTATCCTAAGAGTTTATGCAAGTGGTCAGTCATTGGAAGCAAACAATTGTATAAACTGAAAATGCAGAATTTTATAATCCTATTTGCTGCAAGAATCCTAGAAGAGATACCTTGTTTAACTTAACAAACATTGTCACAATTTGATTTTTGATTGCATTTTATCACTGGGGAAAATATCTCTTAGTTGTGTAACAAGCAACAGAGTAAATTAAAATATAAAATTCTGATCTCACATGAAATGTGCAAAACCCTCAGGGCATCCTGTGACCCTATAGCTCTGAAACCAAAGAAGAATACTTGTGAGTATACCCTCTAAACAAAAGCCACAAACCCACTGCCTCACTCATGGGACTCTTGTCCTCATTAATATTCGGTGGACTCCTCCTGTCCACCTCATTGTCTAAGAAGAAAAGGCAGCATTACATCTGATCAAGGTCCTGATTATAATTCGAAGTGACTGGAGAGGCACAGTCAAGCACAAGCTCCCCTGCATAATTCCACAGCACTTTCTTCATCCACTTCCATTTTCCAGGCAACAAACCTGTCACTTAAGACCTAGATGTTAGGAGATGCTGAACACATATTTTCCTGGCCCTCCCCTACTCCTCCTTCAAGATGCTCCTGATTCAAACAGATATTTGGCTGTTGTTAATACAGTGGAACTAAGTAACTTCTTGGCACCTCAAACAGAATGATAGGAATAAAGATTCTCTGTTGAGACAAGTACAGGTAAGGTTCTGGTCTACCGATCCAGTAAAGTGTTTCTTCTAGTTCTCTGCCTACATCTCCTAAAGAGGAATATTTTGGGTTTTTAGAGTGATACACATTGACCAGAGCTTAAGGCAGCTACTGTGGATGTGTGTGTACCCCCAAATTCTTAAACTGAAGTTCTTAACAATGTGATGGTACTTGGAATGGGACTTTTGGAAAGAAAGTAAATAAGATAAGGTGCTGGGGGGTAGAGCATTGATAGGGGATTAGTGCCCTAATCAGAGGTATCAGACAGCTGGCAGCTTCATCTCCCCACCTATGTGTGTGCATGTGCCCAATGAAGAGGTCAGATGATAGAAATTGAGATGATAGCTACCCACTAGCTAAGGAAATGGCTCCCAGAATAAAGCTGAGCTTTCCAACATTCTGATCTTATGTTCCTCAGCCTCTAGACTAGAAGAAGTAAGCTTCTGCTGTTTAACCTATCCAGCCTACAATATTTGGTTACAGCATTTTCAGCACTGCAATACAGTTGGACCCACAACTTGGGGTATATCATTATTCATCTTACTCCTACACATAAACTTCTGAAGGGAAAACCAGAAGCACCAACAATGAATGCTAATGTCATCAGAACTTGGCTATGAAACAATTCAGCATGAACTACTAACAATTAAACTTACATATAAAATTAATAAAGACTTTACTTCCCAATTGAATATTAAATACATGGACCAAATACAGGCTGCTATCAAAAGCAATTTTAAAAGATAAAGCAAATAAAGCATGGAACCTAACCAAGAAACCTACCAAAGAAAGATTGAAGCATGCCTTCAGTAAAGAGGAAACACATACCACAGAAATGACTCTAGAAAGGACTAAAATAAACCAAAAATGTGATTCAAATAATAAACACAGAATAACTGTTACCTCTTTTATATGCTTATTTAATAACTAACTGAACATATAATAATAATAATAATAATAATAATAACAAAAATAATATTGCAGGGTTTCTAACCTATAGAAAAATAAATATGTAGATAAAAACTAGCACAAAGGCTAGGGAAAATAATATACTGACTTAATAAATATAATATACTGACTTAATGTGACTTATACACATTCATTAGCAGACAGACTTAGTAAGCTAAAGATATGTACAATATGTTTTAAGAAAATTACTGCTAATGAAACTTCAGAAAAGATAAGCTAGTATCCTGAACTATACTCGGCAAAGCAGAGGGGGAAAGGTAGAAAAGAGAAGAGCACATGAGTAAAATGAAAAAACAAAGATAATGTTACTGTCCTAATCATACATTAAATGTAAATGGTCTAAATACCCTTAAAAATACAGAGACTGCCATATTAGAAAAGCAAAAAGCAAGACCAAATGGAACACTTATTATGAGGAAGTTACATTAAATATAAAAAGCACATAGGTTAAAAGTAAAAACATGGGCTTGATGCATCAATACTGCAATCTAGGACAAATGCTTCCCTCAAGTCTTGTACCTATATTCTCCCACATAGAAAACACTGCCAATGAATTCCCATACTACTGATTAAAAAGAACCTGAAAAATGTCCCTTTGAAGTTTATATCCTATAAAATTACTGTTGAAGGTATAATTCATTGTTACAAACATCCCTTAGTAGAATCATATAATGTATTCTTCACAGAATTCAGTGCCAAGAAAATGTCTGTATTCCATGTGAATTCATGTGCTTTCCTTAATCAGATAAGCATTACCCAAGCCAAAGTTTTCCTTTTATGTCTTGGCTAACCAACAGAAACCTCAAAGCTAAATTCAGTGCCAAAAATCCAAGAATAAATCCAACCAAGCACTGAGCAGAATTCTCATTCTCTTCTTTAATTGGTTTTTGACCTTTTCTAAAATTATTTTACTTGTACTGTAATATTGGATGCTATTTTTTTTTCCCAAAGAGTTGGGTCATATAACAGAAAGAATCAGACATGAGTACTTGCTTCACTGCCTACAAGATGTGTGACCTACACCACCAAAGTTACATAACTGCTCTCTAGACCCATTTTACACCATACATTGAAAGTAACAGTGATCACCCAACCTCACTCTCAAGAATGATCTCAATCTGTGAACCACATAACAAAGCTAAGCTAATAGTAAATGAAGTTAAATAATTATCAAAATCCATGTTACTATGTTCTTGAACTAGTACTTGATTGTCTGATAAGCTCATTCCAGGCTCCCCTTTACCTCATGAAAAGCACTAAGTCAAAAAAAGGTTGGTGGAACAAGGTAGATCTATAGTCTGTTCTGAGGGAACAGCCATAAAGGACAAGCTGACATCAGATATTCCAACTCCAGGTGCAGAAGAGAGAGCAAGGCACTCTCAGATGAGTGGGGATAAGAGAAGCCACGACCCCAACAAGGGCTGGCACTGCTGAAGTATTAAAGATGGGCCCCAAAGGCTTGTGAATTCAGGTATGCACTTGTTATTCCTTTGATTGTCAATTAACATTTCTGCATAGGAGGAAAGAAAGGGAACAAGGGTACAAGGACATAAATTGCTCTGATATTTAATCAAATGCAGAGCTGCCCTTGAGCAAATCTACTGCCGTACCAGGCATTCCGCTCAAAGCAAGGAAGATTCTCTGGCCTCAGGCAGAGCTTTAGCTATGAGGATCACCTGTATTTTAGCACTCAAGTGGCCAAAGGTAACTGCAGCCTGCTTTCCACAGGACTGAAATGACTACAGCGTTCTCTGCTAGGTATATAGACAGCTGGCAGCTAAAAAAGAAATACAGTTCAGATGGGACATGGATGGTTAAGGAT
Source organism: Mastomys coucha (assembly GCF_008632895.1). Taxonomy (NCBI): domain Eukaryota; kingdom Metazoa; phylum Chordata; class Mammalia; order Rodentia; family Muridae; genus Mastomys; species Mastomys coucha. The sequence goes on along the minus strand of NW_022196906.1, from coordinate 41,662,923 downwards.
ACAGTCCATCAAGTGGGACAGTTCTTACAGGGAAATGGATGGTTCAAGGTTCATAACAGAAAGCAGCAAGATAGAAATATGAGAGAGAGAGAGAGAGAGAGAGAGAGAGAGAGAGAGAATTGATTGATTCAAGGCCCAAACTTCATCTCCAAAAACTACATAAATTGCGTGTGCACAGTTGTGTGCACATTCATGTGTGAGTGTGTATATACACATGCTTGTGTATGTGTGAAAACTGCTAGTGTTGGTGTCAGAATTCTGTATGAACAAATGAAAATACAAATGTAGGGCTCTAAGTGAAACTCATGTGGTTTTGAATTTGAATTGAAGAGTCAAGGCAAGTCCTATGCATTTAAACTTCAAGGCAAAGGTGGTATACTTCCTAGCTCTCCATAGTAAAAAGATGTACGGTAACACTTCCCACCCCCAATAGCAACAGGCATCCCCTATGACCAGACTATGGCTTCTAAACACACTTCCCATGGAAAGAAATGAGTTCCTAGGAGAAAGAGCTAAATTCAGGTCTAAAGCAAGAGTAGGACAAAAGCCATTCATAAGACAGGTATGTCAGGAAAGGCTGTAAACAAAGTCTCTGCAGCCATGCTAAAAGGGCTTAGAAATTAATGTGAAGAGACAACCACAGCCAAAATTAGGATAATTTCAACATCAATATGAATAAAAGTTGCAAGGGTTGAAGCATAAGAACATTTAAACTCTGCATTTAGAATACAGGAGCTTTCTTTGTCAGGTTGTAAGAACCCACAAGTTAAAAATATTTGGAAGGAAGAACATGCATAGACTTTTTTTCTTGTCATTATTCCATAAACAAAACGTGGCAATTATTTACAGAACACTTATACTATACTATGTATGATAATGGTTTAAAGTGTACATAGGTATATGCAAACATTTTAATATAAGGGATCTAGGGACCTTGAGCATTTATCTTTGGATGCTGGTACCAATTGCAAGTGGCTACTAAGGGAAAGAATACATTCTACTAAAACAGAGCAAAACAGACTCCATGATAACTTCTGATGGTTTAGAGATCCAACTAATCCTGCAAACCAGGAGCTCAATGGGTAGAATCACTTCTATGACCTTCTGTATACAACCATACCTTAAGTCACACAGCCAGGGCCATTGCCCTTTATGCTGATGTGATGGCACAGTTATCATCATTTGCAGGCCTAACGAAAACAACAAATCTAAGCAATAACCTTCAAACAGTGACTTACATCATTCAAGCAAATATGTACAGTGTTATGCTCTGTGTGGAATATTCTTCATGTACCCCTTTCCCAAAAACTAAAGTGGAAATTAAATCTGAATCTAATAAACATCTGATATGCAGGAAATCAAAACAAAGAAATAAGCAGAACAGTTTCACAAGGACACACAATCAGACTGCATGCAACACTGTGGGACAGCTTCAGTTTCTTGAACAAATATATTTTAAAGGAAAAGGAAGGTAGAGTTAGAAACTATAAGTTTAAAGAGACTTAACACACTTATCTGGAGTTAAAAATTATGGACTTTGCTTGGCTTTTGATTCAACCAAACAAAAATATGTTTTCAGATCAATAATTATGATATAGCTATAAAAAATTTTGATGTTGGCATGAACAGAGATTCTGTTTATTTACATATGAAGATAGAACTCTGGTCACCTTTTATACAGAGTCTGTATCTTTCAGAGGTATATACTGAAATACTTATAGATGACATGCTAGAGGTCTACAGTTTTGTATAGTGACCTGTGGTGGGTGAACAGGTGATATTATAGATGAAATAACACTGGCCACGAGTTAATAATTGTTGACGCTGAATGACGGGAACATGAGGGTTCAATATACAAGTCCCTCTGCTTTTGTATGTTTGACATTTTCCACAATAAGAAATTTTAAAATGTCAAAAGCAAAACAAACAAAAACACACAACTATAGCATTAAAGTTCAAGTCTGGGTTATCTTTGGAAAGAAAAGAAAAGCAGTAATTTTAAGAGGCCATGAGGGAGACTTCTGGGGTGCTAGTAAAGTTCTATTTCTTGATTTGAGTAATGGTCACTGTGTTTACTTTGTGATGTTTTTCTTATTGAGTTATGTGTTTTTATATCATATGCTTTCTGGTGTTATGCTTCAATCAAAGTCCCTTCCTGAGTATGCAGAAATCTAGACTACAACTTGGCAATGCAAAGATGAGAACTTATTCAACAAGACAGGAGTCTTTAACATTTCATAATGTTTAATGTTCACATTAGAAATGAATGGGCTTTAAACAAAAAATGTTATGAAAATTATAATCTTTAACTTTATGGGAGGAAAATGGGAAACAACCTCAAAAGATCCAGGATATTAAGTTAGGGGCTAGGGCATTGTATTAACAATTGTAGATACTTAGGGAGCATCTATCATGTGATAGTTGGGTCAAAATATGATTACAAATTCCTTTAACTGACCT